>NC_138307.1:33782500-33872500 GCF_965601325.2 Salmo salar | reverse complement strand
TTCCCTACGTTACCCTAAAGATGTGACGAGGAGTCTCTCTCTGTTGGTTCCCTACGTTACCCTAAAGATGTGACGAGGAGACTCTCTCTCTCTCTCCGTTGGTTCCCTACGTTACCCTAAAGATGTGATGTGGAGACTCTCTCTCTCTCTGTTGGTTCCCTACGTTACCTTAAAGATGTGACGTGGAGTCTCTCTCTCTGTTGGTTCCCTACGTTACCCTAAAGATGTGACGAGAGACTCTCTCTCTCTCTCTGTTGGTTCCCTATGTTACCCTAAAGATGTGACGTGGAGACTCTCTGTTGTTCCCTACGTTACCTTAAAGATGTGCGAGGAGACTCTCTCACTCTGTTGGTTCCCTACGTTACTTAAAGATGTGACGTGGAGACTCTCTCTCTCTCTGTTGGTTCCCTACGTTACCTTAAAGATGTGACGTGGAGACTCTCTGTTGGTTCCCTACGTTACCTTAAAGATGTGACGTGGAGACTCTCTGTTGGTTCCCTACGTTACCTTAAAGATGTGACGTGGAGTCTCTCTCTCTCTGTTGGTTCCCTACGTTACCCTAAGATGTGATGAGGAGACTCTCTCTGTTGGTTCCCTACGTTACCCTAAAGATGTGACGTGGAGACTCTCTCTCTCGCTCTGTTGGTTCCCTACGTTACCCTAAAGATGTGACGTGGAGACTCTCTCTCTCGCTCTGTTGGTTCCCTACGTTACCCTAAAGATGTGACGTGGAGACTCTCTCTCTCTCTGTTGGTTCCCTACGTTACCCTAAAGATGTGATGTGGAGACTCTCTCTCTCTCTGTTGGTTCCCTACGTTACCTTAAAGATGTGACGTGGAGTCTCTCTCTCTGTTGGTTCCCTACGTTACCCTAAAGATGTGACGAGGAGACTCTCTCACTCTGTTGGTTCCCTACGTTACTTAAAGATGTGACGTGGAGACTCTCTCTCTCTCTGTTGGTTCCCTACGTTACCTTAAAGATGTGACGTGGAGTCTCTCTCTCTCTGTTGGTTCCCTACGTTACCCTAAAGATGTGATGAGGAGACTCTCTCTGTTGGTTCCCTACGTTACCCTAAAGATGTGACGTGGAGACTCTCTCTCTCGCTCTGTTGGTTCCCTACGTTACCCTAAAGATGTGACGTGGAGACTCTCTCTCTCGCTCTGTTGGTTCCCTACGTTACCCTAAAGATGTGACGTGGAGACTCTCTCTCTCGCTCTCTCTGTTGGTTCCCTACGTTACCCTAAAGATGTGACGTGGAGTCTCTCTCTCCCTCCGTTGGTTCCCTACATTACCTTAAAGATGTGATGTGGAGACTCTCTCTCTCTGTTGGTTCCCTACGTTACCCTAAAGATGTGACGAGGAGACTCTCTCTCTCTGTTGGTTCCCTATGTTACCCTAAAGATGTGATGTGGAGACTCTCTCTTTCTCTCTGTTGGTTCCCTACGTTACCCTAAAGATGTGACGAGGAGACTCTCTCTCTCTGTTGGTTCCCTACGTTACCCTAAAGATGTGACGAGGAGACTCTCTCGCTCTGTTGGTTCCCTACGTTACCCTACAGATGTGACGTGGAGACTCAGATATCATTAGTCATGTCACTGACCTGTCATTATCTCAGATATCATTATCATTAGTCATGTCACTGAACTGTCGTTATCTCAGATATCATTATCATTAGTCCTATCACTGACCCGTCATTATCTCAGATATCATTATCATTAGTCCTGTCACTGACCTGTCATTGTCTCAGATATCATTATCATTAGTCCTGTCATTGACCTGTCATTATCTCAGATATCATTATCATTAGTCCTGTCACTGACCTGTCATTGTCTCAGATATCATTATCATTAGTCCTGTCATTGACCTGTCATTGTCTCAGATATCATTATCATTAGTCCTGTCACTGACCTGTCATTGTCTCAGATATCATTATCATTAGTCCTGTCATTGACCTGTCATTGTCTCAGATATCATTATCATTAGTCCTGTCACAGTAGCTTCACAGAGCTGGTGTAGACACAGATCTGTAATCTAGTTCCTGACCTCCATCTGTGCCCTGGAGCCCAAATAGAATCTCCACAATATTGACAACATTTGTCACCCATTTGGGTGGAAATCCAAAGTTATTTTCCACCTGGCGCCAAGCAGATCATAGCACACTGACTGTGTTCTGAGGCCTCCTCCACGTCCATCGTCAGCTCAGGTGTCATAAAGGGGAAGTTTTATACTTAAGGCTTTCATAGAGTGTAACGCTGAGATCAGGAAGACCGTCCATCAAAGATCTCCTCACTGGAGAAATCTGCTTCTACTTCCAAACAGGAAGTGTTCTATCACAGACCCTAATCAATGGTCTAACTGACGATCTTCAACTACATTCATCTCACTACTAACTCTGTATCTTCCTGTATGACGTAGTTTGATTTGACAGAAGTGGGAGAGAACGGGATTTATATCTGCGTCCCAAATGGCTCCCTATTTCCTTTTATAGGGCGCTACTTTTGACCAGGGCGCATAGGGCTTTAGTCAAATGTAGTGCTCTACGTAGGGAATAGTGTAGATTTACATTCAGCATCATTTTAATGTAATAACGTTTACAATGTAGGTTTGGAAATAGAGGCTGACTTGTTAATGAGAACTGCAGTAGGAGAGAGGAGAGGAGAGGAGAGGTAGAGGGGAGAGAGCGAGGGGTAAGAGGTAGACAGAGGGAGAGAGGAGAGGAGAGGGAGGGGAGAGAGAGAGCGAGGGGGGAGAGGAGAGGGGCAGAGAGGGGAGAGGAGAGGGAGGGGAGAGGAGGGGAGAGGGAGGGGAGAGGAGAGGGAGGGGAGAGAGAGCGAGCGGTGAGAGGTAGACAGAGAAAGAGGGAGAGAGACTGGTAGAGGATTGTAGTCTCATCCATCCATCATGTCTGTCTACTTCTATCCTGGAATCATTTATTTCTCCCTTATTGGAAAAGTATGAGTGAGTCTCTCTCTCTAGAATTCTCCACAGTGTGTAGTACCCATTAGGTACATTGTAATTTGTAATTCTGAAGTTGCTAGGAGCAAAGTGACAGTTGTTCAATCAGATTAGCTACAGCGATGTGGAGGAGACGCCAGGAGATAGCGAGGATGGCACCCTGTTCCCTACGTAGTGCACTACTATGGGTCCTGATCAAAAGTAGTGCACTACTATGGGCCCTGGTCAAAAGTAGTGCACTACTATGGGCCCTGGTCAAAAGTAGTGTACTATTATGGGCCCTGGTCAAAAGTAGTGCACTACTATGGGCCCTGGTCAAAAGTAGTGCACTACTATGGGTCCTGGTCAAAAGTAGTGCACTACTATGGGCCCTGGTCAAAAGTAGTGCACTACTATGGGCCCTGGTCAAAACTAGTGCACTACTATGGGCTCTGGTCAAACGTAGTGCACTACTGCGGGTCCTGGTCAAAAGTAGTGCACTACTATGGGCCCTGGTCAAAAGTAGTGCACTACTATGGGCCCTGGTCAAAAGTAGTGCACTATGTAGGGAATAGGGTGCCATTTGAGAAGCATACTAACTCTCAGCTTCGTCGAGCATCACACACCCACAATCCTCGTTGGGATTGTGTGTGTGGAGGAATGGATGCTCGCAAGCAGGAAGAAGCTTCAGACAGATAGTATGTGTTTTTTTTTCCCCCCTTCCCTTCCTCTCCTCTTTATCCCCTTCCTGTCTTCCTCCTCCACCACTTCAGATGGATTGTTATTCAATCCTATGTTCCACCTCCAGTCTCCACACAAACCCTCATCCTGCTCTTCTGTCTCTGTGGGGGGGTTTTCCTCACTGCTGAATTTCATCACATCCTCAATAGTTTTCCTTCCACCCCCCTCATTCTCTTTCTTTTCCGTTCTCTGGCTCGGAGGAAATTGCTGACCAGCACTGAGCCATGTCAATAAGTGTAGCTGTTGAGTAAATGAGTTTATAGTTGAATGAACCCTGGTCACTTAGCTTCCCAGACCTCCCACACATCAGGAAATGAGTTAATAGTTGAATGAACCCTGGTCACTTAGCTTCCCAGACCTCCCACACATCAGTAAATTAGTTTATAGTTGAATGGACCCTGGTCACACTCTCTCTCCCCCTTCTCTCTTTACCCCTTCCCCTGCTCTCTCTCTCTTGCTCTCTCTCCCCCTCTTTGCACTCTCTCTCGCCCCTCTCTCTCTCTCTCTATACACTCTCTCTCTCCCCCCCTCGCTCTCTCTCTACCCTCCATCTCTCTACCCTCCCTCTCTCTACTCTCTCTCTCCCCCTCTCTCTCCCCCTCTCTCTACACCCACTCTCTCTACCCTGTCTCTCTCCCCTCGCTATCTCTTTACACTCTCTCTCCCCTCTCTCTTTACCCTCTCCCCCTCTCCCCCTCTCTCTACCCTCTCTCTCTCTCTCTACCCTCCCTTTCTTCTTTACCCACTCTTTCTCTCCCCCCTCTCTCTCTCTCTACCATCCCTATCTCTACCCTCCCTCTCTCTTTACCCTCTCTCTACCCTCTCTCTCCTTCAACCCTCCCCCTCTCTACCCTCTCTCTACCCTCCCACTCTCTCTCTCTCTCCTCTCTCTCTCTTTACCTTCTCTCTCTCTCTCTTCTATTCAGTGGGTATAATTGTACTGTGAATCAGTAGAACTCTGTCTCATCATTTTGTCCATTAACTCCCTCCCTCTGTTCAAGGCCTGCTCATCTCTCTCCCCCTTCCCTCCCTCTGTTCAAGGCCTGCTCAGCCCTCTCCCCCTTCCCTCCCTCTGTTCAAGGCCTGCTCATCTCTCTCCCCCTTCCCTCCCTCTGTTCAAGGCCTGCTCATCTCTCTCCCCCTTCCCTCCCTCTGTTCAAGGCCTGCTCAGCTCTCTCCCCCTTCCCTCCCCCTGTTCAAGGCCTGCTCATCTCTCTCCCCCTTCCCTCCCTCTGTTCAAGGCCTGCTCAGCTCTCTCCCCCTTCCCTCCCTCTGTTCAAGGCCTGCTCAGCTCTCTCCCCCTTCCCTCCCTCTGTTCAAGGCCTGCTCAGCTCTCTCCCCCTTCCCTCGCTCAGCTCTCTCCCCCTTCCCTCCCTCTGTTCAAGGCCTGCTCAGCTCTCTCCCCCTTCCCTCCCTCTGTTCAAGGCCTGCTCAGCTCTCTCCCCCTTCCCTCCCTCTGTTCAAGGCCTGCTCAGCTCTCTCCCCCTTCCCTCCCTCTGTTCAAGGCCTGCTCAGCTCTCTCCCCCTTTCCTCCCTCTGTTCAAGGCCTGCTCAGCTCTCTCCCCCTTCCCTCCCTCTGTTCAAGGCCTGCTCAGCTCTCTCCCCCTTCCCTCCCTCTGTTCAAGGCCTGCTCAGCTCTCTCCCCCTTCCCTCCCTCTGTTCAAGGCCTGCTCAGCTCTCTCCCCATTCCCTCCCTCTGTTCAAGGCCTGCTCAGCTCTCTCCCCCTTCCCTCCCTCTGTTCAAGGCCTGCTCAGCTCTCTCCCCCTTCCCTCCCTCTGTTCAAGGCCTGCTCAGCTCTCTCCCCCTTCCCTCCCTCTGTTCAAGGCCTGCTCAGCTCTCTCCCCCTTCCCTCCCTCTGTTCAAGGCCTGCTCAGCTCTCTCCCCCTTCCCTCCCTCTGTTCAAGGCCTGCTCAGCTCTCTCCCCCTTCCCTCCCTCTGTTCAAGGCCTGCTCAGCTCTCTCCCCCTTCCCTCCCTCTGTTCAAGGCCTGCTCAGCTCTCTCCCCCCTCCCTTGACTCTCTGCTCTTTATCATGCGACTTGTTAAGCACATTTTTACTCCTGAACTTTCAAGACCTTTTCAGCTTTTCATTTGTATTCATCTCTAAAATATTCTAAAAACAAAATTCCACTTTGACATTATAGTGTGTAAGCCATTTTAAATTCAGGCTGTAACACAACAACATGTGGAAACAGGGAAGTGATGTGAATACATTCTGAAGTCTCTGTATATATGTATTGTTTTGATGTTGTTGTTTTACGTATGTAGAAGCAGGAAATGCATCCCCTTTGCCTATTGTGCTATAGGTTCGGATTCCTCCTTTACCAAAATGTCCTGAGTCAACACAAACATCAGCGTCATCAAGCTTGACGTAATGGCTATTGACATTGTTAGTACAGTGCATTCTGGGAAAGTATTCAACCCCTTTCACTTATTCCACATTTTGTTACATTTCAGCCTTATTCTAAAATAGATTACATTGAGAAGGGGTCTGAATACTTTCCGAATGTACTGCATCTGATTTCATTAATAGAAAAGACAAGTGGAGATCCATGTCGATCACTGCAACAAGGAGTTTATTTTACTAATAACGCTACATACAATATTAACCAAGATAAACTATAGTCTTCTTCTCTACCCAGCTAAAACATGACGGTACATCTGAGAGATTTACAATAGAAATAAATCACTGTCATCCAGTTGAATGAATGAGCTGCTGAAGACTCACAGCAGGAGACCAGATTTCTTACTAAGTAGAACCCTACAGAACACACACATTATCTTTACACTGCCGTGTGTGTGTGTGTGTGTGTGTGTGTGTGTGTGTGTGTGTGTGTGTGTGTGTGTGTGTGTGTGTGTGTGTGTGTGTGTGTGTGTGTGCGTCACAGTATTGAATAGTGAGGCGATCAGAGTAGCTGCTGCTGGATTAAATCATAGAGTACCTCCTCCTGTTCAGACAGCTTCATAGTGGAGTTTCCACTGACCTCACTGGGCCATAGCTTTAATACACTATTCAGACAGCTTCATAATGGAGTTTCCACTGACCCCACTGGGCCATAGCTTTAATACACTATTCAGCCAGCTTCGTAATGGAGTTTCCACTGACCCCACTGGGCCATAGCTTTAATACACTATTCAGCCAGCTTCATAATGGAGTTTCCACAGACCCCACTCGCCATAGCTTTAATACACTATTCAGCCAGCTTCATAATGGAGTTTCCACTGACCCCACTGGGCCATAGCTTTAATGCACTATTCAGCCAGCTTCATAATGGAGTTTCCACTGACCCCACTGGGCAATAGATTTAATACACTATTCAGCCAGCTTAATAATGGAGTTTCCACTGACCCCACTGGGCCATAGCTTTAATACACTATTCAGCCAGCTTCATAATGGAGTTTCCACAGACCCCACTGGGCCATAGCTTTAATACACTAGTCAGCCAGCTTCATAATGGAGTTTCCACTGACCCCACTGGGCCATAGATTTAATACACTATTCAGCCAGCTTCATAATGGAGTTTCCACAGACCCCACTGGGCCATAGCTTTAATACACTAGTCAGCCAGCTTCATAATGGAGTTTCCACTGACCCCACTTGGCCATAGCTTTAATACACTATTCAGCCAGCTTCATAATGGAGTTTCTACAGACTCCACTGGGCCATAGCTTTAATACACTATTCAGGCAGCTTCATAATGGAGTTTCTACAGACTCCACTGGCCATAGCTTTAATACACTATTCAGCCAGCTTCATAATGGGGTTTCCTCTGACCCCACTAGCCATAGCTTTAATACACTATTCAGCCAGCTTCATAATGGAGTTTCCACAGACCACACTGGTCATAGCTTTAATACACTATTCAGCCAGCTACATAATCGAGTTTCCACAGACCACACTGGCCATAGCTTTAATACTCTATTCAGTCAGCTTCATAATGGAGTTTCCACTGACCCCACTGGGCCATAGCTTTAATACACTATTCAACCAGCTTCATAATGGAGTTTCCACTGACCCCACTGGGCCATAGCTTTAATACACTATTCAGCCAGCTTCATAATGGAGTTTCCACAGACCACACTGGCCATAGCTTTAATGCACTATTCAGCCAGCTTCATAACGGAGTTTCCACTGACCCCACTGGGCCATAGCTTTAATACACTATTCAGCCAGCTTCATAATGGAGTTTCCACTGACCCCACTGGGCCATAGCTTTAATACACTATTCAGCCAGCTTCATAATGGAGTTTCACTGACCCCACTGGGCCATAGCTTTAATACACTATTCAGCCAGCTTCATAATGGAGTTTCCAAAGACCACACTGGCCATAGCTTTAATACACTATTCAGCCAGCTTCATAATGGGGTTTCCTCTGACCCCACTAGCCATAGCTTTAATACACTATTCAGCCAGCTTCATAATGGAGTTTCCACAGACCACACTGGTCATAGCTTTAATACACTATTCAGCCAGCTACATAATCAAGTTTCCACAGACCACACTGGCCATAGCTTTAATACACTATTCAGTCAGCTTCATAATGGAGTTTCCACTGACCCCACTGGGCCATAGCTTTAATACACTATTCAACCAGCTTCATAATGGAGTTTCCACTGACCCCACTGGGCCATAGCTTTAATACACTATTTAGCCAGCTTCATAATGGAGTTTCCACAGACCACACTGGCCATAGCTTTAATACACTATTCAGCCAGCTTCATAACGGAGTTTCCACTGACCCCACTGGGCCATAGCTTTAATACACTATTCAGCCAGCTTCATAATGGAGTTTCCACTGACCCCACTGGGCCATAGCTTTAATACACTATTCAGCCAGCTTCATAATGGAGTTTCCACAGACCACACTGGGCCATAGCTTTAATGCACTATTCAGCCAGCTTCATAATGGAGTTTCCACTGACCCCACTGGGCAATAGATTTAATACACTATTCAGCCAGCTTCATAATGGAGTTTCCACTGACCCCACTGGACCATAGCTTTAATACACTATTCAGCCAGCTTCATAATGGAGTTTCCACAGACCCCACTGGGCCATAGCTTTAATACACTATTCAGCCAGCTTCATAATGGAGTTTCCACAGACCACACTGGCCATAGCTTTAATACACTATTCAGCCAGCTTCATAATGGAGTTTCCACAGACCCCACTCGCCATAGCTTTAATACACTATTCAGCCAGCTTCATAATGGAGTTTCCACTGACCCCGCTGGGCCATAGCTTTAATGCACTATTCAGCCAGCTTCATAATGGAGTTTCCACTGACCCCACTGGGCCATAGCTTTAATACACTATTCAGCCAGCTTCATAATGGAGTTTCCACTGACCCCACTGGGCCATAGCTTTAATACACTATTCAGCCAGCTTCATAATGGAGTTTCCACTGACCCCACTGGGCCATAGCTTTAATACACTATTCAGCCAGCATCATAATGGCGTTTCCACTGACCCCACTGGGCCATAGCTTTAATACACTATTCAGCCAGCATCATAATGGAGTTTCCACTGACCCCACTGGGCCATAGCTTTAATACATTCACTCACACACCGTAGCTTCAACAACCCTTGGCTTGGGATACAAAGATTGACATTTACGGTGGACGCTTGTGTTGGTTGCACACACACACACACACGCATATGTTTTACTATCCTTGTGGGGACCTAAAATTGATTTCCGTTCAAAATCCTAACCTTATTTTCCATAACCCCTAAACCTAACCCTTACCTTAACCCCTAAACCTAACCCTTACCTTAACCCCTAAGCCTAAAATAGTGGGACTTTTGGGGATTTATTGTTTCCACCAGGATAGTAATACAAGCCCACGCATGCACACACACACACACACACACACACACACACGTCCACAGAGTAGCGTCACACACACACACGTCCACGGAGTAGCATCACACACACACACACGTCCACAGAGTAGCGTCACACACACCTCAACAGAGTAGCATCACACACACACACACACACCTCAACAGAGTAGCGTCACACACACGTCCACAGAGTAGCATCACACACACACACACACACACACACACGTCCACAGACACAGAGTAGCGTCACACACACGTCCACGGAGTAGCATCATACACACACACGTCCACGGAGTAGCATCACACACACACACGTCCACGGAGTAGCATCACACACACACACGTCCACGGAGTAGCATCACACACACGTCCACGGAGTAGCATCACACACACACACGTCCACAGAGTAACATCACACACACACGTCAACAGACACACAGTAGCAGCAGCTGCAACCTGCACAGAACTGAACCTCAGCAGACAGGTGTTTCCCTCGGGCTGCTCCCATGCTGCTGTCTGTCCTGATGGGACTTTACATTACAATGACAGCAGCCAGCAGGTGCAAGCTCTCTGACTGACCCTCTGTCTCTCTGACTGACCCTCTGTCTCTCTGACTGACCCTCTGTCTCTCTGACTGACCCTCTGTCTCTCTGACTGACCCTCTGTCTCTCTGACTGACCCTCTGTCTCTCTGACTGACCCTCTGTCTCTCTGACTGACCCTCTGTCTCTCTGACTGACCCTCTGTCTCTCTCTGACTGACCCTCTGTCTCTCTGACTGACCCTCTGTCTCTCTGACTGACCCTCTGTCTCTCTGACTGACCCTCTGTCTCTCTCTGACTGACCCTCTGTCTCTCTCTGACTGACCCTCTGTCTCTCTGACTGACCCTCTGTCTCTCTGACTGACCCTCTGTCTCTCTGACTGACCCTCTGTCTCTCTGACTGACCCTCTGTCTCTCTGACTGACCCTCTGTCTCTCTCTGACTGACCCTCTGTCTCTCTGACTGACCCTCTGTCTCTCTGACTGACCCTCTGTCTCTCTGACTGACCCTCTGTCTCTCTGTCTGACCCTCTGTCTCTCTGACTGACCCTCTGTCTCTCTCTGACTGACCCTCTGTCTCTCTGACTGACCCTCTGTCTCTCTGTCTGACCCTCTGTCTCTCTGACTGACCCTCTGTCTCTCTCTGACTGACCCTCTGTCTCTCTGACTGACCCTCTGTCTCTCTGACTGACCCTCTGTCTCTCTGACTGACCCTCTGTCTCTCTGACTGACCCTCTGTCTCTCTCTGACTGACCCTCTGTCTCTCTGACTGACCCTCTGTCTCTCTGACTGACCCTCTGTCTCTCTCTGACTGACCCTCTGTCTCTCTGACTGACCCTCTGTCTCTCTGACTGACCCTCTGTCTCTCTGACTGACCCTCTGTCTCTCTGACTGACCCTCTGTCTCTCTCTGACTGACCCTCTGTCTCTCTCTGACTGACCCTCTGTCTCTCTGACTGACCCTCTGTCTCTCTGACTGACCCTCTGTCTCTCTGACTGACCCTCTGTCTCTCTCTGACTGACCCTCTGTGTCTCTCTGACTGACCCTCTGTGTCTCTCTCTCTAGTCAAATACACCTGTGAGTGTCTGTACCTGCCACAGTGAGGTAGACCCAGCTAAATGTAACAGAGTTTTGCTGGACCCCCTGTTGTTGTCTGGCTGGGTCTCTGTCAGGTGTCACTTAGAGCAGACCAGGGATAAAACGGAGAGGGACATCTGTATTATGTGTCTGAGTGACAGGCGGCAGGCCACAGTGGGACACTGACAGTGAGACAGATGTTTCCTGTCATTCTGGTTCTCATCAGGTCACAGACATCTCACAGCGAACTCGTCTTCTCTGCTGCTTCTCCCATAAAGTATGATAGTCCACATGATATGGACTTTACTGTGAGATATTATATTGTATTGCTTAAAGGAACGCTAAAAAATATGTCGTCTTTCCGCAACAAGCGGTATTATGTGATTATTGTTTTCTTCCATTTTGTTTTTTAAAGTTTCTGAGATATTGACCCGGTATTACATAGAGACAGGTCCAGGTCCAGTATTACGTAGAGACAGGTCCAGTATTACGTAGAGACAGGTCCAGTATTACATAGAGACAGGTCCAGGTCCAGTATTACATAGAGACAGGTCCAGTATTACATAGAGACAGGTCCAGGTCCAGTATTACGTAGAGACAGGTCCAGTATTACATAGAGACAGGTCCAGTATTACATAGAGACAGGTACAGGCCCAGTATTACATAGAGACAGGTCTAGGTCCAGTATTCCATAGAGACAGGTACAGGTCCAGTATTACATAGAGACAGGTACAGGCCCAGTATTACATAGACAGGCCCAGTATTACATAGAGACAGGTACAGGCCCAGTATTACATAGAGACAGGTCCAGTATTACATAGAGACAGGTACAGGCCCAGTATTACATAGAGACAGGTACAGGTCCAGTATTACATAGAGACAGGTACAGGCCCAGTATTACATAGAGACAGGTACAGGTCCAGTATTACACAGGTACAGGTCCAGTATTACATAGAGACAGGTACAGGTCCAGTATTACAGAGAGACAGGTACAGGTCCAGTATTACATAGAGACAGGTCCAGTATTACATAGAGACAGGTACAGGCCCAGTATTACATAGAGACAGGTCCAGTATTACATAGAGACAGGTACAGGTCCAGTATTACATAGAGACAGGTACAGGCCCAGTATTACATAGAGACAGGTACAGGCCCAGTATTACATAGAGACAGGTACAGGCCCAGTATTACATAGAGACAGGTACAGGCCCAGTATTACATAGAGACAGGTACAGGTCCAGTATTACATAGAGATAGGTACAGGTCCAGTATTACATAGAGACAGGTACAGGTCCAGTATTACATAGAGACAGGTCCAGTATTACATAGAGACAGGTACAGGTCCAGTATTACATAGAGACAGGTACAGGTCCAGTATTACATTGAGACAGGTCCAGTATTACATTGAGACAGGTACAGTATTACATTGAGACAGGTACAGTATTACATAGAGACAGGTCCAGTATTACATAGAGACAGGTCCAGTATTACATAGAGACAGGTACAGGTCCAGTATTACATAGAGACAGGTACAGGTCCAGTATTACATAGAGACAGGTCCAGTATTACATAGAGACAGGTCCAGTATTACATAGAGACCGGTCCAGGTCCAGTATTACATAGAGACCCGTCCAGGTCCAGTATTACATAGAGACCGGTCCAGGTCCAGTATTACATAGAGACAGGTCCAGTATTACATAGAGACAGGTCCAGTATTACATAGAGACAGGTACAGGTCCAGTATTACATAGAGACAGGTACAGGTCCAGTATTACATAGAGACAGGTACAGGTCCAGTATTACATAGAGACAGGTACAGGTCCAGTATTACATAGAGACAGGTACAGGCCCAGTATTACATAGACAGGCCCAGTATTACATAGAGACAGGTACAGGCCCAGTATTACATAGAGACAGGTCCAGTATTACATAGAGACAGGTACAGGCCCAGTATTACATAGAGACAGGTACAGGTCCAGTATTACATAGAGACAGGTACAGGCCCAGTATTACATAGAGACAGGTACAGGTCCAGTATTACACAGGTACAGGTCCAGTATTACATAGAGACAGGTACAGGTCCAGTATTACAGAGAGACAGGTACAGGTCCAGTATTACATAGAGACAGGTCCAGTATTACATAGAGACAGGTACAGGCCCAGTATTACATAGAGACAGGTCCAGTATTACATAGAGACAGGTACAGGTCCAGTATTACATAGAGACCGGTCCAGGTCCAGTATTACATAGAGACAGGTCCAGTATTACATAGAGACAGGTCCAGTATTACATAGAGACAGGTACAGGTCCAGTATTACATAGAGACAGGTACAGGTCCAGTATTACATAGAGACAGGTACAGGTCCAGTATTACATAGAGACAGGTACAGGTCCAGTATTACATAGAGACAGGTACAGGTCCAGTATTACATTGAGACAGGTCCAGTATTACATAGAGACAGGCCCAGTATTACATAGAGACAGGTACAGGTCCAGTATTACATAGAGACAGGTCCAGTATTACATAGAGACGGGTCCAGTATTACATAGAGACGGGTCCAGTATTACATAGAGACAGGTACAGGTCCAGTATTACATAGAGACAGGTCCAGTATTACATTGAGACAGGTACAGTATTACATTGAGACAGGTACAGTATTACATAGAGACAGGTCCAGTATTACATAGAGACAGGTCCAGTATTACATAGAGACAGGTACAGGTCCAGTATTACATAGAGACAGGTCCAGTATTACATAGAGACAGGTCCAGTATTACATAGAGACCGGTCCAGGTCCAGTATTACATAGAGACCCGTCCTGGTCCAGTATTACATAGAGACCGGTCCAGGTCCAGTATTACATAGAGACAGGTCCAGTATTACATAGAGACAGGTCCAGTATTACATAGAGACAGGTACAGGTCCAGTATTACATAGAGACAGGTACAGGTCCAGTATTACATAGAGACAGGTACAGGTCCAGTATTACATAGAGACAGGTACAGGTCCAGTATTACATAGAGACAGGTACAGGTCCAGTATTACATTGAGACAGGTCCAGTATTACATTGAGACAGGTACAGTATTACATTGAGACAGGTACAGTATTACATAGAGACAGGTCCAGTATTACATAGAGACAGGTCCAGTATTCCATAGAGACAGGTCCAGGTCCAGTATTACATAGAGACAGGTACAGGACCAGTATTACATAGAGACAGGTACAGGCCCAGTATTACATAGAGACAGGTACAGGCCCAGTATTACATAGAGACAGGTACAGGTCCAGTATTACATAGAGACAGGTCCAGGTCCAGTATTACATAGAGACAGGTACAGGTCCAGTATTACATAGAGACAGGAACAGGCCCAGTATTACATAGAGACAGGTACAGGCCCAGTATTACATAGAGACAGGTCCAGTATTTCATAGAGACAGGTCCAGTATTACATAGAGACAGGAACAGGCCCAGTATTACATAGAGACAGGTACAGGCCCAGTATTACATAGAGACAGGTCCAGTATTACATAGAGACAGGTACAGGTCCAGTATTACATAGAGACAGGTACAGGTCCAGTATTTCATAAAGACAGGTCCAGTATTACATAGAGACAGGTACAGGCCCAGTATTACATAGAGACAGGTACAGGTCCAGTATTACATAGAGACAGGTACAGGTACAGTATTACATAGAGACAGGTACAGGTCCAGTATTACATAGAGACACGTCCAGTATTACATAGAGACAGGTACAGGTCCAGTATTACATAGAGACAGGTACAGGTCCAGTATTACATAGAGACAGGTACAGGTCCAGTATTACATAGAGACAGGTCCAGTATTACAAAGAGACGGGTCCACTATTACATAGAGACGGGTCCACTATTACATAGAGACGGGTCCAGTATTACATAGAGACGGGTCCAGTATTACATAGAGACGGGTCCAGTATTACATAGAGACGGGTCCAGTATTACATAGAGACAGGTCCAGTATTACATAGAGACAGGTCCAGTATTACATAGAGACAGGTCCAGGTCCAGTATTGCATAGAGACAGGTCCAGTATTACATAGAGACAGGTCCAGTATTACATAGAGACAGGTCCAGTATTACATAGAGACGGGTCCAGTATTACATAGAGACGGGTCCAGTATTACATAGAGACGGGTCCAGTATTACATAGAGACAGGTCCAGTATTACATAGAGACAGGTCCAGTATTACATAGAGAGGCCCAGTATTACATAGACAGGCCCAGTATTACATAGAGACAGGTACAGGTCCAGTATTACATAGAGACAGGTACAGGTCCAGTATTACATAGAGACAGGTACAGTATTACATAGAGACAGGTCCAGTATTACATAGAGACAGGTACAGGTCCAGTATTACATAGAGACAGGTACAGGTCCAGTATTACATAGAGACAGGTACAGGTCCAGTATTACATAGAGACAGGTACAGGCCCAGTATTACATAGAGACAGGTACAGGCCCAGTATTACATAGAGACAGGAACAGGCCCAGTATTACATAGAGACAGGTACAGGCCCAGTATTACATAGAGACAGGTCCAGTATTTCATAGAGACAGGTCCAGTATTACATAGAGACAGGAACAGGCCCAGTATTACATAGAGACAGGTACAGGCCCAGTATTACATAGAGACAGGTCCAGTATTACATAGAGACAGGTTCAGGTCCAGTATTACATAGAGACAGGTACAGGTCCAGTATTTCATAAAGACAGGTCCAGTATTACATAGAGACAGGTACAGGCCCAGTATTACATAGAGACAGGTACAGGTCCAGTATTACATAGAGACAGGTACAGGTACAGTATTACATAGAGACAGGTACAGGTCCAGTATTACATAGAGACACGTCCAGTATTACATAGAGACAGGTACAGGTCCAGTATTACATAGAGACAGGTACAGGTCCAGTATTACATAGAGACAGGTCCAGTATTACAAAGAGACGCGTCCACTATTACATAGAGACGGGTCCACTATTACATAGAGACGGGTCCAGTATTACATAGAGACGGGTCCAGTATTACATAGAGACGGGTCCAGTATTACATAGAGACGGGTCCAGTATTACATAGAGACGGGTCCAGTATTACATAGAGACAGGTCCAGTATTACATAGAGACAGGTCCAGTATTACATAGAGACAGGTCCAGGTCCAGTATTGCATAGAGACAGGTCCAGTATTACATAGAGACAGGTCCAGTATTACATAGAGACAGGTCCAGTATTACATAGAGACGGGTCCAGTATTACATAGAGACGGGTCCAGTATTACATAGAGACGGGTCCAGTATTACATAGAGACAGGTCCAGTATTACATAGAGACAGGTCCAGTATTACATAGAGAGGCCCAGTATTACATAGACAGGCCCAGTATTACATAGAGACAGGTACAGGTCCAGTATTACATAGAGACAGGTACAGGTCCAGTATTACATAGAGACAGGTACAGTATTACATAGAGACAGGTCCAGTATTACATAGAGACAGGTACAGGTCCAGTATTACATAGAGACAGGTACAGGTCCAGTATTACATAGAGACAGGTACAGGTCCAGTATTACATAGAGACAGGTACAGGCCCAGTATTACATAGAGACAGGTACAGGCCCAGTATTACATAGAGACAGGTACAGGTCCAGTATTACATAGAGACAGGTACAGGTCCAGTATTACAGAGAGACAGGTACAGGTCCAGTATTACATAGAGACAGGTCCAGTATTACATAGAGACAGGTACAGGCCCAGTATTACATAGAGACAGGTACAGGTCCAGTATTACATAGAGACAGGTACAGGTCCAGTATTACATAGAGACAGGTACAGGCCCAGTATTACATAGAGACAGGTACAGGCCCAGTATTACATAGAGACAGGTACAGGCCCAGTATTACATAGAGACAGGTACAGGTCCAGTATTACATAGAGACAGGTCCAGGTCCAGTATTACATAGAGACAGGTCCAGTATTACATAGAGACAGGTACAGGTCCAGTATTTCATAGAGACAGGTCCAGTATTTCATAGAGACAGGTCCAGTATTACATAGAGACAGGTCCAGTATTACATAGAGACAGGTCCAGGTCCAGTATTACATAGAGACAGGTACAGTATTACATAGAGACGGGTCCAGTATTACATAGAGACAGGTCCAGTATTACATAGAGACAGGCCCAGTATTACATAGAGACAGGTACAGGTCCAGTATTACATAGAGACAGGTCCAGTATTACATAGAGACGGGTCCAGTATTACATAGAGACGGGTCCAGTATTACATAGAGACAGGTACAGGTCCAGTATTACATAGTGACAGGTCCAGTATTACATAGAGACAGGTCCAGTATTACATAGTGATAGGTCCAGTATTACATAGAGACAGGTACAGTATTACATAGAGACAGGTCCAGTATTACATAGAGACAGGTCCAGGTCCAGTATTACATAGAGACAGGTACAGTATTACATAGAGACGGGTCCAGTATTACATAGAGACAGGTCCAGTATTACATAGAGACAGGTCCAGGTCCAGTATTACATAGAGACGGGTACAGTATTACATAGAGACGGGTCCAGTATTACATAGAGACAGGTCCAGTATTACATAGAGACAGGCCCAGTATTACATAGAGACAGGTACAGGTCCAGTATTACATAGAGACAGGTCCAGTATTACATAGAGACAAGTCCAGTATTACATGGAGACAGGTCCAGTATTACATAGAGACAGGTCCAGTATTACATAGAGACAGGTCCAGTATTACATAGAGACAGGTACAGGTCCAGTATTACATAGAGACAGGTCCAGTATTCCATAGAGACAGGTCCAGGTCCAGTATTACATAGAGACAGGTACAGGACCAGTATTACATAGAGACAGGTACAGGCCCAGTATTACATAGAGACAGGTACAGGCCCAGTATTACATAGAGACAGGTACAGGTCCAGTATTACATAGAGACAGGTCCAGGTCCAGTATTACATAGAGACAGGTACAGGTCCAGTATTACATAGAGACAGGAACAGGCCCAGTATTACATAGAGACAGGTACAGGCCCAGTATTACATAGAGACAGGTCCAGTATTTCATAGAGACAGGTCCAGTATTACATAGAGACAGGAACAGGCCCAGTATTACATAGAGACAGGTACAGGCCCAGTATTACATAGAGACAGGTCCAGTATTACATAGAGACAGGTACAGGTCCAGTATTACATAGAGACAGGTACAGGTCCAGTATTTCATAAAGACAGGTCCAGTATTACATAGAGACAGGTACAGGCCCAGTATTACATAGAGACAGGTACAGGTCCAGTATTACATAGAGACAGGTACAGGTACAGTATTACATAGAGACAGGTACAGGTCCAGTATTACATAGAGACACGTCCAGTATTACATAGAGACAGGTACAGGTCCAGTATTACATAGAGACAGGTACAGGTCCAGTATTACATAGAGACAGGTACAGGTCCAGTATTACATAGAGACAGGTCCAGTATTACAAAGAGACGGGTCCACTATTACATAGAGACGGGTCCACTATTACATAGAGACGGGTCCAGTATTACATAGAGACGGGTCCAGTATTACATAGAGACGGGTCCAGTATTACATAGAGACGGGTCCAGTATTACATAGAGACGGGTCCAGTATTACATAGAGACAGGTCCAGTATTACATAGAGACAGGTCCAGGTCCAGTATTGCATAGAGACAGGTCCAGTATTACATAGAGACAGGTCCAGTATTACATAGAGACAGGTCCAGTATTACATAGAGACGGGTCCAGTATTACATAGAGACAGGCCCAGTATTACATAGAGACAGGTACAGGTCCAGTATTACATAGAGACAGGTACAGGCCCAGTATTACATAGAGACAGGTACAGGTCCAGTATTACATAGAGACAGGTCCAGTATTACATAGAGACAGGTCCAGTATTACATAGAGACAGGTCCAGTATTACATAGAGACGGGTCCAGTATTACATAGAGACGGGTCCAGTATTACATAGAGACAGGTACAGGTCCAGTATTACATAGTGACAGGTCCAGTATTACATAGAGACAGGTCCAGTATTACATAGAGACAGGTACAGGTCCAGTATTACATAGAGACAGGTCCAGTATTACATAGAGACAGGTCCAGTATTACATAGAGACAGGTCCAGTATTACATAGTGACAGGTCCAGTATTACATAGTGACAGGTCCAGTATTACATAGAGACAGGTACAGTATTACATAGAGACAGGTCCAGTATTACATAGAGACAGGTCCAGGTCCAGTATTACATAGAGACAGGTACAGTATTACATAGAGACAGGTCCAGTATTACATAGAGACAGGTCCAGGTCCAGTATTACATAGAGACGGGTACAGTATTACATAGAGACGGGTCCAGTATTACATAGAGACAGGTCCAGTATTACATAGAGACAGGCCCAGTATTACATAGAGACAGGTACAGGTCCAGTATTACATAGAGACAGGTCCAGTATTACATAGAGACAGGTCCAGTATTACATAGAGACAGGTCCAGTATTACATAGAGACAGGTCCAGTATTACATAGAGACAGGTACAGGTCCAGTATTACATAGAGACAGGTCCAGTATTCCATAGAGACAGGTCCAGGTCCAGTATTACATAGAGACAGGTACAGGCCCAGTATTACATAGAGACAGGTACAGGCCCAGTATTACATAGAGACAGGTCCAGGTCCAGTATTACATAGAGACAGGTCCAGGTCCAGTATTACATAGAGACAGGTACAGGTCCAGTATTACATAGAGACAGGAACAGGCCCAGTATTACATAGAGACAGGTACAGGCCCAGTATTACATAGAGACAGGTCCAGTATTTCATAGAGACAGGTCCAGTATTACATAGAGACAGGTCCAGTATTACATAGAGACGGGTCCAGTATTACATAGAGACAGGTCCATTATTACATAGAGACAGGTCCAGTATTACATAGAGACAGGTACAGGTCCAGTATTACATAGAGACAGGTACAGGTCCAGTATTACATAGAGACAGGTCCAGTATTACATAGTGACAGGTCCAGTATTACATAGAGACAGGCCCAGTATTACATAGAGACGGGTCCAGTATTACATAGAGACAGGTCCAGTATTACATAGAGACAGGTCCAGGCCCAGTATTACATAGAGACAGGTACAGGTCCAGTATTACATAGAGACAGGCCCAGTATTACATAGAGACAGGTACAGGTCCAGTATTACATAGAGACAGGTCCAGTATTACATAGAGACAGGTCCAGTATTACATAGAGACAGGTCCAGTATTACATAGAGACAGGTCCAGTATTACATAGAGACAGGTCCAGGTCCAGTATTACATAGAGACAGGTCCATTATTACATAGAGACAGGAACAGTATTACATAGAGACAGGTACAGGTCCAGTATTACATAGAGACAGGTACAGGTCCAGTATTACATAGAGACAGGTCCAGTATTTCATAGAGACAGGTCCAGTATTACATAGAGACAGGTACAGGTCCAGTATTACATAGAGACAGGTCCAGGCCCAGTATTACATAGAGACAGGTACAGGTCCAGTATTACATAGAGACAGGTCCAGTATTACATAGAGACAGGTACAGGTCCAGTATTACATAGAGACTGTTCCAGTATTACATAGAGACAGGTCCATTATTACATAGAGACAGGTCCAGTATTACATAGAGACAGGTCCAGTATTACATAGTGACAGGTCCAGTATTACATAGTGACAGGTCCAGTATTACATAGTGACAGGTCCAGTATTACATAGAGACAGGTCCAGTATTACATAGAGACAGGTCCAGTATTACATAGAGACAGGTCCAGTATTACATAGAGACAGGTCCAGTATTACATAGAGACAGGTCCAGTATTACATAGAGACAGGTCCAGTATTACATAGAGACAGGTACAGGTCCAGTATTACATAGAGACAGGTCCAGTATTACATAGAGACAGGTCCAGTATTACATAGAGACGGGTCCAGTATTACATAGAGACGGGTCCAGTATTACATAGAGACAGGTCCATTATTACATAGAGACAGGTCCAGTATTACATAGAGACAGGTACAGGTCCAGTATTACATAGAGACAGGTACAGGTCCAGTATTACATAGAGACAGGTCCAGTATTACATAGTGACAGGTCCAGTATTACATAGAGACAGGCCCAGTATTACATAGAGACGGGCCCAGTATTACATAGAGACGGGCCCAGTATTACATAGAGACGGGTCCAGTATTACATAGAGACAGGTCCAGTATTACATAGAGACAGGTCCAGGCCCAGTATTACATAGAGACAGGTACAGGTCCAGTATTACATAGAGACAGGTCCAGTATTACATAGAGACAGGTCCAGTATTACATAGAGACAGGTCCAGTATTACATAGAGACAGGTACAGGTCCAGTATTACATAGAGACAGGTCCAGTATTACATAGAGACAGGCCCAGTATTACATAGAGACAGGTCCAGGTCCAGTATTACATAGAGACAGGTCCATTATTACATAGAGACAGGTCCAGTATTACATAGAGACAGGAACAGTATTACATAGAGACAGGTACAGGTCCAGTATTACATAGAGACAGGTACAGGTCCAGTATTACATAGAGACAGGTCCAGTATTCATAGAGACAGGTCCAGTATTACATAGAGACAGGTACAGGTCCAGTATTACATAGAGACAGGGTCCAGTATTACATAGAGACAGGTCCAGTATTACATAGAGACAGGTCAGGCCAGTATTACATAGAGACAGGTACAGGTCCAGTATTACATAGAGACAGGTCCAGTATTACATAGAGACGGGTCCAGTATTACATAGAGACAGGTCCAGTATTACATAGAGACGGGTCCAGTATTACATAGAGACAGGTCCATTATTACATAGAGACAGGTCCAGTATTACATAGAGACAGGTACAGGTCCAGTATTACATAGAGACAGGTACAGGTCCAGTATTACATAGAGACAGGTCCAGTATTACATAGTGACAGGTCCAGTATTACATAGAGACAGGCCCAGTATTACATAGAGACAGGTCCAGGCCCAGTATTACATAGAGACAGGTACAGGTCCAGTATTACATAGAGACAGGCCCAGTATTACATAGAGACAGGTACAGGTCCAGTATTACATAGAGACAGGTCCAGTATTACATAGAGACAGGTCCAGTATTACATAGAGACAGGTCCAGTATTACATAGAGACAGGTCCAGGTCCAGTATTACATAGAGACAGGTCCAGTATTACATAGAGACAGGAACAGTATTACATAGAGACAGGTACAGGTCCAGTATTACATAGAGACAGGTACAGGTCCAGTATTACATAGAGACAGGTCCAGTATTTCATAGAGACAGGTCCAGTATTACATAGAGACAGGTACAGGTCCAGTATTACATAGAGACAGGTCCAGGCCCAGTATTACATAGAGACAGGTACAGGTCCAGTATTACATAGAGACAGGTCCAGTATTACATAGAGACAGGTACAGGTCCAGTATTACATAGAGACTGTTCCAGTATTACATAGAGACAGGTCCAGTATTACATAGAGACAGGTCCAGTATTACATAGAGACAGGTCCAGTATTACATAGTGACAGGTCCAGTATTACATAGTGACAGGTCCAGTATTACATAGTGACAGGTCCAGTATTACATAGAGACAGGTCCAGTATTACATAGAGACAGGTCCAGTATTACATAGAGACAGGTCCAGTATTACATAGAGACAGGTCCAGTATTACATAGAGACAGGTCCAGTATTACATAGAGACAGGTCCAGTATTACATAGAGACAGGTACAGGTCCAGTATTACATAGAGACAGGTCCAGTATTACATAGAGACAGGTCCAGTATTACATAGAGACAGGTCCAGTATTACATAGAGACGGGTCCAGTATTACATAGAGACAGGTCCATTATTACATAGAGACAGGTCCAGTATTACATAGAGACAGGTACAGGTCCAGTATTACATAGAGACATGTACAGGTCCAGTATTACATAGAGACAGGTCCAGTATTACATAGTGACAGGTCCAGTATTACATAGAGACAGGCCCAGTATTACATAGAGACGGGCCCAGTATTACATAGAGACGGGCCCAGTATTACATAGAGACGGGTCCAGTATTACATAGAGACAGGTCCAGTATTACATAGAGACAGGTCCAGGCCCAGTATTACATAGAGACAGGTACAGGTCCAGTATTACATAGAGACAGGTCCAGTATTACATAGAGACAGGTCCAGTATTACATAGAGACAGGTCCAGTATTACATAGAGACAGGTACAGGTCCAGTATTACATAGAGACAGGTCCAGTATTACATAGAGACAGGCCCAGTATTACATAGAGACAGGTCCAGGTCCAGTATTACATAGAGACAGGTCCATTATTACATAGAGACAGGTCCAGTATTACATAGAGACAGGAACAGTATTACATAGAGACAGGTACAGGTCCAGTATTACATAGAGACAGGTACAGGTCCAGTATTACATAGAGACAGGTCCAGTATTACATAGAGACAGGTCCAGTATTACATAGAGAAGGTACAGGTCCAGTATTACATAGAGACAGGCCCAGTATTACATAGAGACAGGTACAGGTCCAGTATTACATAGAGACAGGTCCAGTATTACATAGAGACAGGTCCAGTATTACATAGAGACAGGTCCAGTATTACATAGAGACGGGTCCAGTATTACATAGAGACGGGTCCAGTATTACATAGAGACAGGTCCAGTATTACATAGTGACAGGTCCAGTATTACATAGAGACAGGTCCAGTATTACATAGAGACAGGTACAGGTCCAGTATTACATAGAGACAGGTCCAGTATTACATAGAGACAGGTACAGGTCCAGTATTACATAGAGACAGGTCCAGTATTACATAGAGACAGGTCCAGTATTACATAGAGACAGGTCCAGTATTACATAGAGACGGGTCCAGTATTACATAGAGACGGGTCCAGTATTACATAGAGACAGGTCCAGTATTACATAGAGACAGGTCCAGTATTACATAGAGACAGGTCCAGTATTACATAGAGACAGGTCCAGGCCCAGTATTACATAGAGACAGGTACAGGTCCAGTATTACATAGAGACAGGTCCAGTATTACATAGAGACAGGTCCAGTATTACATAGAGACAGGTCCAGTATTACATAGAGACAGGTACAGGTCCAGTATTACATAGAGACAGGTCCAGTATTACATAGAGACAGGCCCAGTATTACATAGAGACAGGTCCAGGTCCAGTATTACATAGAGACAGGTCCATTATTACATAGAGACAGGTCCAGTATTACATAGAGACAGGTACAGGTCCAGTATTACATAGAGACAGGTACAGGTCCAGTATTACATAGAGACAGGTCCAGTATTTCATAGAGACAGGTCCAGTATTACATAGAGACAGGTCCAGTATTACATAGAGACAGGTACAGGTCCAGTATTACATAGAGACAGGTCAGTATTACATAGAGACGGGTCCAGTATTACATAGAGACAGGTCCAGTATTACATAGAGACAGGCCCATATTACATAGAGACGGACGGTCCAGTATTACATAGAGACAGGTCCAGGATTACATAGAGACAGGTCCAGTATTACATAGAGACAGGTCCAGTATTACATAGAGACGGGTCCAGTATTACATAGAGACGGGTCCAGTATTACATAGAGACGGGTCCAGTATTACATAGTGACAGGTCCAGTATTACATAGAGACAGGTCCAGTATTACATAGAGACAGGTACAGGTCCAGTATTACATAGAGACAGGTCCAGTATTACATAGAGACAGGTCCAGGTCCAGTATTACATAGAGACAGGTACAGTATTACATAGAGACGGGTCCAGTATTACATAGAGACAGGTCCAGTATTACATAGAGACAGGCCCAGTATTACATAGAGACAGGTACAGGTCCAGGATTACATAGAGACAGGTCCAGTATTACATAGAGACAGGTCCAGTATTACATAGAGACGGGTCCAGTATTACATAGAGACGGGTCCAGTATTACATAGAGACGGGTCCAGTATTACATAGTGACAGGTCCAGTATTACATAGAGACAGGTCCAGTATTACATAGAGACAGGTACAGGTCCAGTATTACATAGAGACAGGTCCAGTATTACATAGAGACAGGTCCAGTATTACATAGAGACAGGTCCAGGTCCAGTATTACATAGAGACAGGTACAGTATTACATAGAGACGGGTCCAGTATTACATAGAGACGGGTCCAGTATTACATAGAGACAGGTACAGGTCCAGTATTACATAGTGACAGGTCCAGTATTACATAGAGACAGGTCCAGTATTACATAGAGACAGGTCCAGTATTACATAGAGACAGGTCCAGTATTACATAGTGACAGGTCCAGTATTACATAGAGACAGGTCCAGTATTACATAGTGACAGGTCCAGTATTACATAGTGATAGGTCCAGTATTACATAGAGACAGGTACAGTATTACATAGAGACAGGTCCAGTATTACATAGAGACAGGTCCAGTATTACATAGAGACAGGTACAGTATTACATAGAGACGGGTCCAGTATTACATAGAGACAGGTCCAGTATTACATAGAGACAGGTCCAGGTCCAGTATTACATAGAGACGGGTACAGTATTACATAGAGACGGGTCCAGTATTACATAGAGACAGGTCCAGTATTACATAGAGACAGGCCCAGTATTACATAGAGACAGGTACAGGTCCAGTATTACATAGAGACAGGTCCAGTATTACATAGAGACAGGTCCAGTATTACATAGAGACAGGTCCAGTATTACATAGAGACAGGTCCAGTATTACATAGAGACAGGTCCAGTATTACATAGAGACAGGTACAGGTCCAGTATTACATAGAGACAGGTCCAGTATTCCATAGAGACAGGTCCAGGTCCAGTATTACATAGAGACAGGTACAGGACCAGTATTACATAGAGACAGGTACAGGCCCAGTATTACATAGAGACAGGTACAGGCCCAGTATTACATAGAGACAGGTACAGGTCCAGTATTACATAGAGACAGGTCCAGTATTACATAGAGACAGGTACAGGTCCAGTATTTCATAAAGACAGGTCCAGTATTACATAGAGACAGGTACAGGCCCAGTATTACATAGAGACAGGTCCAGTATTACATAGAGACAGGTCCAGTATTACATAGAGACAGGTACAGGTCCAGTATTACATAGAGACAGGTCCAGTATTACATAGAGACAGGTCCAGTATTACATAGAGACAGGTACAGGTCCAGTATTACATAGAGACAGGTACAGGTCCAGTATTACATAGAGACAGGTCCAGTATTACATAGAGACAGGTCCAGTATTACATAGAGACGGGTCCAGTATTACATAGAGACGGGTCCAGTATTACATAGAGACGGGTCCAGTATTACATAGAGACGGTCCAGTATTACATAGAGACAGGTCCAGTATTACATAGAGACAGGTCCAGTATTACATAGAGACAGGTCCAGTATTACATAGAGACAGGTCCAGGTCCAGTATTACATAGAGACAGGTCCAGTATTACATAGAGACAGGTCCAGTATTACATAGAGACAGGTCAGGTCCAGTATTACATAGAGACAGGTCAGTATTCATAAGACGGTCCAGTATTACATAGAGACAGGTACAGGTCCAGTATTACATAGAGACAGGTACAGGCCCAGTATTACATAGAGACAGGTACAGGTCCAGTATTACATAGAGACAGGTCCAGTATTACATAGAGACAGGTCCAGTATTACATAGAGACAGGTCCAGTATTACATAGAGACAGGTCCAGTATTACATAGAGACAGGTCCAGTATTACATAGAGACAGGTCCAGTATTACATAGAGACAGGTCCAGTATTACATAGAGACAGGTACAGGTCCAGTATTACATAGAGACAGGTCCAGTATTACATAGAGACAGGTACAGGTCCAGTATTACATAGAGACAGGTCCAGTATTACATAGAGACAGGTCCAGCATTACATAGAGACAGGCCCAGTATTACATAGAGACGGGTCCAGTATTACATAGAGACAGGTCCAGTATTACATAGAGACAGGTACAGGTCCAGTATTACATAGAGACAAGTCCAGGCCCAGTATTACATAGAGACAGGTACAGGTCCAGTATTACATAGAGACAGGCCCAGTATTACATAGAGACAGGTACAGGTCCAGTATTACATAGAGACAGGTCCAGTATTACATAGAGACAGGTCCAGTATTACATAGAGACAGGTCCAGTATTACATAGAGACAGGTCCAGTATTACATAGAGACAGGTCCAGTATTACATAGAGACAGGTCCAGTATTACATAGAGACAGGTACAGGTCCAGTATTACATAGAGACAGGTCCAGTATTACATAGAGACAGGCCCAGTATTACATAGAGACCGGTCCAGGTCCAGTATTACATAGAGACAGGTCCATTATTACATAGAGACAGGTCCAGTATTACATAGAGACAGGTCCAGTATTACATAGAGACAGGTACAGGTCCAGTATTACATAGTGACAGGTCCAGTATTACATAGAGACAGGTCCAGTATTACATAGAGACAGGTCCAGTATTACATAGAGACAGGTCCAGTATTACATTTATTACATAGAGACAGGTCCAGTATTACATAGAGACAGGTCCAGTATTACATAGAGACAGGACCAGTATTACATAGAGAAAAGTACAGGTCCAGTATTACATAGTGACAGGTCCAGTATTACATAGAGACAGGTACAGGTCCAGTATTACATAGAGACAGGTCCATTATTACATAGAGACAGGTCCAGTATTACATAGAGACAGGAACAGTATTACATAGAGACAGGTACAGGTCCAGTATTACATAGTGACAGGTCCAGTATTACATAGAGACAGGTCCAGTATTACATAGAGACAGGAACAGTATTACATAGAGAAAGGTACAGGTCCAGTATTACATAGTGACAGGTCCAGTATTACATAGAGACAGGTACAGGTCCAGTATTACATAGAGACAGGTCCAGTATTACATAGAGACAGGTCCATTATTACATAGAGACAGGTCCAGTATTACATAGAGACAGGTCCAGTATTACATAGTGACAGGTCCAGTATTACATAGTGACAGGTCCAGTATTACATAGAGACAGGTCCAGTATTACATAGAGACAGGTCCAGTATTACATAGAGACAGGTCCAGTATTACATAGAGACAGGTCCAGTATTACATAGAGACAGGTACAGGTCCAGTATTACATAGAGACAGGTCCAGTATTACATAGAGACAGGTCCAGTATTACATAGAGACAGGTCCAGTATTACATAGAGACAGGTCCAGTATTACATAGAGACAGGTCCAGTATTACATAGAGACAGGTCCAGTATTACATAGAGACAGGTCCATTATTACATAGAGACAGGTCCAGTATTACATAGAGACAGGTACAGGTCCAGTATTACATAGAGACAGGTCCAGTATTACATAGAGACAGGTCCAGTATTACATAGAGACAGGTCCAGTATTACATAGTGACAGGTCAGTATTACATAGAGACAGGTCCAGTATTACATAGAGACAGGTCCAGTATTACATAGAGACAGGTCCAGTATTACATAGAGACAGGTCCAGTATTACATAGAGACAGGTACAGGTCCAGTATTACATAGAGACAGGTCCAGTATTACATAGAGACAGGTCCAGGTCCAGTATTACATAGAGACGGGTACAGTATTACATAGAGACGGGTCCAGTATTACATAGAGACAGGTCCAGTATTACATAGAGACAGGCCCAGTATTACATAGAGACAGGTACAGGTCCAGTATTACATAGAGACAGGTCCAGTATTACATAGAGACAAGTCCAGTATTACATGGAGACAGGTCCAGTATTACATAGAGACAGGTCCAGTATTACATAGAGACAGGTCCAGTATTACATAGAGACAGGTACAGGTCCAGTATTACATAGAGACAGGTCCAGGCCCAGTATTACATAGAGACAGGTACAGGTCCAGTATTACATAGAGACAGGCCCAGTATTACATAGAGACAGGTACAGGCCCAGTATTACATAGAGACAGGTCCAGTATTTCATAGAGACAGGTCCAGTATTACATAGAGACAGGAACAGGCCCAGTATTACATAGAGACAGGTACAGGCCCAGTATTACATAGAGACAGGTCCAGTATTACATAGAGACAGGTACAGGTCCAGTATTACATAGAGACAGGTACAGGTCCAGTATTACATAGAGACAGGTCCAGTATTACATAGAGACAGGTCCAGTATTACATAGAGACAGGTACAGGTCCAGTATTACATAGAGACAGGTACAGGTCAGTATTACATAGAGACAGGTACAGGTCCAGTATTACATAGAGACAGGTCCAGTATTACATAGAGACAGGTACAGGTCCAGTATTACATAGAGACAGGTACAGGTCCAGTATTACATAGAGACAGGTCCAGTATTACAAAGAGACGGGTCCACTATTACATAGAGACGGGTCCACTATTACATAGAGACGGGTCCAGTATTACATAGAGACGGGTCCAGTATTACATAGAGACGGGTCCAGTATTACATAGAGACGGGTCCAGTATTACATAGAGACGGGTCCAGTATTACATAGAGACAGGTCCAGTATTACATAGAGACAGGTCCAGGTCCAGTATTGCATAGAGACAGGTCCAGTATTACATAGAGACAGGTCCAGTATTACATAGAGACAGGTCCAGTATTACATAGAGACGGGTCCAGTATTACATAGAGACAGGCCCAGTATTACATAGAGACAGGTACAGGTCCAGTATTACATAGAGACAGGTACAGGCCCAGTATTACATAGAGACAGGTACAGGTCCAGTATTACATAGAGACAGGTCCAGTATTACATAGAGACAGGTCCAGTATTACATAGAGACAGGTCCAGTATTACATAGAGACGGGTCCAGTATTACATAGAGACGGGTCCAGTATTACATAGAGACAGGTACAGGTCCAGTATTACATAGTGACAGGTCCAGTATTACATAGAGACAGGTCCAGTATTACATAGAGACAGGTACAGGTCCAGTATTACATAGAGACAGGTCCAGTATTACATAGAGACAGGTCCAGTATTACATAGAGACAGGTCCAGTATTACATAGTGACAGGTCCAGTATTACATAGTGACAGGTCCAGTATTACATAGAGACAGGTACAGTATTACATAGAGACAGGTCCAGTATTACATAGAGACAGGTCCAGGTCCAGTATTACATAGAGACAGGTACAGTATTACATAGAGACAGGTCCAGTATTACATAGAGACAGGTCCAGGTCCAGTATTACATAGAGACGGGTACAGTATTACATAGAGACGGGTCCAGTATTACATAGAGACAGGTCCAGTATTACATAGAGACAGGCCCAGTATTACATAGAGACAGGTACAGGTCCAGTATTACATAGAGACAGGTCCAGTATTACATAGAGACAGGTCCAGTATTACATAGAGACAGGTCCAGTATTACATAGAGACAGGTCCAGTATTACATAGAGACAGGTACAGGTCCAGTATTACATAGAGACAGGTCCAGTATTCCATAGAGACAGGTCCAGGTCCAGTATTACATAGAGACAGGTACAGGCCCAGTATTACATAGAGACAGGTACAGGCCCAGTATTACATAGAGACAGGTCCAGGTCCAGTATTACATAGAGACAGGTCCAGGTCCAGTATTACATAGAGACAGGTACAGGTCCAGTATTACATAGAGACAGGAACAGGCCCAGTATTACATAGAGACAGGTACAGGCCCAGTATTACATAGAGACAGGTCCAGTATTTCATAGAGACAGGTCCAGTATTACATAGAGACAGGTCCAGTATTACATAGAGACGGGTCCAGTATTACATAGAGACAGGTCCATTATTACATAGAGACAGGTCCAGTATTACATAGAGACAGGTACAGGTCCAGTATTACATAGAGACAGGTACAGGTCCAGTATTACATAGAGACAGGTCCAGTATTACATAGTGACAGGTCCAGTATTACATAGAGACAGGCCCAGTATTACATAGAGACGGGTCCAGTATTACATAGAGACAGGTCCAGTATTACATAGAGACAGGTCCAGGCCCAGTATTACATAGAGACAGGTACAGGTCCAGTATTACATAGAGACAGGCCCAGTATTACATAGAGACAGGTACAGGTCCAGTATTACATAGAGACAGGTCCAGTATTACATAGAGACAGGTCCAGTATTACATAGAGACAGGTCCAGTATTACATAGAGACAGGTCCAGTATTACATAGAGACAGGTCCAGGTCCAGTATTACATAGAGACAGGTCCATTATTACATAGAGACAGGAACAGTATTACATAGAGACAGGTACAGGTCCAGTATTACATAGAGACAGGTACAGGTCCAGTATTACATAGAGACAGGTCCAGTATTTCATAGAGACAGGTCCAGTATTACATAGAGACAGGTACAGGTCCAGTATTACATAGAGACAGGTCCAGGCCCAGTATTACATAGAGACAGGTACAGGTCCAGTATTACATAGAGACAGGTCCAGTATTACATAGAGACAGGTACAGGTCCAGTATTACATAGAGACTGTTCCAGTATTACATAGAGACAGGTCCATTATTACATAGAGACAGGTCCAGTATTACATAGAGACAGGTCCAGTATTACATAGTGACAGGTCCAGTATTACATAGTGACAGGTCCAGTATTACATAGTGACAGGTCCAGTATTACATAGAGACAGGTCCAGTATTACATAGAGACAGGTCCAGTATTACATAGAGACAGGTCCAGTATTACATAGAGACAGGTCCAGTATTACATAGAGACAGGTCCAGTATTACATAGAGACAGGTCCAGTATTACATAGAGACAGGTACAGGTCCAGTATTACATAGAGACAGGTCCAGTATTACATAGAGACAGGTCCAGTATTACATAGAGACGGGTCCAGTATTACATAGAGACGGGTCCAGTATTACATAGAGACAGGTCCATTATTACATAGAGACAGGTCCAGTATTACATAGAGACAGGTACAGGTCCAGTATTACATAGAGACATGTACAGGTCCAGTATTACATAGAGACAGGTCCAGTATTACATAGTGACAGGTCCAGTATTACATAGAGACAGGCCCAGTATTACATAGAGACGGGCCCAGTATTACATAGAGACGGGCCCAGTATTACATAGAGACGGGTCCAGTATTACATAGAGACAGGTCCAGTATTACATAGAGACAGGTCCAGGCCCAGTATTACATAGAGACAGGTACAGGTCCAGTATTACATAGAGACAGGTCCAGTATTACATAGAGACAGGTCCAGTATTACATAGAGACAGGTCCAGTATTACATAGAGACAGGTACAGGTCCAGTATTACATAGAGACAGGTCCAGTATTACATAGAGACAGGCCCAGTATTACATAGAGACAGGTCCAGGTCCAGTATTACATAGAGACAGGTCCATTATTACATAGAGACAGGTCCAGTATTACATAGAGACAGGAACAGTATTACATAGAGACAGGTACAGGTCCAGTATTACATAGAGACAGGTACAGGTCCAGTATTACATAGAGACAGGTCCAGTATTTCATAGAGACAGGTCCAGTATTACATAGAGACAGGTACAGGTCCAGTATTACATAGAGACAGGTACAGGTCCAGTATTACATAGAGACAGGTCCAGTATTACATAGAGACGGGTCCAGTATTACATAGAGACAGGTCCAGTATTACATAGAGACAGGCCCAGTATTACATAGAGACAGGTACAGGTCCAGTATTACATAGAGACAGGTCCAGTATTACATAGAGACAGGTCCAGTATTACATAGAGACAGGTCCAGTATTACATAGAGACGGGTCCAGTATTACATAGAGACAGGTCCAGTATTACATAGAGACAGGTCCAGTATTACATAGAGACAGGTCCAGTATTACATAGAGACAGGTCCAGTATTACATAGAGACAGGTACAGGTCCAGTATTACATAGAGACAGGTACAGGTCCAGTATTACATAGAGACAGGTCCAGTATTACATAGAGACAGGTCCAGTATTACATAGAGACAGGTCCAGTATTACATAGAGACAGGTCCAGGCCCAGTATTACATAGAGACAGGTACAGGTCCAGTATTACATAGAGACAGGCCCAGTATTACATAGAGACAGGTACAGGTCCAGTATTACATAGAGACAGGTCCAGTATTACATAGAGACAGGTCCAGTATTACATAGAGACAGGTCCAGTATTACATAGAGACAGGTCCAGGTCCAGTATTACATAGAGACAGGTCCAGTATTACATAGAGACAGGAACAGTATTACATAGAGACAGGTACAGGTCCAGTATTACATAGAGACAGGTACAGGTCCAGTATTACATAGAGACAGGTCCAGTATTTCATAGAGACAGGTCCAGTATTACATAGAGACAGGTACAGGTCCAGTATTACATAGAGACAGGTCCAGGCCCAGTATTACATAGAGACAGGTACAGGTCCAGTATTACATAGAGACAGGTCCAGTATTACATAGAGACAGGTACAGGTCCAGTATTACATAGAGACTGTTCCAGTATTACATAGAGACAGGTCCAGTATTACATAGAGACAGGTCCAGTATTACATAGAGACAGGTCCAGTATTACATAGTGACAGGTCCAGTATTACATAGTGACAGGTCCAGTATTACATAGAGACAGGTCCAGTATTACATAGAGACAGGTCCAGTATTACATAGAGACAGGTCCAGTATTACATAGAGACAGGTCCAGTATTACATAGAGACAGGTCCAGTATTACATAGAGACAGGTCCAGTATTACATAGAGACAGGTCCAGTATTACATAGAGACAGGTACAGGTCCAGTATTACATAGAGACAGGTCCAGTATTACATAGAGACAGGTCCAGTATTACATAGAGACAGGTCCAGTATTACATAGAGACGGGTCCAGTATTACATAGAGACAGGTCCATTATTACATAGAGACAGGTCCAGTATTACATAGAGACAGGTACAGGTCCAGTATTACATAGAGACATGTACAGGTCCAGTATTACATAGAGACAGGTCCAGTATTACATAGTGACAGGTCCAGTATTACATAGAGACAGGCCCAGTATTACATAGAGACAGGCCCAGTATTACATAGAGACGGGCCCAGTATTACATAGAGACGGGTCCAGTATTACATAGAGACAGGTCCAGTATTACATAGAGACAGGTCCAGGCCCAGTATTACATAGAGACAGGTACAGGTCCAGTATTACATAGAGACAGGTCCAGTATTACATAGAGACAGGTCCAGTATTACATAGAGACAGGTCCAGTATTACATAGAGACAGGTACAGGTCCAGTATTACATAGAGACAGGTCCAGTATTACATAGAGACAGGCCCAGTATTACATAGAGACAGGTCCAGGTCCAGTATTACATAGAGACAGGTCCATTATTACATAGAGACAGGTCCAGTATTACATAGAGACAGGAACAGTATTACATAGAGACAGGTACAGGTCCAGTATTACATAGAGACAGGTACAGGTCCAGTATTACATAGAGACAGGTCCAGTATTTCATAGAGACAGGTCCAGTATTACATAGAGACAGGTACAGGTCCAGTATTACATAGAGACAGGTACAGGTCCAGTATTACATAGAGACAGGTCAGTATTACATAGAGACGGGTCCAGTATTACATAGAGACAGGTCCAGTATTACATAGAGACAGGCCCATTATTACATAGAGACAGGTACAGGTCCAGTATTACATAGAGACAGGTCCAGGATTACATAGAGACAGGTCCAGTATTACATAGAGACAGGTCCAGTATTACATAGAGACAGGTCCAGTATTACATAGAGACAGGTCCAGTATTACATAGAGACAGGTCCAGTATTACATAGTGACAGGTCCAGTATTACATAGAGACAGGTCCAGTATTACATAGAGACAGGTACAGGTCCAGTATTACATAGAGACAGGTCCAGTATTACATAGAGACAGGTCCAGGTCCAGTATTACATAGAGACAGGTACAGTATTACATAGAGACGGGTCCAGTATTACATAGAGACAGGTCCAGTATTACATAGAGACAGGCCCAGTATTACATAGAGACAGGTACAGGTCCAGGATTACATAGAGACAGGTCCAGTATTACATAGAGACAGGTCCAGTATTACATAGAGACGGGTCCAGTATTACATAGAGACGGGTCCAGTATTACATAGAGACGGGTCCAGTATTACATAGTGACAGGTCCAGTATTACATAGAGACAGGTCCAGTATTACATAGAGACAGGTCCAGTATTACATAGTGACAGGTCCAGTATTACATAGAGACAGGCCCAGTATTACATAGAGACGGGCCCAGTATTACATAGAGACGGGCCCAGTATTACATAGAGACGGGTCCAGTATTACATAGAGACAGGTCCAGTATTACATAGAGACAGGTCCAGGCCCAGTATTACATAGAGACAGGTACAGGTCCAGTATTACATAGAGACAGGTCCAGTATTACATAGAGACAGGTCCAGTATTACATAGAGACAGGTCCAGTATTACATAGAGACAGGTACAGGTCCAGTATTACATAGAGACAGGTCCAGTATTACATAGAGACAGGCCCAGTATTACATAGAGACAGGTCCAGGTCCAGTATTACATAGAGACAGGTCCATTATTACATAGAGACAGGTCCAGTATTACATAGAGACAGGTACAGGTCCAGTATTACATAGAGACAGGTACAGGTCCAGTATTACATAGAGACAGGTCCAGTATTACATAGAGACAGGTCCAGTATTACATAGAGACAGGTACAGGTCCAGTATTACATAGAGACAGGTACAGGTCCAGTATTACATAGAGACAGGTCCAGTATTACATAGAGACAGGTCCAGTATTACATAGAGACAGGTCCAGTATTACATAGAGACAGGCCCAGTATTACATAGAGACAGGTACAGGTCCAGTATTACATAGAGACAGGTCCAGTATTACATAGAGACAGGTCCAGTATTACATAGAGACAGGTCCAGTATTACATAGAGACGGGTCCAGTATTACATAGAGACGGGTCCAGTATTACATAGAGACGGGTCCAGTATTACATAGAGACAGGTCCAGTATTACATAGAGACAGGTCCAGTATTACATAGAGACAGGTACAGGTCCAGTATTACATAGAGACAGGTCCAGTATTACATAGAGACAGGCTCCAGTATTACATAGAGACAGGTCAGTATTACATAGAGACGGGTCCAGTATTACATAGAGACAGGTCCAGTATTACATAGAGACAGGCCCAGTATTACATAGAGACAGGTACAGGTCCAGTATTACATAGAGACAGGTCCAGTATTACATAGAGACAGGTCCAGTATTACATAGAGACAGGTCCAGTATTACATAGAGACGGGTCCAGTATTACATAGAGACAGGTCCAGTATTACATAGAGACAGGTCCAGTATTACATAGAGACAGGTCCAGTATTACATAGAGACAGGTACAGGTCCAGTATTACATAGAGACAGGTCCAGTATTACATAGAGACAGGTCCAGTATTACATAGAGACAGGTCCAGGTCCAGTATTACATAGAGACAGGTCCAGTATTACATAGAGACAGGTCCAGTATTACATAGAGACAGGTCCAGTATTACATAGAGACAGGTACAGGTCCAGTATTACATAGTGACAGGTCCAGTATTACATAGAGACAGGTCCAGTATTACATAGAGACAGGTCCAGTATTACATAGAGACAGGTCCAGTATTACATAGTGACAGGTCCAGTATTACATAGAGACAGGTCCAGTATTACATAGTGACAGGTCCAGTATTACATAGTGACAGGTCCAGTATTACATAGAGACAGGTCCAGTATTACATAGAGACAGGTCCAGTATTACATAGAGACAGGTCCAGTATTACATAGAGACAGGTACAGTATTACATAGAGACGGGTCCAGTATTACATAGAGACAGGTCCAGTATTACATAGAGACAGGTCCAGGTCCAGTATTACATAGAGACGGGTACAGTATTACATAGAGACGGGTCCAGTATTACATAGAGACAGGTCCAGTATTACATAGAGACAGGCCCAGTATTACATAGAGACAGGTACAGGTCCAGTATTACATAGAGACAGGTCCAGTATTACATAGAGACAGGTCCAGTATTACATAGAGACAGGTCCAGTATTACATAGAGACAGGTCCAGTATTACATAGAGACAGGTCCAGTATTACATAGAGACAGGTACAGGTCCAGTATTACATAGAGACAGGTCCAGTATTACATAGAGACAGGTCCAGGTCCAGTATTACATAGAGACAGGTACAGGTCCAGTATTACATAGAGACAGGTACAGGCCCAGTATTACATAGAGACAGGTCCAGTATTACATAGAGACAGGTACAGGCCCAGTATTACATAGAGACAGGTACAGGTCCAGTATTACATAGAGACAGGTCCAGTATTACATAGAGACAGGTACAGGTCCAGTATTACATAGAGACAGGTCCAGTATTACATAGAGACAGGTACAGGTCCAGTATTACATAGAGACAGGTACAGGTCCAGTATTACATAGAGACAGGTACAGGTCCAGTATTACATAGAGACAGGTCCAGTATTACATAGAGACAGGTCCAGTATTACATAGAGACAGGTCCAGTATTACATAGAGACAGGTCCAGTATTACATAGAGACAGGTCCAGTATTACATAGAGACAGGTCCAGTATTACATAGAGACGGGTCCAGTATTACATAGAGACAGGTCCAGTATTACATAGAGACAGGTCCAGTATTACATAGAGACAGGTCCAGGTCCAGTATTACATAGAGACAGGTCCAGTATTACATAGAGACAGGTCCAGTATTACATAGAGACAGGTCCAGTATTACATAGAGACGGGTCCAGTATTACATAGAGACGGGTCCAGTATTACATAGAGACGGGTCCAGTATTACATAGAGACAGGTCCAGTATTACATAGAGAGGCCCAGTATTACATAGAGACAGGTACAGGCCAGTATTACATAGACAGGCCCAGTATTACATAGAGACAGGTACAGGCCCAGTATTACATAGAGACAGGTCCAGTATTACATAGAGACAGGTACAGGCCCAGTATTACATAGAGACAGGTACAGGTCCAGTATTACATAGAGACAGGTACAGGCCCAGTATTACATAGAGACAGGTACAGGTCCAGTATTACATAGAGACAGGTCCAGTATTACATAGAGACAGGTCCAGTATTACATAGAGACAGGTCCAGTATTACATAGAGACAGGTCCAGTATTACATAGAGACAGGTCCAGTATTACATAGAGACAGGTCCAGTATTACATAGAGACAGGTCCAGTATTACATAGAGACAGGTACAGGTCCAGTATTACATAGAGACAGGTCCAGTATTACATAGAGACAGGTCCAGTATTACATAGAGACAGGTCCAGTATTACATAGAGACAGGTCCAGTATTACATAGAGACAGGTCCAGTATTACATAGAGACAGGTCCAGTATTACATAGAGACAGGTACAGGTCCAGTATTACATAGTGACAGGTCCAGTATTACATAGAGACAGGTCCAGCATTACATAGAGACAGGCCCAGTATTACATAGAGACGGGTCCAGTATTACATAGAGACAGGTCCAGTATTACATAGAGACAGGTACAGGTCCAGTATTACATAGAGACAAGTCCAGGCCCAGTATTACATAGAGACAGGTACAGGTCCAGTATTACATAGAGACAGGCCCAGTATTACATAGAGACAGGTACAGGTCCAGTATTACATAGAGACAGGTCCAGTATTACATAGAGACAGGTCCAGTATTACATAGAGACAGGTCCAGTATTACATAGAGACAGGTCCAGTATTACATAGAGACAGGTCCAGTATTACATAGAGACAGGCCCAGTATTACATAGAGACAGGTACAGGTCCAGTATTACATAGAGACAGGCTCCAGTATTACATAGAGACCGGTCCAGGTCCAGTATTACATAGAGACAGGTCCATTATTACATAGAGACAGGTCCAGTATTACATAGAGACAGGAACAGTATTACATAGAGACAGGTACAGGTCCAGTATTACATAGTGACAGGTCCAGTATTACATAGAGACAGGTCCAGTATTACATAGAGACAGGTCCAGTATTACATAGAGACAGGTCCAGTATTACATAGTGACAGGTACAGGCCCAGTATTACATAGAGACATTTCCAGTATTACATAGAGACAGGTCCAGGTCCAGTATTACATAGAGACAGGCCCAGTATTACATAGAGACCGGTCCAGGTCCAGTATTACATAGAGACAGGTCCATTATTACATAGAGACAGGTCCAGTATTACATAGAGACAGGTCCAGTATTACATAGAGACAGGAACAGTATTACATAGAGAAAAGTACAGGTCCAGTATTACATAGTGACAGGTCCAGTATTACATAGAGACAGGTACAGGTCCAGTATTACATAGAGACAGGTCCATTATTACATAGAGACAGGTCCAGTATTACATAGAGACAGGAACAGTATTACATAGAGACAGGTACAGGTCCAGTATTACATAGTGACAGGTCCAGTATTACATAGAGACAGGTCCAGTATTACATAGAGACAGGAACAGTATTACATAGAGAAAGGTACAGGTCCAGTATTACATAGTGACAGGTCCAGTATTACATAGAGACAGGTACAGGTCCAGTATTACATAGAGACAGGTCCAGTATTACATAGAGACAGGTCCATTATTACATAGAGACAGGTCCAGTATTACATAGAGACAGGTCCAGTATTACATAGTGACAGGTCCAGTATTACATAGTGACAGGTCCAGTATTACATAGAGACAGGTCCAGTATTACATAGAGACAGGTCCAGTATTACATAGAGACAGGTCCAGTATTACATAGAGACAGGTCCAGTATTACATAGAGACAGGTACAGGTCCAGTATTACATAGAGACAGGTCCAGTATTACATAGAGACAGGTCCAGTATTACATAGAGACAGGTCCAGTATTACATAGAGACAGGTCCAGTATTACATAGATACAGGTACAGTATTACATAGATACAGGTACAGTATTACATAGAGACAGGTCCATTATTACATAGAGACAGGTCCAGTATTACATAGAGACAGGTACAGGTCCAGTATTACATAGAGACAGGTCCAGTATTACATAGAGACAGGTACAGGTCCAGTATTACATAGTGACAGGTCCAGTATTACATAGAGACAGGTCCAGCATTACATAGAGACAGGCCCAGTATTACATAGAGACGGGTCCAGTATTACATAGAGACAGGTACAGGTCCAGTATTACATAGAGACAAGTCCAGGCCCAGTATTACATAGAGACAGGCCCAGTATTACATAGAGACAGGTACAGGTCCAGTATTACATAGAGACAGGTCCAGTATTACATAGAGACAGGTCCAGTATTACATAGAGACAGGTCCAGTATTACATAGAGACAGGCCCAGTATTACATAGAGACAGGTACAGGTCCAGTATTACATAGAGACAGGTCCAGTATTACATAGAGACAGGCCCAGTATTACATAGAGACCGGGTCCAGGTCCAGTATTACATAGAGACAGGTCCATTATTACATAGAGACAGGTCCAGTATTACATAGAGACAGGTCCAGTATTACATAGTGACAGGTACAGGTCCAGTATTACATAGAGACAGGTCCAGTATTACATAGAGACAGGTACAGGCCCAGTATTACATAGAGACAGGTCCAGTATTACATAGAGACAGGTCCAGGTCCAGTATTACATAGAGACAGGCCCAGTATTACATAGAGACCGGTCCAGGTCCAGTATTACATAGAGACAGGTCCATTATTACATAGAGACAGGTCCAGTATTACATAGAGACAGGAACAGTATTACATAGAGACAGGTACAGGTCCAGTATTACATAGTGACAGGTCCAGTATTACATAGAGACAGGTACAGGTCCAGTATTACATAGAGACAGGTCCAGTATTACATAGAGACAGGTCCATTATTACATAGAGACAGGTCCATTATTACATAGAGACAGGTCCAGTATTACATAGAGACAGGTCCAGTATTACATAGAGACAGGTACAGGTCCAGTATTACATAGTGACAGGTCCAGTATTACATAGAGACAGGTTCAGTATTACATAGAGACAGGTACAGGTCCAGTATTACATAGTGACAGGTACATGTCCAGTATTACATAGAGACAGGTACAGGTCCAGTATTACATAGAGACAGGTCCAGTATTACATAGTGACAGGTCCAGTATTACATTGAGACAGGTACAGGTCCAGTATTACATAGAGACAGGTACAGGTCCAGTATTACATAGAGACAGGACAGGTTCAGTATTACATAGAGACAGGTTCAGTATTACATAGAGACAGGTCCAGTATTACATAGAGACAGGTTCAGTATTACATAGAGACAGGTCCAGGTTCAGTATTACATAGAGACAGGTCCAGTATTACATAGAGACAGATACAGGTCCAGTATTACATAGAGACAGATACAGGTCCAGTATTACATAGAGACAGGTACAGGTCCAGTATTACATAGAGACAGGTACAGGTCCAGTATTACATAGAGAATTGCTGCCTTTGTGATCAGAAAAGGTTTTTCAAGCTTGTTGATACTCTAATTGCCTGTGTGTCATCTCATCTCCACACACCCACACATCTCCCTCTCCTTTTCTCTCTCCCCCTCTCTCTCCCTTTCTCTCTCCCCCTCTCTCTCCATCTCCTAACCCCCTCTCCTCCCCTCTCTTCCCTCTCTCCCTCTTATCTCCTCTTCCCTCTCTCCTAACCCCCTCTCTCCCCCTCTCCTCTTCCCTCTCTCCTCTCTCCTCTCTCCCCCTCCTCTTCCTTCTTTCCTCTCTCCCCTCTCCTCTTCCCTCTCTCCACCTCTCCTCTCCCCCTCTCATCTTCCCTTTCCCCTCTCATCTTCCCTAACCCCCTTTCATCTTCCCTAACCCCCTCTCCTCTCTCTCCTCTCTCCCTCTCTCCTCTCCCTCTCTCCTCTCCCCCTCTCTGCTCTTCCCTCTCCCCTCTCCTCTTCCCCCTCTTTCCTCTCTCCCCCTCTTCTCCTCTCTCCCCTCTTTCCTCTCTCCTCTTCTCCTCTCTCCCCCTCTCCTCTCCCCCTCTTCTCCTCTCTCCCCTCTCTCACCTCTCCTCCTCTCCTCTCCCCCTCTCCTCTCCTCTCCTCTCGCCTCTCCCCTCTCCTCTCCCCCTCTCCTCTCTCCTTTCCTCTCTCCTCTCCTGTCCTGTAATGGGATGATGTATTCCTAACAAGATGTTAATGGTCTAAGATGGAAGAGTGGAGAGAAAATGCAACATACTCTACTCTCACCTCACATAGTGGGCATTCCAAATATACCCTATTTCCTACGTAGTGCACTACTTTTAACTACAGCCATATGGGACCTGGTCAAAAGTTGTGCACTACATAGGGAATAGGGTATATTTGGGGTGCAGACATTCTCTAGAACATCCTTAAGTGTCCGTAACAGACACAGAACACAGTAGAGAACACTGGATAATGAGGGCTCATCCTCCTCTCTCCCTCTCTCTCTCTCTCTCTCTCTCTCTCCCTCTCTCTCTTATTCTCCTCTCTCTCCCTCTCTCTCCCTCTCTCTCTCATTCTCCTCTCTCTCTCTCCCTCTCTCTCTCTCTCTCTCTCTCTCTCTCTCTCATTATCCTCTCTCTCTCGCATTCTCCTCTCTCTCCCACTCTCTCTCATTCTCCTTTCTCTCCCTCTCTCTCCCTCTCTCCTAACCCAGCCTCATTCTCTCCCCCTCTCTCCTAACCCAGCCTCATTCTCTCCCTCTCCTTCTCTCTCTCTCTCATTCTCCTCTCTCCCCTCTTCTCTCTCTCTCCCTCTCTCCTAACCCAGCCTCATTCTCTATCCCTCCCTCTCTCCTAACCCAGCCTCATTCTCTCCCCCTTCCTCTCTCCTAACCCAGCCTCATTCTTTCTCCCTCCCTCTCTCCTAACCCAGCCTCATTCTCTCCCTCTCCTTCTCTCCTATCCCAGCCTCTCCCCTCCCTCTCTCCTAACCCAGCCTCCCTCCCTCCCTCTCTCCTAACCCAGCCTCATTCTCTCCCCCTCCCTCTCTCCTAACCCAGCCTCTCTCCCTCCCTCTCTCCTAACCCAGCCTCATTCTCTCCCCCTCCCTCTCTCCTAACCCAGCCTCATTCTCTCCCCCTCCCTCTCTCCTAACCCAGCCTCTCTCCCTCCCTCTCTCCTAACCCAGCCTCTCTCCCTCCCTCTCTCCTAACCCAGCCTCTCCCTCTCTCTCCCCCTCCCTCTCTCCTAACCTAGCCTCCCTCCCTCCCTCTCTCCTAACCCAGCCTCCCTCCCTCCCTCCCTCTCTCCTAACCCAGCCTCTCCCTCTCTCTGAGTCTGAAGCCTGTCTTAGTGTGCTGTCTGAGGGAGTTGGAGAAGAAGCTGAACTGTGCAATCTTCCTGTAATGGCGGCTGGTAAAGATGTCTAGGATTGGCAGCTGTCTGAGATGGGCCACACATATCATTACTTTGTTCTCTCTTATCTCTCTCCTCTCCCTATCCATCTCTCTCTCTCTCTCTCTCTCTCTCTTTCTCTCTCTGAATTTCAATTTAATTTCAATTCAAGGGGCTGTATTGGCATGGGAAATGTATGTTTACATTGCCAAAGCAAGTGAAATAGATAATAAACAAATCTCTCTCCTTCTGCCTCTCTCTCTCTCTGCCCCTCCTCTCTCTGCCTCTCTCTCCTTCTGCCTCTCTCTCTCTCTGCCTCTCTCTCCTTCTGCCTCTCTCTCTCTGCCTCTCTCTCCTTCTGCCTCTCTCTCTCTGCCTCTCTCTCCTTCTGCCTCTCTCTCTCTCTGCCTCTCTCTCCTTCTGCCTCTCTCCTTCTTCCCTCCCACAGCAAGCGCTGAAGGAGAACATGAGGAGGAGAGAGGCGGAGGAGAAGCAGAGGAGAGCGTGGGTGGCCAAGGAGAAGGCGGAGAGAGAGAAGCAGGAGCGACAGCAGCAGAAGAAGAGGAGACTGCTGGAGGTCAACGCAGGTAACGATGAACCACTGATCTCTTCAACACTAACACAATGTATGGCTGAGCTCCTCAACACTAACACAATGTATTGCTGAGCTCCTCAACACTGATAACACAATGTATGGCTGAGCTCCTCAACACTAACACAATGTATGGCTGAGTTTCTCAACACTAACACAATGTATGGCTGAGCTCCTCAACACTAACACAATGTATGGCTGAGCTCCTCAACACTAACACAATGTATGGCTGAGCTCCTCAACACTGATAACACAATGTATGGCTGAGCTCCTCAACACTGATAACACAATGTATGGCTGAGCTCCTCAACACTAACACAATGTATGGCTGAGCTCCTCAACACTGATAACACAATGTATGGCTGAGCTCCTCAACACTGATAACACAATGTATGGCTGAGCTCCTCAACACTGATAACACAATGTATGGCTGATCTCCTCAACACTGATAACACAATGTATGGCTGAGCTCCTCAACACTGATAACACAATGTATGGCTGAGCTCCTCAACACTGATAACACAATGTATGGCTGATCTCCTCAACACTGATAACACAATGTATGGCTGAGCTCCTCAACACTGATAACACAATGTATGGCTGAGCTCCTCAACACTGATAACACAATGTATGGCTGAGCTCCTCAACACTGATAACACAATGTATGGCTGAGCTCCTCAACACTGATAACACAATGTATGGCTGAGCTCCTCAACACTAACACAATGTATGGCTGAGCTCCTCAACACTAACACAATGTATGGCCGAGCTCCTCAACACTAACACAATGTATGGCTGAGCTCCTCAACACTGATAACACAATGTATGGCTGAGCTCCTCAACACTGATAACACAATGTATGGCTGAGCTCCTCAACACTAACACAATGTATGGCTGAGCTCCTCAACACTGATAACACAATGTATGGCTGAGCTCCTCAACACTGATAACACAATGTATGGCTGAGCTCCTCAACACTGATAACACAATGTATGGCTGAGCTCCTCAACACTGATAACACAATGTATGGCTGAGCTCCTCAACACTGATAACACAATGTATGGCTGAGCTCCTCAACACTGATAACACAATGTATGGCTGAGCTCCTCAACACTGATAACACAATGTATGGCTGAGCTCCTCAACACTGACACAATGTATGGCTGAGCTCCTCAACACTAACACAATGTATGGCCGAGCTCCTCAACACTAACACAATGTATGGCTGAGCTCCTCAACACTGACACAATGTATGGCTGAGCTCCTCAACACTAACACAATGTATGGCTGAGCTCCTCAACACTGATAACACAATGTATGGCTGAGCTCCTCAACACTGATAACACAATGTATGGCTGAGCTCCTCAACACTGATAACACAATGTATGGCTGAGCTCCTCAACACTGATAACACAATGTATGGCTGAGCTCCTCAACACTGATAACACAATGTATGGCTGAGCTCCTCAACACTGATAACACAATGTATGGCTGAGCTCCTCAACACTGATAACACAATGTATGGCTGAGCTCCTCAACACTGATAACACAATGTATGGCTGAGCTCCTCAACACTGATAACACAATGTATGGCTGAGCTCCTCAACACTGATAACACAATGTATGGCTGAGCTCCTCAACACTGATAACACAATGTATGGCTGAGCTCCTCAACACTGATAACACAATGTATGGCTGAGCTCCTCAACACTGATAACACAATGTATGGCTGAGCTCCTCAACACTGATAACACAATGTATGGCTGAGCTCCTCAACACTGATAACACAATGTATGGCTGAGCTCCTCAACACTGATAACACAATGTATGGCTGAGCTCCTCAACACTGATAACACAATGTATGGCTGAGCTCCTCAACACTGATAACACAATGTATGGCTGAGCTCCTCAACACTGATAACACAATGTATGGCTGAGCTCCTCAACACTGATAACACAATGTATGGCTGAGCTCCTCAACACTGATAACACAATGTATGGCTGAGCTCCTCAACACTGATAACACAATGTATGGCTGAGCTCCTCAACACTGATAACACAATGTATGGCTGAGCTCCTCAACACTGATAACACAATGTATGGCTGAGCTCCTCAACACTGATAACACAATGTATGGCTGAGCTCCTCAACACTGATAACACAATGTATGGCTGAGCTCCTCAACACTGATAACACAATGTATGGCTGAGCTCCTCAACACTGATAACACAATGTATGGCTGAGCTCCTCAACACTGATAACACAATGTATGGCTGAGCTCCTCAACGCTAACACAATGTATGGCTGAGCTCCTCAACACTAACACAATGTATGGCTGAGCTCCTCAACACTAACACAATGTATGGCTGAGCTCCTCAACACTAACACAATGTATGGCTGAGCTCCTCAACACTAACACAATGTATGGCTGAGCTCCTCAACACTGATAACACAATGTATGGCTGAGCTCCTCAACACTGATAACACAATGTATGGCTGAGCTCCTCAACACTAACACAATGTATGGCTGAGCTCCTCAACACTGATAACACAATGTATGGCTGAGCTCCTCAACACTGATAACACAATGTATGGCTGATCTCCTCAACACTGATAACACAATGTATGGCTGAGCTCCTCAACACTGATAACACAATGTATGGCTGATCTCCTCAACACTGATAACACAATGTATGGCTGAGCTCCTCAACACTGATAACACAATGTATGGCTGAGCTCCTCAACACTGATAACACAATGTATGGCTGAGCTCCTCAACACTGATAACACAATGTATGGCTGAGCTCCTCAACACTGATAACACAATGTATGGCTGAGCTCCTCAACACTGATAACACAATGTATGGCTGAGCTCCTCAACACTGATAACACAATGTATGGCTGAGCTCCTCAACACTGATAACACAATGTATGGCTGAGCTCCTCAACACTGATAACACAATGTATGGCTGAGCTCCTCAACACTGATAACACAATGTATGGCTGAGCTCCTCAACACTGATAACACAATGTATGGCTGAGCTCCTCAACACTGATAACACAATGTATGGCTGAGCTCCTCAACACTGATAACACAATGTATGGCTGAGCTCCTCAACACTGATAACACAATGTATGGCTGAGCTCCTCAACACTGAAACACAATGTATGGCTGAGCTCCTCAACACTAACACAATGTATGGCTGAGCTCCTCAACACTAACACAATGTATGGCTGAGCTCCTCAACACTAACACAATGTATGGCTGAGCTCCTCAACACTGATAACACAATGTATGGCTGAGCTCCTCAACACTGATAACACAATGTATGGCTGAGCTCCTCAACACTAACACAATGTATGGCTGAGCTCCTCAACACTGATAACACAATGTATGGCTGAGCTCCTCAACACTGATAACACAATGTATGGCTGAGCTCCTCAACACTGATAACACAATGTATGGCTGAGCTCCTCAACACTGATAACACAATGTATGGCTGAGCTCCTCAACACTGATAACACAATGTATGGCTGAGCTCCTCAACACTGATAACACAATGTATGGCTGAGCTCCTCAACACTGATAACACAATGTATGGCTGAGCTCCTCAACACTGATAACACAATGTATGGCTGAGCTCCTCAACACTGATAACACAATGTATGGCTGAGCTCCTCAACACTGATAACACAATGTATGGCTGAGCTCCTCAACACTAACACAATGTATGGCTGAGCTCCTCAACACTGATAACACAATGTATGGCTGAGCTCCTCAACACTGATAACACAATGTATGGCTGAGCTCCTCAACACTGATAACACAATGTATGGCTGAGCTCCTCAACACTGATAACACAATGTATGGCTGAGCTCCTCAACACTGATAACACAATGTATGGCTGAGCTCCTCAACACTGATAACACAATGTATGGCTGAGCTCCTCAACACTAACACAATGTATGGCTGAGCTCCTCAAACAATATCTACTCAATGTATGGCTGTGTTAGACAGATCGTTTTTAGTTATACATTTGGTTAAGACTTTCTATGATGTATATACCTATGAAGCATTATAACGTTCTTTATAATGCCTTATAAGACACTTAAATGCTTTTCTGAAGACACCAGTCTTGGTCCGTTTGGAGTAATGAGTAACTCTTACCGTATAAAGCGTGGTTACTGATGACGGTGTAGTGTAACTGTGTTACGTAGTCAGTACAGAAGACCTAAGACCTCAGCACGACCCAGAACCTCTTTATCCAGTCATTTCACCACTGACCACAGTCCTATTTGTCTAGCAGTAGTTGGTAGTGCCAGCCCCTGGTCCTGCAGAAACACTGCATTACTGTGCCAATCATTACTGACCTTTAAAAATGAGTATGGTCACTCTCTCTCTCACTCTCTCTCTCACACACTCTCTGTCTCTCTCTCACACTCACTCTCTCTCTCTCACACACTCACTCTCTCTTTCTCTCTCTCTCTTTCTCTCTCTCTTTCTCTCTCTCTTTCTCTCTCTCTCTCACACACTTTCTCTCACACACTCTCACTCTCTGTCTCTCTCTCTTTCTCTCTCTCTTTCTCTCTCTCTTTCTCTCTCTCTCTCACACACTCTCTCTCTCACACTCTCACTCTCTCTGTCTCTCTCTCACACTCTCTCTCTCTCACACATTCTCTCACTCTCTCTCACTCTCTCGCTCTGTGTTTTTCAAATCAAATGTATTTATAAATACTTTTTTACATCAGCAAGATGTCACAAAGTGCTCCTCTAGAAAGTCTCACTAGAAGCCGGGACGATAAACCACTGAATTACCGACAACGCCTTCCTCTTACCGAAGCCTTTCTGCTTCCGTCTGTCATTTTCGGTAATTTTTGCTTCACAACGTTCCTGTAGATTGTTTTAAAACCGCAGTAATAGTCTAATATGCGTTATGGTTATTCCTGCTATGAAAGAATCAGCCTGTCCCTGTTTGACTGTCGGCTGAGAGAAGCATGGAGGAGGGAGAGAAGCATGGAAGGGGGAGAGATGCTGCTGACTCCCTCTCTCTCCACACTGTGCCACGGGGGAGGGAGAGAAGCACGGAGGAGGGAGAGAAGCATTCTGAGAAGCACAAACATGACCGTTGCTGGAAAAAAGACAACTACTGTTGTCCTAGTTACAGAGAGGAGAGTCACAGCTCTCTGTGAGGATATCTTATGTGTACAACCAGAGTAGACTGTAGTTAGTGTGGTTGGGATGTGCGCCCGCGGAGGCTATATTTACTGTACATATTTACTGTACTACAGGTCTGAAGAGACTAAAATACATCTGATCATTACACATCCCGTTTAGACAGGTTGCACATCAAAATATAAATCATAGCATTTCCTGGTTACATTAAATTAAATGTCTGACTGTTTTAATTATAGACTACCATCTCAGTTATCTGACTGTTTTAATTATAGACTACCATCTCTGTTGTCTGACTGTTTTAATTATAGACTACCATCTCAGTTATCGTACTGTTTTAATTATAGACTATCTCTGTTGTCTGACTGTTTTAATTATAGACTACCATCTCTGTTATCTGACTGTTTTAATTATAGACTACCATCTCTGTTATTGTACTGTTTTAATTATAGACTATCTCTGTTGTCTGACTGTTTTAATTATAGACTACCATCTCTGTTATCGTACTGTTTTAATTATAGACTATCTGTCGTCTGACTGTTTTAATTATAGACTACCATCTCTGTTGTCTGACTGTTTTAATTATAGACTACCATCTCAGTTATCTGACTGTTTTAATTATAGATTATCTCTGGTGTCTGACTGTTTTAATTATAGACTACCATCTCTGTTGTCTGACTGTTTTAATTATAGACTACCATCTCAGTTATCTGACTGTTTTAATTATAGACTACCATCTCTGTTGTCTGACTGTTTTACTTATAGACTACCATCTCAGTTATCTGACTGTTTTAATTATAGACTACCATCTATGTTGTCTGACTGTTTTAATTATAGACTACCATCTCTGTTGTCTGACTGTTTTAATTATAGACTACCATCTCTGTTGTCTGACTGTTTTAATTATAGACTACCATCTCAGTTATCTGACTGTTTTAATTATAGACTCGGGCGACGGCACCTCTCTGTTGTCTGACTGTTTTAGCTCCTCCAGTACGACTGAGCCCATCTCGGCGACGTTACTGCTCCCCGACTGCTGTTTAATTATAGACTACCATCTATGTTGTCTGACTGTTTTAATTATAGACTACCATCTCTGTTGTCTGACTGTTTTAATTATAGACTACCATCTCTGTTGTCTGACTGTTTTACTTATAGACTACCATCTCAGTTATCTGACTGTTTTAATTATAGACTACCATCTATGTTGTCTGACTGTTTTAATTATAGACTACCATCTCTGTTGTCTGACTGTTTTAATTATAGACTACCATCTCAGTTATCTGACTGTTTTAATTATGACTACCATCTCTGTTGTCTGACTGTTTTAATTATAGACTACCATCTCAGTTATCTGACTGTTTTAATTATAGACTACCATCTCTGTTATCTGACTGTTTTAATTATAGACTACCATCTCTGTTGTCTGACTGTTTTAATTATAGACTACCATCTCTGTTGTGACTGTTTTAATTATAGACTACCATCTCAGTTATCTGACTGTTTTAATTATGGACTACCATCTCTGTTGTCTGACTGTTTTAATTCTGGACTACCATCTCAGTTATCTGACTGTTTTAATTATAGACTACCATCTATGTTGTCTGACTGTTTTAATTATAGACTACCATCTCTGTTGTCTGACTGTTTTAATTATAGACTACCATCTCAGTTATCTGACTGTTTTAATTATGACTACCATCTCTGTTGTCTGACTGTTTTAATTATAGACTACCATCTCAGTTATCTGACTGTTTTAATTATAGACTACCATCTCTGTTATCTGACTGTTTTAATTATAGACTACCATCTCTGTTGTCTGACTGTTTTAATTATAGACTACCATCTCTGTTGTGACTGTTTTAATTATAGACTACCATCTCAGTTATCTGACTGTTTTAATTATGGACTACCATCTCTGTTGTCTGACTGTTTTAATTCTGGACTACCATCTCAGTTATCTGACTGTTTTAATTATGGACTACCATCTCTGTTGTCTGACTGTTTTAATTATAGACTACCATCTCTGTTGTCTGACTGTTTTAATTATAGACTACCATCTCAGTTATCTGACTGTTTTAATTATAGACTACCATCTATGTTGTCTGACTGTTTTAATTATAGACTACCATCTCTGTTGTCTGACTGTTTTAATTATAGACTACCATCTCTGTTGTCTGACTGTTTTAATTATAGACTACCATCTCAGTTATCGTACTGTTTTAATTATAGACTATCTCTGTTGTCTGACTGTTTTAATTATAGACTACCATCTCTGTTATCTGACTGTTTTAATTATAGACTACCATCTCTGTTATTGTACTGTTTTAATTATAGACTATCTCTGTTGTCTGACTGTTTTAATTATAGACTACCATCTCTGTTATCGTACTGTTTTAATTATAGACTATCTGTCGTCTGACTGTTTTAATTATAGACTACCATCTCTGTTGTCTGACTGTTTTAATTATAGACTACCATCTCAGTTATCTGACTGTTTTAATTATAGATTATCTCTGGTGTCTGACTGTTTTAATTATAGACTACCATCTCTGTTGTCTGACTGTTTTAATTATAGACTACCATCTCAGTTATCTGACTGTTTTAATTATAGACTACCATCTCTGTTGTCTGACTGTTTTAATTATAGACTACCATCTCAGTTATCTGACTGTTTTAATTATAGACTACCATCTATGTTGTCTGACTGTTTTAATTATAGACTACCATCTCTGTTGTCTGACTGTTTTAATTATAGACTACCATCTCTGTTATCTGACTGTTTTAATTATAGACTACCATCTCTGTTATCTGACTGTTTTAATTATAGACTACCATCTCTGTTATCGTACTGTTTTAATTATAGACTATCTGTCGTCTGACTGTTTTAATTATAGACTACCATCTCTGTTGTCTGACTGTTTTAATTATAGACTACCATCTCAGTTATCTGACTGTTTTAATTATAGACTACCATCTATGTTGTCTGACTGTTTTAATTATAGACTACCATCTCTGTTGTCTGACTGTTTTAATTATAGACTACCATCTCTGTTATCTGACTGTTTTAATTATAGACTACCATCTCTGTTATCTGACTGTTTTAATTATAGACTACCATCTCTGTTATCGTACTGTTTTAATTATAGACTATCTGTCGTCTGACTGTTTTAATTATAGACTACCATCTCTGTTGTCTGACTGTTTTAATTATAGACTACCATCTCAGTTATCTGACTGTTTTAATTATAGATTATCTCTGTTGTCTGACTGTTTTAATTATAGACTACCATCTCAGTTGTCTGACTGTTTTAATTATATACTACCATCTCTGTTGTCTGACTGTTTTAATTATAGACTACCATCTCAGTTATCGTACTGTTTTAATTATAGACTATCTGTTGTCTGACTGTTTTAATTATAGACTACCATCTCTGTTATCTGACTGTTTTAATTATAGACTACCATCTCTGTTATTGTACTGTTTTAATTATAGACTATCTCTGTTGTCTGACTGTTTTAATTATAGACTACCATCTCTGTTATCGTACTGTTTTAATTATAGACTATCTGTCGTCTGACTGTTTTAATTATAGACTACCATCTCTGTTGTCTGACTGTTTTAATTATAGACTACCATCTCAGTTATCTGACTGTTTTAATTATAGATTATCTCTGGTGTCTGACTGTTTTAATTATAGACTACCATCTCAGTTGTCTTACTGTTTTAATTATAGACTACCATCTCAGTTGTCTGACTGTTTTAATTATATACTACCATCTCTGTTGTCTGACTGTTTTAATTATAGACTACCATCTCAGTTATCGTACTGTTTTAATTATAGACTATCTCTGTTGTCTGACTGTTTTAATTATAGACTACCATCTCCAACATCTATCTATAGTCCTGCTGCTAATGTTTTGTACCTGTCCATTATAACATGTATCTATAGTCCTGCTGCTAATGTAAAGTACCTGTCCATTGTAACATGTATCTATAGTCCTGCTGCTAATGTAAAGTAACTGTCCATTATAACATGTATCTATAGCCCTGCTGCTAATGTAAAGTACCTGTCCATTGTAACATGTATCTATAGTCCTGCTGCTAATGTAAAGTAACTGTCCATTATAACATGTATCTATAGTCCTGCTGCTAATGTAAAGTACCTGTCCATTGTAACATGTATCTATAGTCCTGCTGCTAATGTAAAGTAACTGTCCAGTATAACATGTATCTATAGTCCTGCTGCTAATGTAAAGTAACTGTCCAGTATAACATGTATCTATCAGGGCATGATTTAGCCCCGGGACACCAGTTGAGTGTAATTATAATCAGGTAGACGAGATAAGCAGCAGTACTGTGAACCTCCAGGCTCGATGTTTACAGTGAAATACCCCCTGGTGTAGTCCAGATTCTAGACCTTCGCTGTCCAACCCTCTTCCTGCAGGAAGGTTGATCTCTAGGAAGAGGGTTGGACTGAAAACCTACAGGACGGTAGATTTCCAGGAGAGGGTCGGACTGAAAACCTACAGGAAGAGGGTGGACTGAAAACCTACAGGACGGTAGATCTCCAGGAAGAGGGTTGGACTGAAAACCCACAGGAAGGTAGATTTCCAGGAAGAGGGTTGGACTGAAAACCTACAGGAAGAGTGTTGGACTGAAAACCTACAGGATGGTAGATCTCCAGGAAGAGGGTTGGACTGAAAACCCACAGGAAGGTAGATTTCCAGGAAGAGGGTTGGACTGAAAACCTACAGGACAGTAGATCTCCAGGAAGAGGGTTGGACTGAAAACCTACAGGACAGTAGATCTCCAGGAAGAGGGTTGGACTGAAAACCCTACAGGAATGTCGATCTCCAGGAAGAGGGTTGGACTGCTCTGTTCTACAGACAAATCTTAGTTTTCTATGCTACAGACTCCAGAACTCAAGAGATGATTTTAAACTTTTCAATTTAAGAGAACTAGCACAGAGAGAAAGATAAAACTTCAGCCAACATTTTGTCTCTGTGGCTTATAGAGAAATGTGACGTGTGCTGAGAAGCCTGAAATATATTTAGATACGCTGAAGTTAAGACAACGCAAAACCAAAACGCTCTTGATATCCCTGAGGAATGGGATGACACACACTCACACTGAAACACTCTCTAACACACAGACACACACACACACTCTGTCCCTCAAACAGAAACTAAAGGAACCTGTATCCCATCTAACCTCTACTACCCTATACACACTTAACCAGTATCCCTTCTAACCTCTCTACTACCCTCTCCACACTTAACCAGTATCCCTTCTAACCTCTCTACTACCCTATACACACTTAACCAGTATACTTTCTAACCTCTACTACCCTCTACACACTTAACCAGTATCCCCTCTAAACACCTACTACCCTCTTAACTTTTTGGGGATGGGGCAGCATTCGGAATTTTGGATGAAAAGCGTGCCCAAAGTAAACTGCCTGCTACTCAGGCCCAGAAGCTAGGATATGCATATAATTGGTAGATTTGGATAGAAAACACTCTAAAACTGGACAAACCATCCAGGATTTTTTGTTGTTGAGGTGATAGTGTTTTCAATGGGTTTTCTATGTGGATCTAGATTTCTAAGGCAGTTGCTTGCAGTTCCTATCGCTTCCACTGGATGTCAACAGTCTTTAGAAATTGGTTGATGTTTTTCTTTTGAGTAATGAAGAAGTATGGCTGTTCAGAACGAGGGTCGAGTCTAGTGTACTGTTGTGGTTGGGGCACGCGACCTGAAAGCACGCTCCACTTTGTTTTTCGTCCGGTATTGAACACAGTTTATCCCGTCTTAAATTGTATCGATTATTTACGTAAGAAAAATACCTAAAGTTGTATTAGGAAAGTTGTTTGAAATGTTTGGATCAAGATTACAGGAAACTTATTAGATATTTTGTAGTCATGTTGCGCGAGTTGGAACCGGTGTTTTTCTGATTCAAACGCGCCAAATAAATGGACATTTTGGCGATATAACGAAGGAATTTATCGAACAAAAGGACCATTTATGATGTTTATGGAACATTGGAGTGCCAACAGAAGAAGATCTTCAAAGGTAAGGCATGAATTATATCGTTATTTCTGAGTTTTGTGTCGCGCCTGGTGGGTTGAATTATGATTGTCATGTGTTTGTTTGATGGGGTGCTGTCTTCAGATAGTAGCATGGTTTGCTTTCACCGTAAAGCCTTTTTGAAATCTGACACGGTGGCTAGATTAACAAGAAGTTAAGCTTTAATTTGGTGTATTGCACTTATGAATGTATGAAAGTTAAATATTTCTAATTTTTTAAAAAAATGAATTTCGCGCTCTGCCATTTCACCGGATGTTGTGGAAATGTTCTGCTAGCAGAACCCCCAGCCATTAATTAACCAATGTCCCCTCTAACCACCTACTACCCTCTTAACCAGTATCCCCTCTAACCACCTACTACCCTCTTAACCAGTATCCCCTCTAACCACCTACTACCCTCTTAACCAGTATCCCCTCTAACCACCTACTACCCTCTTAACCAGTGTCCAATCTCACCTCTCTACTACCCTCTTAACCAGTATCCCCTCTAACCACCTACTACCCTCTTAACCAGTGTCCAATCTCACCTCTCTACTACCCTGTTAACCAGTATCCCCTCTAACCACCTACTACCCTCTTAACCAGTGTCCAATCTCACCTCTCTACTACCCTCTTAACCAGTATCCCCTCTAACCACCTGCTACCCTCTTAACCAGTATCCCCTCTAACCACCTACTACCCTCTTAACCAGTATCCCCTCTAACCACCTACTACCCTCTTAACCAGTATCCCCTCTAACCACCTACTACCCTCTTAACCAGTATGCCCTCTAACCACCTACTACCCTCTTAACCAGTGTCCAATCTCACCTCTCTACTACCCTCTTAACCAGTATCCCCTCTAACCACCTACTACCCTCTTAACCAGTATCCCCTCTAACTACCTTCTACACACCAGTATCTCTACTTGCACATCATCATCTGCTCATTTATCACTCCAGTGTTAATCTGCTAAATTGTAATTACTTTGCTACTATGGCCTATTTATTGCCTTACCTCCTCACGCTATTTGCACACACTGTATATAGACTTTCGTTTTTTCTATTGTGTTATTGACTGTACGCTTGTTTATTCCATGTGTAACTCTGTGTTGTTGTTTGTGTCGCACTGCTTTGCTTTATCTTGGCCAGGTCACAGTTGTAAATGAGAACTTGTTCTCAACTGGCCTACCTGGTTAAATAAAGGTGAAATAAATAAAATATATATTTTTTACCTTAACCAGTATCCCTTCTAACCTATACTACCCTCTCCACACTCAATCAGTATCCCATCTAACCACCTACTACCCTGTACACACTTAACCAGTATCCCTTCTAACCTCTCTCCTACCCTCTTAACCAGTATCCCTTCTAAACTCTCTACACACTTAACCAGTATCCCTTCTAACCTCTCTCCTACCCTCTTAACCAGTATCCCTTCTAAACTCTCTACACACTTAACCAGTGTCCCTTCTAAACTCTCTACACACTTAACCAGTATCCCTTCTAACCTCTCTCCTACCCTCTTAACCATTATCCCTTCTAACCTCTCTCCTACCCTCTTAACCAGTATCCCTTCTAACCTCTCTACCACCCTGTACACCCTTAACCAGTATCCCTTCTAACCTCTCTACCACCCTGTACACACTTAACCTGTATCCCTTCTAACCTCTCTACCACCCTGTACACACTTAATCTGTATCCCCTCTAACCTCTCTCCCACTCTCCACTCCACTGGCAGAGTCTGACTTAGTGCCCGTCTAGACATTAGCCATTACTTACTGCTGGAACAGCCATATTAAAACCACCTCTGCCAGTGAATGCTGTGTTAACAGTAATGTTAGAGAGGAGTGGAAAAGAAATCAACCAGAGAGAGAGATGTCTGTCTGGATCAAGCCAGACTCACAGGCTATCTGCACTCAAAACACTAAACGGCTTCATCTTTTTCACTGGCTGCCTGTGTCAGAACAAAAGGCTGTGTTTCCCAAACAGTACCCTATTCCCTGTGTAGGCCACCATTGTAAATAAGAATTTGTTGTTAACTGACTTGCCTAGTTAAATAAATGGAGACGTCCCTTCTACTCATTGTGGTTCTGAGGCTGTTCTGTCAGCAGGCTGTGTGTTGAGTGTTCTGGTCCAGTAGAGATGGTGTGGTGAGGACAGGGATGCATGCTGGGTGGAGACACAGGAAGCAGGGTTATGACTGAATCAGGGCCCCGCCACAACCATAGACCCCTCGTTTAACATTCATATATTCCCCTGTTTTACTCACTCCCCATTGAGGAACTGAGGCTAACTGAGGCTCACGCTGTCAGACTGTTCAGCATCAATATACAGTGGAGACCAGGACACTGCTGGATAGTTAGAGCCCATACTAGCTGTAGACAGGACACAACAGGACACTGCTGGTTAGTTAGAGCCCATACTAGCTGTAGACAGGACACAACAGGACACTGCTGGATAGTTAGAGCCCATACTAGCTGTAGACAGGACACAACAGGACACTGCTGGTTAGTTAGAGCCCATACTAGCTGTGGACAGGACACTGCTGGTTAGTTAGAGCCCATACTAGCTGTGGACAGGACACTGCTGGTTAGTTAGAGCCCATACTAGCTGTGGACAGGGCACTGCTGGTTAGTTAGAGCCCCTATTGGCTGTGGACAGGACACTGCTGGTTAGTTGGAGCCCCTACTGGCTGTGGACAGGACACTACAGGACACTGCTGGGTAGTTAGAGCCCCTACTAGCTGTGGACAGGACACTGCAGGACACTGCTGGGTAGTTAGAGTCCCTGCTAGCTAAGACATGAACTTCATGGAGTCACACGGAGTCCTTTATGAAGAGATGGTATTTGTTTGTCAAAGAGGACCAGAGAGCTCGGTCATTACGTAATGGAGAGAGGTTTCCTCTGGAAGCATTTGATTATCCCTCAGATCAGTCAAGAGCTTCCATCCATCTCTCTGACCGGAGCAGAGCAGAGCAGGCTCACTGTTATAATGGACCATCTCTCCGTACAGAGCAGAGCAGGCTCACTGTTATAATGGACCATCTCTCCGTACAGAGCAGAGCAGAGCAGGCTCACTGTTATAATGGACCATCTCTCCGTACAGAGCAGAGCAGGCTCACTGTTATAATGGACCATCTCTCTGTACAGAGCAGAGCAGGCTCACTGTTATAATGGACCATCTCTCCGTACAGAGCAGAGCAGGCTCACTGTTATAATGGACCATCTCTCCGTACAGAGCAGAGCAGGCTCACTGTTATAATGGACCATCTCTCTGTACAGAGCAGAGCAGAGCAGGCTCACTGTTATAATGGACCATCTCTCTGTACAGAGCAGAGCAGGCTCACTGTTATAATGGACCATCTCTCCGTACAGAGCAGAGCAGGCTCACTGTTATAATGGACCATCTCTCTGTACAGAGCAGAGCAGGCTCACTGTTATAATGGACCATCTCTCCGTACAGAGCAGAGCAGGCTCACTGTTATAATGGACCATCTCTCCGTACAGAGCAGAGCAGGCTCACTGTTATAATGGACCATCTCTCTGTACAGAGCAGAGCAGGCTCACTGTTATAATGGACCATCTCTCTGTACAGAGCAGAGCAGGCTCACTGTTATAATGGACCATCTCTCCGTACAGAGCAGAGCAGGCTCACTGTTATAATGGACCATCTCTCTGTACAGAGCAGAGCAGAGCAGGCTCACTGTTATAATGGACCATCTCTCTGTACAGAGCAGAGCAGGCTCACTGTTATAATGGACCATCTCTCCGTACAGAGCAGAGCAGGCTCACTGTTATAATGGACCATCTCTCTGTACAGAGCAGAGCAGGCTCACTGTTATAATGGACCATCTCTCTGTACAGAGCAGAGCAGGCTCACTGTTATAATGGACCATCTCTCCGTACAGAGCAGAGCAGGCTCACTGTTATAATGGACCATCTCTCTGTACAGAGCAGAGCAGGCTCACTGTTATAATGGACCATCTCTCCGTACAGAGCAGAGCAGGCTCACTGTTATAATGGACCATCTCTCCGTACAGAGCAGAGCAGGCTCACTGTTATAATGGACCATCTCTCTGTACAGAGCAGAGCAGGCTCACTGTTATAATGGACCATCTCTCTGTACAGAGCAGAGCAGGCTCACTGTTATAATGGACCATCTCTCCGTACAGAGCAGAGCAGGCTCACTGTTATAATGGACCATCTCTCTGTACAGAGCAGAGCAGGCTCACTGTTATAATGGACCATCTCTCTGTACAGAGCAGAGCAGGCTCACTGTTATAATGGACCATCTCTCCGTACAGAGCAGAGCAGAGCAGGCTCACTGTTGTAATGGACCATCTCTCCGTACAGAGCAGAGCAGAGCAGGCTCACTGTTATAATGGACCATCTCTCTGTACAGAGCAGAGCAGAGCAGGCTCACTGTTATAATGGACCATCTCTCTGTACAGAGCAGAGCAGGCTCACTGTTATAATGGACCATCTCTCTGTACAGAGCAGAGCAGAGCAGGCTCACTGTTATAATGGACCATCTCTCTGTACAGAGCAGAGCAGGCTCACTGTTATAATGGACCATCTCTCCGTACAGAGCAGAGCAGGCTCACTGTTATAATGGACCATCTCTCCGTACAGAGCAGAGCAGGCTCACTGTTATAATGGACCATCTCTCCGTACAGAGCAGAGCAGGCTCACTGTTATAATGGACCATCTCTCTGTACAGAGCAGAGCAGAGCAGGCTCACTGTTATAATGGACCATCTCTCCGTACAGAGCAGAGCAGGCTCACTGTTATAATGGACCATCTCTCCGTACAGAGCAGAGCAGGCTCACTGTTATAATGGACCATCTCTCTGTACAGAGCAGAGCAGAGCAGGCTCACTGTTATAATGGACCATCTCTCCGTACAGAGCAGAGCAGGCTCACTGTTATAATGGACCATCTCTCTGTACAGAGCAGAGCAGGCTCACTGTTATAATGGACCATCTCTCTGTACAGAGCAGAGCAGAGCAGGCTCACTGTTATAATGGACCATCTCTCCGTACAGAGCAGAGCAGAGCAGGCTCACTGTTATAATGGACCATCTCTCTGTACAGAGCAGAGCAGAGCAGGCTCACTGTTATAATGGACCATCTCTCTGTACAGAGCAGAGCAGGCTCACTGTTATAATGGACCATCTCTCTGTACAGCAGCAGAGCAGGCTCACTGTTATAATGGACCATCTCTCCGTACAGAGCAGAGCAGAGCAGGCTCACTGTTATAATGGACCATCTCTCCGTACAGAGCAGAGCAGGCTCACTGTTATAATGGACCATCTCTCCGTACAGAGCAGAGCAGGCTCACTGTTATAATGGACCATCTCTCTGTACAGAGCAGAGCAGGCTCACTGTTATAATGGACCATCTCTCCGTACAGAGCAGAGCAGGCTCACTGTTATAATGGACCATCTCTCTGTACAGAGCAGAGCAGGCTCACTGTTATAATGGACCATCTCTCTGTACAGAGCAGAGCAGGCTCACTGTTATAATGGACCATCTCTCTGTACAGAGCAGAGCAGAGCAGGCTCACTGTTATAATGGACCATCTCTCTGTACAGAGCAGAGCAGGCTCACTGTTATAATGGACCATCTCTCTGTACAGAGCAGAGCAGGCTCACTGTTATAATGGACCATCTCTCTGTACAGAGCAGAGCAGGCTCACTGTTATAATGGACCATCTCTCTGTACAGAGCAGAGCAGAGCAGGCTCACTGTTATAATGGACCATCTCTCCGTACAGAGCAGAGCAGGCTCACTGTTATAATGGACCATCTCTCTGTACAGAGCAGAGCAGGCTCACTGTTATAATGGACCATCTCTCTGTACAGAGCAGAGCAGAGCAGGCTCACTGTTATAATGGACCATCTCTCTGTACAGAGCAGAGCAGGCTCACTGTTATAATGGACCATCTCTCCGTACAGAGCAGAGCAGGCTCACTGTTATAATGGACCATCTCTCCGTACAGAGCAGAGCAGGCTCACTGTTATAATGGACCATCTCTCTGTACAGAGCAGAGCAGAGCAGGCTCACTGTTATAATGGACCATCTCTCTGTACAGAGCAGAGCAGGCTCACTGTTATAATGGACCATCTCTCCGTACAGAGCAGAGCAGGCTCACTGTTATAATGGACCATCTCTCCGTACAGAGCAGAGCAGGCTCACTGTTATAATGGACCATCTCTCCGTACAGAGCAGAGCAGGCTCACTGTTATAATGGACCATCTCTCTGTACAGAGCAGAGCAGGCTCACTGTTATAATGGACCATCTCTCTGTACAGAGCAGAGCAGGCTCACTGTTATAATGGACCATCTCTCCGTACAGAGCAGAGCAGGCTCACTGTTATAATGGACCATCTCTCCGTACAGAGCAGAGCAGGCTCACTGTTGTAATGGACCATCTCTCTGTACAGAGCAGAGCAGGCTCACTGTTATAATGGACCATCTCTCTGTACAGAGCAGAGCAGGCTCACTGTTATAATGGACCATCTCTCTGTACAGAGCAGAGCAGGCTCACTGTTATAATGGACCATCTCTCCGTACAGAGCAGAGCAGGCTCACTGTTATAATGGACCATCTCTCCGTACAGAGCAGAGCAGGCTCACTGTTATAATGGACCATCTCTCTGTACAGAGCAGAGCAGGCTCACTGTTATAATGGACCATCTCTCTGTACAGAGCAGAGCAGGCTCACTGTTATAATGGACCATCTCTCCGTACAGAGCAGAGCAGGCTCACTGTTATAATGGACCATCTCTCCGTACAGAGCAGAGCAGGCTCACTGTTATAATGGACCATCTCTCTGTACAGAGCAGAGCAGGCTCACTGTTATAATGGACCATCTCTCCGTACAGAGCAGAGCAGGCTCACTGTTATAATGGACCATCTCTCCGTACAGAGCAGAGCAGGCTCACTGTTATAATGGACCATCTCTCTGTACAGAGCAGAGCAGGCTCACTGTTATAATGGACCATCTCTCTGTACAGAGCAGAGCAGGAGCTCACTGTTATAATGGACCATCTCTCTGTACAGAGCAGAGCAGGCTCACTGTTATAATGGACCATCTCTCTGTACAGAGCAGAGCAGGCTCACTGTTATAATGGACCATCTCTCTGTACAGAGCAGAGCAGAGCAGGCTCACTGTTATAATGGACCATCTCTCTGTACAGAGCAGAGCAGGCTCACTGTTATAATGGACCATCTCTCCGTACAGAGCAGAGCAGGCTCACTGTTATAATGGACCATCTCTCCGTACAGAGCAGAGCAGGCTCACTGTTATAATGGACCATCTCTCTGTACAGAGCAGAGCAGGCTCACTGTTATAATGGACCATCTCTCTGTACAGAGCAGAGCAGGCTCACTGTTATAATGGACCATCTCTCTGTACAGAGCAGAGCAGGCTCACTGTTATAATGGACCATCTCTCTGTACAGAGCAGAGCAGAGCAGGCTCACTGTTATAATGGACCATCTCTCCGTACAGAGCAGAGCAGGCTCACTGTTATAATGGACCATCTCTCTGTACAGAGCAGAGCAGGCTCACTGTTATAATGGACCATCTCTCCGTACAGAGCAGAGCAGGCTCACTGTTATAATGGACCATCTCTCCGTACAGAGCAGAGCAGGCTCACTGTTATAATGGACCATCTCTCCGTACAGAGCAGAGCAGGCTCACTGTTATAATGGACCATCTCTCTGTACAGAGCAGAGCAGGCTCACTGTTATAATGGACCATCTCTCCGTACAGAGCAGAGCAGGCTCACTGTTATAATGGACCATCTCTCCGTACAGAGCAGAGCAGGCTCACTGTTATAATGGACCATCTCTCCGTACAGAGCAGAGCAGGCTCACTGTTATAATGGACCATCTCTCTGTACAGAGCAGAGCAGGCTCACTGTTATAATGGACCATCTCTCTGTACAGAGCAGAGCAGGCTCACTGTTATAATGGACCATCTCTCCGTACAGAGCAGAGCAGGCTCACTGTTATAATGGACCATCTCTCTGTACAGAGCAGAGCAGGCTCACTGTTATAATGGACCATCTCTCTGTACAGAGCAGAGCAGGCTCACTGTTATAATGGACCATCTCTCTGTACAGAGCAGAGCAGGCTCACTGTTATAATGGACCATCTCTCCGTACAGAGCAGAGCAGGCTCACTGTTATAATGGACCATCTCTCCGTACAGAGCAGAGCAGAGCAGGCTCACTGTTGTAATGGACCATCTCTCTGTACAGAACAGAGCAGGCTCACTGTTATAATGGAGTGGCTGCTGCAGAAACCACTTTTACCAGACCTTTTCTTTCCCGGACTTAAGATACCAACGCATGTGTTTATTTTCTAATTCATACAATCTCTACTCTATTCATAGAGAACAGTCTCTTTATACAGTCTCTACTGATAGAGAACAGTCTCTTTATACAGTCTCTACTCTATTCATAGAGAACAGTCTCTTTATACAGTCTCTACTGATAGAGAACAGTCTCTTTATACAGTCTCTACTGATAGAGAACAGTCTCTACTGATAGAGAACAGTCTCTTTATACAGTCTCTACTGATAGTGAACAGTCTCTTTATACAGTCTCTACTGATAGTGAACAGTCTCTTTATACAGTCTCTACTGATAGTGAACAGTCTCTACTGATAGAGAACAGTCTCTACTGATAGAGAACAGTCTCTTTATACAGTCTCTACTGATAGTGAACAGTCTCTTTATACAGTCTCTACTGATAGTGAACAGTCTCTTCATACAGTCTCTACTGATAGTGAACAGTCTCTTTATACAGTCTCTACTGATAGTGAACAGTCTCTTCATACAGTCTCTACTGATAGAGAACAGTCTCTTCTGATAGGCAGTCTCTACTGATAGTGACAGTCTCTCTGATAGGCAGTCTCTACTGATAGAGAACAGTCTCTTTATACAGTATCTACTGATAGAGAACAGTCTCTACTGATAGAGAACAGTCTCTTTATACAGTCTCTACTGATAGAGAACAGTCTCTACTGATAGAGAACAGTCTCTACTGATAGAGAACAGTCTCTTTATACAGTATCTACTGATAGAGAACAGTCTCTTTATACAGTCTCTACTGATAGAGAACAGTCTCTACTGATAGAGAACAGTCTCTACTGATAGAGAACAGTCTCTTTATACAGTATCTACTGATAGAGAACAGTCTCTTTTTACAGTCTCTACTGATAGAGAACAGTCTCTTTATACAGTCTCTACTGATAGAGTACAGTCTCTACTGATAGAGAACAGTCTCTTTTTACACTCTCTACTGATAGTGAACAGTCTCTTTATACTCTATCTACTGATAGAGAACAGTCTCTACTGATAGAGAACACTCTCTACTGATAGTGAACAGTCTCTTTATACTGTATCTACTGATAGAGAACAGTCTCTACTGATAGAGAACAGTCTCTTTATACAGTCTCTACTGATAGAGAACAGTCTCTTTATACAGTCTCTACTGATAGAGAACAGTCTCTTTATACAGTCTCTACTGATAGAGAACAGTCTCTACTGATAGAGAACAGTCTCTTTATACAGTCTCTACTGATAGAGAACAGTCTCTACTGATAGAGAACAGTCTCTTTATACAGTCTCTACTGATAGAGAACAGTCTTCTGTGGAGAATGGTGTTGGTTTAATGAAGTTAGATCAAAGCTGAATCAACATAGAATAAACACATGGGCAGAAGCTGTGGGGTGCTTTAGTCCTGAAAAACAAAGTTCAGAGAAAAGTCTGACCGTTATCCATTTTGTTGTCATTACCGTGCTGAAGGATACAGACATTAGAGATCTGTTTGTGTCTGTGTCATTGAGACTGTGAGGCTACACTTGATTCCTGGGCCATTCTGTTTACATTTAGTGCAATTTAACTTACTTTATGGACACCTTTAGTAAAAAACTGTTATTGACTTCAATGATAAAACCTGTTTTTTGGGTCGCCCTTCCCTCCCTCCACCACCCAGCCACACACACTCTCTCTCTCACACACACACACACACACACACCCAGCCCTGCATGTAGGAGTAATGATTAGAGGGCTTGTCGCTCTGAAACACGAGGAGATGAGAGACGAACAGCATGCAGTGTTAACATAGAGCCCAGCCACATCCTATGGACATGTACATTCACATTCAATAGGTAGTGGTTTTTCCTCCGAGGTGCTGCTGCATGCTGGGCGATTATAGCGGCTCTATGACAAATCTGATGCGTTAACTCCCAGGGTAGGAGCGGGGAGCGGACAAATGTTTGTGGGGCGACAAATTAAACATCACAGCTTTATTTAACATTCCCTACATGGCTACAAAGGATGAACTATTAAGATGTCAGACAGAGGAGCCAGCCAGGCGCCCTGCACCACACAGACACACAGAGAGAGAGATGGAGACAGAGGAGCCATCCAGGCGCCCTGCACCACACAGACACACAGAGAGAGAGATGGAGACAGAGGAGCCATCCAGGCGCCCTGCACCACACAGACACACAGAGAGAGAGATGGAGACAGAGGAGCCATCCAGGCGCCCTGCACCACACAGACACACAGAGAGAGAGATGGAGACAGAGGAGCCAGCCAGGCGCCCTGCACCACACAGACACACAGAGAGAGAGATGGAGACAGAGGAGCCATCCAGGCGCCCTGCACCACACAGACACACAGAGAGAGAGAGATGGAGACAGAGGAGCCATCCAGGCGCCCTGCGCCACACAGACACACAGAGAGAGAGATGGAGACAGAGGAGCCATCCAGGTGCCCTGCGCCACACAGACACACACACAGAGAGAGAGAGAGAGAGAGAGAGAGAGAGAGAGAGAGATGGAGACAGAGGAGCCAGTCTAGAGAGAGAGATTCAGGCCTACGGATGAAGATGGGGTCCCATCATTTAAAGCTGTAAACTGAGAGACATGCTTACAGCACAGAGCCTTACGAGAGAGAGAGAGAGAGAGAGAGAGGCCTACAGAAGAAGAGTGTTCAGAAGGAGAAATGGAGAGAGGGATGACGTAGAGAAGCCTGATGTAGTAGAATCCACCAGAGGGGAGAAGAGAAGAAGAATGAATCCTACAGAGAAATAAGACTGTAGAAGACAGGAGGACTACAGGAGAAGAGAAGAAGAATGAATCCTACAGAGAAATAAGACTGTAGAAGACAGTAGGACTACAGGAGAAGAGAAGAAGAATGAATCCTACAGAGAAATAAGACAGGAATGAAGGAGGGGAGACCAGAGGAGAGGTAGGGTCCTACTCAGTAACACTGTCCTTCAGGAGAGGAGACCAGAGGAGAGGTAGTGTCCTACTCAGTAACACTGTCCTTCAGGAGAGGAGAGGTAGGGTCCTACTCAGTAACACTGTCCTTCAGGAGAGGAGAGGTAGGGTCCTACTCAGTAACACTGTCCTTCAGGAGAGGAGACCAGAGGAGAGGTAGTGTCCTACTCAGTAACACTGTCCTTCAGGAGAGGAGAGGTAGGGTCCTACTCAGTAACACTGTCCTTCAGGAGAGGAGACCAGAGGAGAGGTAGTGTCCTACTCAGTAACACTCTGACATGTACCTTTCCAGACGCTCAGACTCTGACCCTGCTCTCCTCTGTCTCACCAGTCAACTGGTTCTGTTAGAGGAAATTAGCCCATTTCAGACCCGGGGGGCGGCTGGACTTGAAGACAATGGAAAATGCCACTCTTAGCCGAGACTGTCTGTCTGAGATTGGATATATTTTGATTGAACAAGGAGAGGAGAGCCTAAATCAGACTCCAAACTCCCACCTAGCCTGATCGCTGGACTGGTCTCTCTTCCTCAGAGTTTGGTTTCCTGCTGTGTTCTGAGCTGTGGAGAGCAGAACAGACAGTCTGTGGTTTCCCGCTGTGGAGAGCAGAACAGACAGTCTGTGGTTTTCCGCTGTGTTCTGAGCTGTGGAAAGCAGAACAGACAGTCTGTGGTTTTCCGCTGTGTTCTGAGCTGTGGAGAGCAGAACAGACAGTCTGTGGTTTTCCGCTGTGTTCTGAGCTGTGGAGAGCAGAACAGACAGTCTGTGGTTTTCCGCTGTGTTCTGAGCTGTGTAGAGCAGAACAGACAGTCTGTGGTTTCCCGCTGTGTTCTGAGCTGTGGAGAGCAGAACAGACAGTCTGTGGTTTCCCGCTGTGTTCTGAGCTGTGGAGAGCAGAACAGACAGTCTGTGGTTTTCCGCTGTGTTCTGAGCTGTGGAGAGCAGAACAGACAGTCTGTGGTTTTCCGCTGTGTTCTGAGCTGTGGAGAGCAGAACAGACAGTCTGTGGTTTCCCGCTGTGTTCTGAGCTGTGGAGAGCAGAACAGACAGTCTGTGGTTTCCCGCTGTGTTCTGAGCTGTGGAGAGCAGAACAGACAGTCTGTGGTTTCCCGCTGTGTTCTGAGCTGTGGAGAACAGACAGTCTGTGGTGTAGCTTCCTTTCCCAGACCTGTTTTTCCTCAGAGGCATAAAGTACTTAAGTTAAAACAAAAAAATACTTTAAATACTACTTAAGTAGTGTCCGTACTTTACTATTTCTATTTTTGACAAATTTTACTTCACTACATTCCTCAAGAAAATAATACAATTTTACCTCCGTACATTTTCCCTGACACCCAAAAGTAGTCGTTAGATTTTGAATGTTTAGCAGGACAGGAACGATGTCAAATTCATGTGCTTATCAAGAGAACATCTCTGGTCATCCCTACTGCCTCTGATCTGGAGGACTCACTAAACAGAGAACATCCCTGGTCATCCTTACTGCCTCTGATCTGGAGGACTCACTAAACAGAGAACATCCCTGGCTTTCTGTAAATGTTTTAAACAAGAAAATGTAGCCATCTGATTTGCTTAATATGAGGAATTTGAAATTATTTATACTTTTGATTCTTAAGTATATTTTAGCAATTCCCGAGTGGCGCAGCGGTCTAAGGCACTGCATCTCAGTGTTAGAGGCGTCACTACAGACCCTGGTTCAAATCCAGGCTGCATCTCATTAGGCCTTGATTGGGAGTTCCATATGGCGGCACACAATTGGCCCAGCGTCGTCCGGGTTTGGCCCGGTCGTCATAGTAACTAAGAATTTGTTTTTAACTGACTTGCCTCAAAAAAATATCACAAAAAAATCTATTTACTGAAGTATGTTTTAAACAAAATACTTTTATACTTTTACTCAAGTAGTATTTTACTGGGTGACTTTGACTTTTACTTGAGTCATTTTCTATTAAAGTATCTTTTAGTTTTACTCAAGTATGACAACTGGATACTTTTTCCACCGATGACTTAACTGTAAGGTTCCACCTGATACAAACCGATCTCAGACGCTGCTCCCAGATCAGTGATGTCAGACGCTGCTCCCAGATCAGTGATGCCAGACGCTGCTCCCAGATCAGTGATGCCAGACGCTGCTCCCGGATCAGTGATGCCAGACGCTGCTCCCAGATCGGTGATGCCAGACGCTGCTCCCAGATCAGTGATGCCAGAGGCTGCTCCCAGATCAGTGATGTCAGATGCTGCTCCCAGATCAGATCTAGTTCTACCGTACCTTCTACACGCCGGCTCACATCATGTGTATATAAATATATTCATGTCTTCATTTTGAAGACAAAAGGAGAAGCAAAAGGCTTTTGTACACACCTCTTTAGCGATAAGTCTCCTGTCACAGGTGCGTTCTGGGTAAATAGAGAGAGAGAGAGAAGCAGGCAGAAATGGGGCAGACATCAAAGCCTTGTTGAGCTGTGATACCTTCAAAGACTTAGATTAGAGCTCTTCTCCTCTCATCTTCTCTCTCCTTTCCTCTCCTCTCTCCCCCTCTCATCTCCCTCCCTCTCCTCTCTCCCCCTCTCCTCTCCTCTCCTCTCCTCTTCTGAAGTCCTGCTATATCTCTCCAGCTAATCTACTCCATCTACCTCTGCTCACAGCAATTAGTTTGAATCATATTCCTCATTTCAGCCGTGTTTTGTACCCCAACTAGCCTGCCAAGAAGGCTGGCTGACATGCCTGTGATCTCCTGTGTGTATTTATATATTAATACATATTTGATGATTTCTACTCTCTCTCTCATTCTGTCATTCATTCTCTGTCTCTCTGTCTTTTTGTCTCTCTCTCTCTCTCCCCTATTCTCATTCTCTCAATTGATTTATTTCTATAAAGCAGTCCTCTCTCTCTCTCTCTCTCTCTCTCTCTCTCTCTCTCTCTGTCGTTCTCTGTAAAGCGATCCTCTATCTGTCTCTCTCTTCTCTGGTGCGCCAGTCTCTGAGTGGTGTGTAAAATTGGATGCTTTGTACTCACAAATAATCCTGAGATATAGATATGTGTGTTTCTCCCTCCCTCCCTCCCTCCCTCCCTCCCTCCCTCCCTCCTCTGAGGGCTGAGAGTTGTTGGTTTTTAAAAGCTAATGTTGTTTAGTGTTCTCAGCAGAAGTGTAAAAACGAACAGGCAAGACACTGTGTTATTTAGGTTACTGTTGTTTGCTGCTGTTCTCCGTAGTTGGTGGGAGTGATGGAATACAGTAGTGTGTGGTGGTAGGAGGGAGTGATGGAATACAGTAGTGTGGTGGTAGGAGGGAGTGATGGAATACAGTAGTGTGTGGTGGTAGGAGGGGGTGATGGAATACAGTAGTGTGGTGGTAGGAGGGAGTGATGGAATACAGTAGTGTGTGGTGGTAGGAGGGAGTGATGGAATACAGTAGGATGTGGTGGTAGGAGGGAGTGATGGAATACAGTAGTGTGTGGTGGTAGGAGGGAGTGATGGAATACAGTAGTGTGTGGTGGTAGGAGGGAGTGATGGATACAGTAGTGTGGTGGTAGGAAGGAGTGATGGAATACAGTAGTGTGTGGTGGTAGGAGGGAGTGATGGAATACAGTAGTGTGTGGTGGTAGGAGGGGGTGATGGAATACAGTAGTGTGGTGGTAGGAGGGAGTGATGGAATACAGTAGTGTGTGGTGGTAGGAGGGAGTGATGGAATACAGTAGTGTGTGTTGGTAGGAGGGAGTGATGGAATACAGTAGTGTGTGGTGGTAGGAAGGAGTGATGGAATACAGTAGTGTGGTGGTAGGAGGGAGTGATGGAATACAGTAGTGTGTGGTGGTAGGAGGGAGTGATGGAATACAGTAGTGTGTGGTGGTAGGAGGGAGTGATGGAATACAGTAGTGTGGTGGTAGGAGGGAGTGATGGAATACAGTAGTGTGGTGGTAGGAGGGAGTGATGGAATACAGTAGGATGTGTTGGTAGGAGGGAGTGATGGAATACAGTAGTGTGTGGTGGTAGGAGGGAGTGATGGAATACAGTAGTGTGTTGGTAGGAGGGAGTGATGGAGTACAGTAGTGTGTGTTGGTAGGAGGGAGTGATGGAATACAGTAGTGTGTGTTGGTAGGTGGGAGTGATGGAATACAGTAGTGTGGTGGTAGGAGGGAGTGATGGAATACAGTAGTGTGTGGTGGTAGGAGGGAGTGATGGAATACAGTAGTGTGTGGTGGTAGGAGGGAGTGATGGAATACAGTAGTGTGTGGTGGTAGGAAGGAGTGATGGAATACAGTAGTGTGTGTTGGTAGGAGGGATTGATGGAATACAGTAGTGTGTGGTGGTAGGAGGGAGTGATGGATACAGTAGTGTGGTGGTAGGGGGGAGTGATGGAATACAGTAGTGTGTGTTGGTAGGAGGGAGTGATGGAATACAGTAGTGTGTGTTGGTAGGTGTGAGTGATGGAATACAGTAGTGTGTGTTGGTAGGTGGGAGTGTCTGGAAGGTCTAGAGAGGTGAGAATTGCAGTGTTGTCGCCAATTAAAACATACTATAAAACACTTTTTGGAGGTGGGGGAACCAAGAATTAAGAGAACCGATTTATTAACAAATGTTTTTGAGAAATATAATTAGAAAAATAAAATGTTATTGTGTAAATGTATTTATTGGTTATATATTTTTTTTAATATAAAAGATGAAAATGTAATGAATATAGTTATTTGTTGATGTGAAAATCTAAATTGACACATTTTAAAGGTTGTCTCTGTTGAAACAAATGGGGTTTCAATAAGGACTGGACAAGAAGAGGTGGAAGAACTATGGCTGGTTCAGACCTCACCCACAGCAGCAGGAGAACAGAGCAGGCCGAGCCAGAGAGGGAAGCAGGCCAGGCCAGCTGTAGGGGTTGTGGCTGGTGAAGGGATAGATGGAGGGATGAAAGGCCCAGAATGCTTTGGGTCTACTGTGCACTGGACACGATCTCTAGGGGGGCTAGGTTCCTACATGGAGCTATGGAGACCAGCAGCAGGCAAAGGGAGGCATGGATGGAGTGAGGGATGGATGGATGGAACGAGGGAGGTAGGATAGATGGATGGATGAAGGTAACCCCCTAGGGGCGATGGAGAGAGGAATGGATGGATGATAACCCCCTAGGGGCGATGGAGAGAGGAATGGATGGAGGTAACCCCCTAGGGGCGATAGAGAGAGGAATGGATGGATGGTAACCCCCTAGGGGCGATGGAGAGAGGAATGGATGGAGGTAACCCCCTAGGGGCGATGGAGAGAGGAATGGATGGATGATAACCCCCTAGGGGCGATGGAGAGAGGAATGGATGGATGGTAACCCCCTAGGGGCGATGGAGAGAGGAATGGATGGATGATAACCCCCTAGGGGCGATGGAGAGAGGAATGGATGGATGGTAACCCCCTAGGGGCGATGGAGAGAGGAATGGATGGATGGTAACCCCCTAGGGGCAATGGAGAGAGGAATGGATGGAGGTAACCCCCTAGGGGCGATGGAGAGAGGAATGGATGGATGGTAACCCCCTAGGGGCGATGGAGAGAGGAATGGATGGAGGTAACACCCTAGGGGCGATGGAGAGAGGAATGGATGGATGATAACCCCCTAGGGGCGATGGAGAGAGGAACGGATGGAGGTAACCCCCTAGGGGCGATGGAGAGAGGAATGGATGGATGGTAACCCCCTAGGGGCGATGGAGAGAGGAATGGATGGATGATAACCCCCTAGGGGCGATGGAGAGAGGAATGGATGAAGGTAACCCCCTAGGGGCTATGGAGAGAGGAATGGATGAAGGTAACCCCCTAGGGGCGATGGAGAGAGGAATGGATGGATGGTAACCCCCTAGGGGCGATGGAGAGAGGAATGGATGGATGATAACCCCCTAGGGGCGATGGAGAGAGGAATGGATGAAGGTAACCCCCTAGGGGCGATGGAGAGAGGAATGGATGGAGGTAACCCCCTAGGGGCGATGGAGAGAAGAATGGATGGAGGTAACCCCCTAGGGGCGATGGAAAGAGGAATGGATGGATGGTAACCCCCTAGGGGCGATGGAAAGAGGAATGGATGGATGGTAACCCCCTAGGGGCGATGGAAAGAGGAATGGATGATGGTAACCCCCTAGGGGCGATGGAGAGAGGAATGGATGGATGATAACCCCCTAGGGGCGATGGAAAGAGGAATGGATGGATGATAACCCCCTAGGGGCGATGGAGAGAGGAATGGATGGATGATAACCCCCTAGGGCCGATGGAAAGAGGAATGGATGGATGATAACCCCCTAGGGGCGATGGAGAGAGGAATGGATGAAGGTAACCCCCTAGGGGCGATGGAGAGAGGAATGGATGGATGGTAACCCCCTAGGGGCAATGGAAAGAGGAATGGATGGATGATAACCCCCTAGGGGCGATGGAGAGAGGAATGGATGGATGATAACCCCCTAGGGGCGATGGAAAGAGGAATGGATGGATGATAACCCCCTAGGGGCGATGGAGAGAGGAATGGATGAAGGTAACCCCCTAGGGGCGATGGAGAGAGGAATGGATGGATGGTAACCCCCTAGGGGCGATGGAGAGAGGAATGGATGGATGATAACCCCCTAGGGGCGATGGAGAGAGGAATGGATGGAGGTAACCCCCTAGGGGCGATGGAGAGAGGAATGGATGGATGGTAACCCCCTAGGGGCGATGGAGAGAGGAATGGATGGATGATAACCCCCTAGGGGCGATGGAGTGAGGAATGGATGGAGGTAACCCCCTAGGGGCGATGGAGAGAGGAATGGATGGATGGTAACCCCCTAGGGGCGATGGAGAGAGGAATGGATGGATGGTAACCCCCTAGGGGCGATGGAGAGAGGAATGGATGGAGGTAACCCCCTAGGGGCGATGGAGAGAGGAATGGATGGATGGTAACCCCCTAGGGGCGATGGAGAGAGGAATGGATGGAGGTAACCCCCTAGGGGCGATGGAGAGAGGAATGGATGGATGATAACCCCCTAGGGGCGATGGAGAGAGGAATGGATGGAGGTAACCCCCTAGGGGCGATGGAGAGAGGAATGGATGGATGATAACCCCCTAGGGGCGATGGAGAGAGGAATGGATGGATGGTAACCCCCTAGGGGCGATGGAGAGAGGAATGGATGGAGGTAACCCCCTAGGGGCGATGGAGAGAGGAATGGATGGATGATAACCCCCTAGGGGCGATGGAGAGAGGAATGGATGGATGGTAACCCCCTAGGGGCGATGGAGAGAGGAATGGATGGATGGTAACCCCCTAGGGGCGATGGAGAGAGGAATGGATGGAGGTAACCCCCTAGGGGCGATGGAGAGAGGAATGGATGGAGGTAACCCCCTAGGGGCGATGGAGAGAGGAATGGATGGATGATAACCCCCTAGGGGCGATGGAGAGAGGAATGGATGGAGGTAACCCCCTAGGGGCGATGGAGAGAGGAATGGATGGATGATAACCCCCTAGGGGCGATGGAGAGAGGAATGGATGGAGGTAACCCCCTAGGGGCGATGGAGAGAGGAATGGATGGATGATAACCCCCTAGGGGCGATGGAGAGAGGAATGGATGGATGGTAACCCCCTAGGGGCGATGGAGAGAGGAATGGATGGAGGTAACCCCCTAGGGGCGATGGAGAGAGGAATGGATGGAGGTAACCCCCTAGGGGCGATGGAGAGAGGAATGGATGGAGGTAACCCCCTAGGGGCGATGGAGAGAGGAATGGATGGAGGTAACCCCCTAGGGGCGATGGAGAGAGGAATGATGGTGTTCCCCCACAGCTAGTTGATTCAGTCTGTACTGCTGTACCTCCCTTCAATGTTAACTACATCAGATAGTTATATCAGTGAGTCTCAGAATATATGAGAAAGAAGAATCTGTCTGAATATAGAATGTGAATATAGAATGTGTGTGTAAGTGTACAGACAGACAAACACATGCATATCCTACTGACTTGTAGCTTCCCAATATTGCCCTGGAATAGAATATAATCTCTCTGATGCTGCTACTGCTTTCATCCCAGATTGACCTTTGACATTTTACCAAACCGATACGGGGCACAATGAAATTCAGAAGGACTTCCTGTATCTGTTCAGACAGACATAGAGGAAAAAGAAGAAGAGAATGACTTCCTGTATCTGTTCAGATAGACATAGAGGAGAAAGAAGAAGAGAAGGACTTCCTGTATCTGTTCAGATAGACATAGGGGAGAAAGAAGAAGAGAAGGACTTCCTGTATCTGTTCAGATAGACATAGAGGAGAAAGAAGAAGAGAATGACTTCCTGTATCTGTTCAGACAGACATAGAGGAAAAAGAAGGGAATGACTTCCTGTATCTGTTCAGACAGACAAACAGGAGAAAGAAAGGAATGACTTCCTGTATCTGTTCAGACAGACATACAGGAGGGAATGACTTCCTGTATCTGTTCAGACAGACAAACAGGAGAAAGAAAGGAATGACTTCCTGTATCTGTTCAGACAGACATACAGGAGGGAATGACTTCCTGTATCTGTTCAGACATACAGGAGAAAGAAGGGAATGACTTCCTGTATCTGTTCAGACAGACATACAGGAGAAAGAAGGGAATGACTTCCTGTATCTGTTCAGGCAGACATACAGGAGAAAGAAGGGAATGACTTCCTGTATCTGTTCAGACATACAGGAGAAAGAAGAGAATGACTTCCTGTATCTGTTCAGACAAACAGGAGAAAGAATGGAATGACTTCCTGTATCTGTTCAGACTGACATACAGGAGAAAGAAGAGAATGACTTCCTGTATCTGTTCAGACTGACATACAGGAGAAAGAAGAGAAGGACTTCCTGTATCTGTTCAGACAGACATACAGGAGAAAGAAGGGAATGACTTCCTGTATCTGTTCAGACTGACATACAGGAGAAAGAAGAGAATGACTTCCTGTATCTGTTCAGACAGACATACAGGAGAAAGAATAGAATGACTTCCTGTATCTGTTCAGACTGACATACAGGAGAAAGAAGGGAATGACTTCCTGTATCTGTTCAGACAGACATACAGGAGAAAGAAGGGAATGACTTCCTGTATCTGTTCAGACTGACATACAGGAGAAAGAAGAGAATGACTTCCTGTATCTGTTCAGACAGACATACAGGAGAAAGAAGGGAATGACTTCCTGTATCTGTTCAGACTGACATACAGGAGAAAGAAGGGAATGACTTCCTGTATCTGTTCAGACAAACAGGAGAAAGAATGGAATGACTTCCTGTATCTGTTCAGACTGACATACAGGAGAAAGAAGAGAATGACTTCCTGTATCTGTTCAGACTGACATACAGGAGAAAGAAGAGAAGGACTTCCTGTATCTGTTCAGACAGACATACAGGAGAAAGAAGGGAATGACTTCCTGTATCTGTTCAGACTGACATACAGGAGAAAGAAGAGAATGACTTCCTGTATCTGTTCAGACAGACATACAGGAGAAAGAATAGAATGACTTCCTGTATCTGTTCAGACTGACATACAGGAGAAAGAAGGGAATGACTTCCTGTATCTGTTCAGACTGACATACAGGAGAAAGAAGGGAATTACTTCCTGTATCTGTTCAGACAGACATACAGGAGAAAGAAGGGAATGACTTCCTGTATCTGTTCAGACTGACATACAGGAGAAAGAAGGGAATGACTTCCTGTATCTGTTCAGACTGACATACAGGAGAAAGAAGAGAATGACTTCCTGTATCTGTTCAGACAGGAGAAAAAAAGATGAAGGTCACTTGTGAACATAATTAGTCTCTCTGTCTCTGTCTCTCTCTCTCTCTGTCTCTCTTTCCCCCTCTCTCTCGCTCTCTCTCTTGCTCTCTCTCTCTCCTTTCTCCATCTTCTCTCTCTGTCTCATTCCTTCTCTCTCTCTCTTTGGCCGTCACTCGTCAGGACAGAGACATCCCATCTTTCCAAACCCTGACCGCTCCAGATATGTCACAAACACTTCTCCTTACATAGTGTTTTGTTCTGTGGTGACAGCTCCCATGTGTTTTTCTACGCCGGCACAAGGTAGCATGACATATGGCTGGTGAATGCTCTGTGATGTTACTGGAGATGGTAAACACTGTGTTGTTGTTATCGGTCATTCTTCTCCGGTTCATTCATATATTCATGTGTTTATTTCTGTCCTCACCTCCATCTGGTACTTACTGTCTCGTTCCAACCTCAGACGGGGGTTTGTTTAGCTGGGTGACACTATGACTGGAGAGGAGAGACAGGAGGGTAGGCTCCTACATGGACCTATGGAGACCAGCAGCAGGCTGGGTGTTGTCACTATGACTGGAGAGGAGAGACAGGAGGGAGAGACAGGGGGGTAGGCTCCTACATGGACCTATGGAGACCAGCAGCAGGCTGGGTGTTGTCAACTTGCCATCAGTTTGAAAGAAGGAAGAGGAAGACAAGGATAGATTTAAAGAGAAGGGGGAAGAGAGAGAGAGCAGAGGAGAGAGAGGGGAGGAGAGAGAAGAGGAGAGAGAGAGAGGGAGGAGGAGGGAGAGAGAGAGGGGAGGAGGAGAGAGAGAGAGGAGTAGAGAGAGGAGGAGAAGGGGAAGGATAAAGAGGGCAGGAGAAGAGCAGAGAGAAGAGGAGAGAGAGAGGAGGGGAAGGATAAAGAGGGCAGGAGAAGAGAAGAGGAGAGAGTGGAGGAGGAGAAGGATAAAGACGGCAGGAGAAGAGGAGAGAGAAGAGGAGGGAGAGAGAGAGGAGGAGAAGGATAAAGAGGGCTGGAGAAGAGAAGAGGAGAGAGAGTGGAGGAGGAGAAGGGGAAGGATAAAGAGGGCAGGAGAAGAGCAGAGAGAGAGGAGGAGGAGAAGGATAAAGACGGCAGGAGAAGAGCAGAGAGAAGAGGAGGGAGAGAGAGAGGAGGAGAAGGGGAAGGATAAAGAGGGCAGGAGAAGAGCAGAGAGAAGAGGAGGGAGAGAGAGAGGAGGAGAAGGATAAAGAGGGCTGGAGAAGAGCAGAGGGAAGAGGAGAGAGAGAGAGGAGGAGAAGGGGAAGGATAAAGAGGGCAGGAGAAGAGGAGAGAGAGAGGAGGAGGAGGAGAAGGATAAAGAGGGCAGGAGAAGAGCAGAGAGAAGAGGAGAGAGAGAGGGAGGAGGAGAAGGATAAAGAGGGCAGGAGAAGAGCAGAGAGAAGAGGAGAGAGAGAGAGGAGGAGGAGAAGGATAAAGAGGGCAGGAGAAGAGAAGAGGAGAGAGAGAGAGGAGGAGGAGAAGGATAAAGAGGGCAGGAGAAGAGCAGAGAGAAGAGGAGAGAGAGAGAGGAGGAGGAGAAGGATAAAGAGGGCAGGAGAAGAGCAGAGAGAAGAGGAGAGAGAGAGGAGGAGGAGGAGAAGGATAAAGAGGGCAGGAGAAGAGCAGAGAGAGAGGAGAGAGAGAGGAGGAGGAGGAGAAGGATAAAGAGGGCAGGAGAAGAGCAGAGAGAAGAGGAGAGAGAGAGGAGGAGGAGGAGGATAAAGAGGGCAGGAGAAGAGCAGAGAGAAGAGGAGAGAGAGAGGAGGAGGAGAAGGATAAAGAGGGCAGGAGAAGAGCAGAGAGAAGAGGAATGTAGAACAGCCTCCTCTACTTTATTCAGAGTAAATGTCCTCCGTCTGCCTCTAAATCAATCCAGTGGCTCTGCAGTCACACACACACACACACACACACACACACACACACACACACAGTCTCACACACACACACACACTCCCCATCACATCAGTCACCTCAGACCTGCAGTCCCATCAGTTAGAGTCTCAGCTCCAGCCTGCAGTATATAAAGGCTCTGAGCTGATCTCCCTCATCAGCCCCATCACACCTCACTGTAGGGCTCTGATCCCTCTGCAGTGCAGTCACTCTCCCCATCACACCTCACTGTAGGGCTCTGATCCCTCTGCAGTGCAGTCACTCTCCCCATCACACCTCACTGTAGGGCTCTGATCCCTCTGCAGTGCAGTCACTCTCCCCATCACACCTCACTGTAGGGCTCTGATCCCTCTGCAGTGCAGTCACTCTCCCCATCACACCTCACTGTAGGGCTCTGATCCCTCTGCAGTGCAGTCACTCTCCCCATCACACCTCACTGTAGGGCTCTGATCCCTCTGCAGTGCAGTCACTCTCCCCATCACACCTCACTGTAGGGCTCTGATCCCTCTGCAGTGCAGTCACTCTCCCCATCACACCTCACTGTAGGGCTCTGATCCCTCTGCAGTGCAGTCACTCTCCCCATCACACACTCTGCACCTGGCTGAAATCAGCCCTGAGAGAGAAGTCTTTAGGTCAGTGGTCACCAAACGATCCATCTCCAAGGCATTCCTTGTCAATCGCCAAACATTTCTCTCAACAACAGAAAATAAACAAGGATAAAGCTTTACATTCCTAGTTTATTCTGTCTCTGGTGCTGCTGGGAGTAGGTGCACTTGTTTCAGCTGCTCTGAGCACCGGGTTGGTCAAGTCTTCCACTGTTTCAGCCATTTCATGTGTCGTACTGATGGTACAAACTCTCCCGACTCGGTGTTCCCGGAGAGCAAATCAGGTGCACCTATAGACTTACTGCTAGCCAATCAGATTACTCAGATCACTGTGCAGCTTCCTTGAACACACAGCCAAGTCAGTTTTAATACTAATGGTGTTTCAAAACGTCTAAAACCATGACAACAGAGACTGTCCAACCAATGAGTGAGTTGCCGTTTTAATTCAGCGCTGTCAACACGTTTTCTAAGACATGAAATGTTCTTCTCCACTCAACACTGAAACAGCCCTGCAGCTTCTTTAAATAAGTAGACAAGTGTAGTGATTGTGTTTGTGTTGTTAGAGGCTGTGTGTTTTTAACCCCCTAAGGTCGATGTCCTCGCTCCGCGGAAACCAAATTAGACAAATCTGTCAGTTTAATATTGAGAGATATTTGACTTTCTGGTCGTTGGAGGAACAACATGAATTAGTACATGAGGCAGATATAGTGCAGGGTGACTTGAGCTTCACCATCAGCTGGAAGATGGTGTCCACATTTAGTTCTGTCTTAGTGGAGGGGGAGACCTGAGGGACAGTCAGACGGTGTTCTGTCTTAGTGGAGGGGGAGACCTGAGGGACAGTCAGACGGTGTTCTGTCTTAGTGGAGGGGGAGACCTGAGGGACAGTCAGACGGTGTTCTGTCTTAGTGGAGGGGGAGACCTGAGGGACAGTCAGACGGTGTTCTGTCTTAGTGGAGGGGGAGACCTGAGGGACAGTCAGACGGTGTTCTGTCTTAGTGGAGGGGGAGACCTGAGGGACAGTCAGACGGTGTTCTGTCTTAGTGGAGGGGGAGACCTGAGGGACAGTCAGACGGTGAGAGGTGGACCCTCTGGTTCTCTGGCCCCATAAGTCCAGTTAAATAAAGAAAGCTAATCATTTCAATTCATTCTCACTCAGCTGTGCCACAAATGAGAGAGACAGAGCGAGAGACCGACAGACTATTCATCTTCCCCGACGCTGATTACCCTTGTACCTCCTCTCCTCTCTCACTCCCCCTCCTCTCCTCTCACCCCCCTTCTCTCCCTGTTTTTCTCCCTGTACGTACGTCACTCTCTCCCTCTCTCTCTCACCCCCCCTCTCCTCTCAACCCCCCTTCTCTCCCTGTTTTTCTCCCTGTATGTCTCTCTCTCTCTCTCTCTCTCTCTCCCTCCATCCCCTCTGCTCTGCAATAGTGTGTTTCAGTAAGTCAGGTGTTAACTGGGAAGCATGTCTGTCCACAGCTGTTTCTCTCCACCCAGCTCTCAGCAGCTCTATCAGACCTGTCAGCCTGAACACTGTCCACCTCCACCGTACTAAGACCTGAACTATCTGGTCTGTCAACACCTCTGGTCTGTCAACACCTCTCTTCCATGTTGAATGACCTAAACTATCTGGTCTGTCAACACCTCTCTTCCATGTTGAATGACCTGAACTATCTGGTCTGTCAACACCTCTCTTCCATGTTGAATGACCTAAACTATCTGGTCTGTCAACACCTCTCTTCCATGTTGAATGACCTAAACTATCTGGTCTGTCAACACCTCTCTTCCATGTTGCAATATAGTGATTGCCATTCTGGCCTCAGTTTTGAAAGTTTTAAACAGCCTACATAGTCCTGTCTTCCACAGTAACCTAAAGAACATTCTATATCATTCTAGAACCATAGTCCTTACTGTCTTCCACAGTGACCTAAAGAACATTCTATATCATTCTAGAGCCATAGTCCTTACTGTCTTCCACAGTAACCTAAAGAACATTCTATATCATTATAGAACCATAGTCCTTACTGTCTTCCACAGTGACCTAAAGAACATTCTATATCATTCTAGAACCATAGTCCTTACTGTCTTCCACAGTAACCTAAAGAACATTCTATATCATTCTAGAACCATAGTCCTTACTGTCTTCCACAGTGACCTAAAGAACATTCTATATCATTCTAGAACCATTCTCCTTTTTCTGAACGGACACTGTAACTGTAGAGAGATGACCTCACAGCCATGAGGTCAGAAGATTTCTCCCCCTGAAGTCATTCATGACTCAGTCTGTTTCATGACACGCTCAACTCACTACTGTTCATTCTCAAACGAACCACTACAGTTCACTACTGTTCACTACTGTTCACTACAGTTCACAACTGTTCATTCTCAAACGAACCACTACAGTTCACTACTGTTCACTACTGTTCACTACAGTTCACAACTGTTCATTCTCAAACGAACCACTACAGTTCACTACTGTTCATTCTCAAACGAACCACTACTGTTCATTCTCAAACGAACCACTACAGTTCACAACTGTTCATTCTCAAACGAACCACTACAGTTCACAACAGTTCACAACTGTTCATTCTCAAACGAACCACTACAGTTCACTACAGTTCACTACTGTTCATTCTCAAACGAACCACTACTGTTCACTACAGTTCACTACTGTTCACTACAGTTCACAACTGTTCATTCTCAAACGAACCACTACAGCTCACTACAGTTCACTACTGTTCACTACAGTTCACTACTGTTCATTCTCAAACGAACCACTACAGTTCACAAACTGTTCATTCTCAAACGAACCACTACAGTTCACTGCAGTTCACTACAGTTCACTACTGTTCATTCTCAAACGAACCACTACTGTTCACTACAGTTCACTACTGTTCACTACTGTTCAGTAAAGAACTATTTCCACAGATAGAGACAGAGAGAAATCCTCCCTGGGTGGAATGGGCAGGTTTTTGAGAGGTGACTGGTTGTTTGAATGGGTTGTGTTTTACCACACGTCCACACTCCTCTGTTCTCCCTCCCTTCCATCCTTCCTAAGGAGAGTGGTTAAGTCCCTAATGGCACCTCGTTCCCTTTTTATAGTGCACTACATTTGACCAAGGCCCTTAGGGAATATTGTGCCATCTAGGACTCTGTGTGTTCAGTGTGTTCAGTACACATCAATGGCAGGTTAATATATCTTCCTGGGGAGGCAGGGGTCTGGTAGCTTGGTCAGAGGATGGGAGAGATACCTGACTTCACACACATCATCATCATCACACACACACACACACACAGAGTCTCAGCCCTGAAGCGGCCGACTGACTGAGAGCCTTGTGTTGTTCTGGGTCTTTATTTTTCCACTTCCTTCTGTCTTCTGCCTCTTTACAAAAGATTGGCTGGATTTGCTGTGTCATGAAAATGTACTGTCAGATATGACTGATTATCTCGACAGGGAGATGGAGGGGGAGGGAGAGGGAGAGGAGGAGGGAGAGAATGAGGGAGAGGAGGAGGGGGAGGATGAGGGAGAGGATGAGGGGGGGGGAGAGGAGGAGGGGGAGGGCGAATAGTAGGAGAAGGAGGGAGGGGGGGAGCAGGAGGGAGAGGAGGGGAGGGAGGGAGAGGAGGAGAGGGAGGAGGAGGAAGGAAGGAGGGAGGGAGAGGAGGAGAAGGAGGGTAAAGGGGTAGAATATGCTGGTGGTGGTGACTCTAGGGAAGTGTCCCAAATGGCACCCTATTCCCTATAAAGTGGCCTATGGGCCCTGGTCAAAAGTAGTGCACTAGATAGGGAATAGTGTTCCATTGGGGATGTCTCCCTGTGTTGGGATGTCTCCACTACTCCTACCCTAACCCTCCCCAGCCAGACCCCCCCGTTCCCCCAACAGTTTCCCATAGAAAAGGCAATGACCTGAGGTTAATAGCTTGAACTTTCTCTCTGGCTTTATAGTCCAGCCACAGAGTCTCACACACTGGACACACACACACACACACACACACACACACACAGACTGGACTGTGGCTGGCTGGTGGTGGTGTGACATCCAGGTGATATAAGAACCAGTTAAAGGCTGTCTGCTTCTCTAATGGCACGGTTTAACTGGTGGTAGACTGTCTCTGTTGCATGGCCATCATCTCTGGCATTACTATGGCAACCCTCAAGACCTGATAGCAATACTGCCCTCATCTCATTTAGTCTCTCTCTCCCTCTCTTTTTCTCTCTCCCCCCTCTCTCTCGCTCTCTCTCCCCCCCCTCTCTCTTTTTCTCTCTCCCCCTCTCTCTCTCGCTCTCTTTCTCCCCCTCTCGCTCTCTTTCTCCCTCCCCCTCTGTCTCTCTCCCCCTCTCCCTCTTTCTCCCCCGCTCTCTTTCACCCTCTCTCTCTCTCTCTCTTTCTCCCCCTCTGTCTCTCCTCCTGTATCTGTCTCTGTCCTTCCCTCTCCTCCACCAGAGAACAGTGATGAGACAGGAGTGATGGATAGTTTGCTGGAGGCTTTACAGTCTGGAGCAGCGTTCAGAGACCGACGGAAGAGAGCACCCCGTCCCCGAGGTGAGACCTTTACAATAACTCCTATACCCCCTTACAATAACTCCTATACCCCCTTACAATAACTCCTATACCCCCTACCTAACTCAATACCCCTTACAATAACTCCTATACCCCCTTACAATAACTCCTATAGCCCCTACCTAACTCAATACCCCTTACAATAACTCCTATACCCCCTACCTAACTCAATACCCCCTTACAATAACTCCATACCCCCTTACAATAACTCCTATACCCCCTACCTAACTCAATACCCCCTTACAATAACTCCTATACCCCCTACCTAACTCAATACCCCCTACCTAACTCAATACCCCTTACAATAACTCCTATACCCCCTACCTAACTCAGTACCCCCTACCTAACTCAATACCCCTTACAATAACTCCTATACCCCCTACCTAACTCAATACCCCCTTACAATAACTCCTATACCCCCTACCTAACTCAAAACCCCCTTACAATAACTCCTATACCCCCTACCTAACTCAATATCCCTTACAATAACTCCTATACCCCCTACCTAACTCAATACCCCTTATGATAACTCAATACCCCCTTACAATAACTCCTATACCCCCTTACAATCACTCAATACCCCCTTACAATAACTCAATACCCCCTACCTAACTCAATACCCCCTACCTAACTCAATACTCCCTTACAATAACTCCTATACCCCCTACCTAACTCAATACCCCCTTACGATAACTCCTATAGCCCCTACCTAACTCAAAACCCCCTTACGATAACTCCTATACCACCTACCTAACTCAATACCCCTTACAATAACTCAATACCCCCTACCTAACTCAATACCCCCTTACAATAACTCCTATACCCCCTACCGAACTCAATACCCCCTACCTAACTCAATACCCCCTTACAATAACTCCTATACCCCCTACCTAACTCAATGCCCCTGACAATAACTCCTATAGCCCCTACCTAACTCAAAACCCCCTTACGATAACTCCTATACCCCCTACCTAACTCAATACCCCTTACAATAACTCCTATACCCCCTACCTAACTCAATGCCCCTGACAATAACTCCTATACCCCCTAACTAACTCAATGCCCCTGACAATAACTCCTCTACCCCCTACCTAACTCAATACCCATTACAATATTATTTTATTATAGTTATTACTGGTTCATTATTATATTATTATAGTTACTACTAGTTCATTATTATATTATTATAGTTATTACAGGTTCATTATTATATTATTGTTATTACTGGTTCATTATTATAGTTATTACTGGTTCATTATTATAGTTATTACTGGTTTATTATATTATTATAGTTATTACTGGTTCATTATTGTATTATAGTTATTACTGGTTCATTATTATATTATATATTATAGTTATTACTGGTTCATTACTATATTATTATATTATAGTTATTACTGGTTCATTATTATATTATATATTATAGTTATTACTGGCTCATTATTATATTATATATTATAGTTATTACTGGTTCATTATTATATTATATTATAGTTATTACTGGTTTATTATTATATTATAGTTATTACTGGTTTATTATATTATTATAGTTATTACTGGTTCATTATTATATTATAGTTATTACTAGTTCATTATTATATTATGATATTATAGTTATTACTGGTTCATTATTATATTATTGTAGCTATTACTGGTTCATTACTATATTATTATATTATAGTTATTACTGGTTCATTATTATATTATTATAGTTATTACTGGTTCATTATTATATTATTATAGATATTACTGGTTCATTATTATATTATTATAGATATTACTGGTTCATTATTATATTATTATAGCTATTACTGGTTCATTATTATAGTTATTACTGGCTCATTATTATATTATTATATTATAGTTATTACTGGTTCATTACTATATTATTATATTATAGTTATTACTGTTTCATTATTATATTATTATGGTTATTATTGGTTCATTATTATGTTATAGTTATTACTGGTTCATTATTATAGTTATTACTGGTTCATTATTATATTATTATATTATAGTTATTACTGGTTCATTATTATATTATTATAGTTATTACTGGCTCATTATTATATTATTATAGTTATTACTGGTTCATTATTATATTATTATAGTTATTACTGGTTCATTATTATATTATAGTTATTACTGGTTCATTATTATAGTTATTACTGGTTTATTATATTATTATTGTTATTACTGGTTTATTATATTATTATAGTTATTACTGGTTCATTATTGTATTCTAGTTATTACTGGTTCATTATTATATTATATATTATAGTTATTACTGGTTCATTACTATATTATTATATTATAGTTATTACTGGTACATTATTATATTATATATTATAGTTATTACTGGCTCATTATTATATTATATATTATAGTTATTACTGGTTCATTATTATATTATTATATTATAGTTATTACTGGTTTATTATTATATTATAGTTATTACTGGTTTATTATATTATTATAGTTATTACTGGTTCATTATTATATTATAGTTATTACTAGTTCATTATTATATTATGATATTATAGTTATTACTGGTTCATTATTATATTATTATAGTTATTACTGGTTCATTATTATATTATAGTTATTACTGGTTCATTATTATAGTTATTACTGGTTTATTATATTATTATAGTTATTACTGGTTTATTATATTATTATAGTTATTACTGGCTCATTATTATATTATTATAGTTATTACTGGTTCATTATTATATTATTATAGTTATTACTGGTTCATTATTATATTATAGTTATTACTGGTTCATTATTATATTATTATAGTTATTACTGGTTCATTATTATATTATTATAGTTATTACTGGCTCATTATTATATTATTATAGTTATTACTGGTTCATTATTAAATTATTATAGTTATTACTGGTTCATTATTAAATTATTATAGTTATTACTGGTTCATTACTAAATTATTATAGTTATTACTGGTTCATTACTATATTATTATATTATAGTTATTACTGGTTCATTACTATATTATTATATTTTAGTTATTACTGGTTCATTACTATATTATTATATTATAGTTATTACTGGTTCATTATTATATTATTCTATTATAGTTATTACTGGTTCATTATTATATTATATTATTATGTTATTACTGGTTCATTATTATGTTATTATAGTTATTACTGGTTCATTATTATATTATTCTATTATAGTTATTACTGGTTCATTATTATATTATATTATTATGTTATTACTGGTTCATTATTATGTTATTATAGTTATTACTGGTTCATTATTATATTATTATATTATAGTTATTACTGGTTCATTATTATAGTTATTACTGGCTCATTATTATATTATTATAGTTATTACTGGCTCATTATTATATTATTATAGTTATTACTGGTTCATTATTATATTATTATAGTTATTACTGGTTCATTATTATATTATTATAGTTATTACTGGTTCATTATAGTTATTACTGGTTTATTATATTATTATAGTTATTACTGGTTTATTATATTATTATAGTTATTACTGGTTCATTATTGTATTATAGTTATTACTGGTTCATTACTATATTATATATTAAAGTTATTACTGGCTCATTATTATATTATATATTATAGTTATTACTGGTTCATTATTATATTATTATATTATAGTTATTACTGGTTTATTATTATATTATAGTTATTACTGGTTTATTATATTATTATAGTTATTACTGGTTCATTATTATATTATAGTTATTACTAGTTCATTATTATATTATGATATTATAGTTATTACTGGTTCATTATTATATTATTGTAGCTATTACTGGTTCATTACTATATTATTATATTATAGTTATTACTGGTTCATTATTATATTATTATAGTTATTACTGGTTCATTATTATATTATTATAGCTATTACTGGTTCATTATTATATTATTATAGCTATTACTGGTTCATTATTATAGTTATTACAGGGTCATTATTATATTATTATATTATAGTTATTACTGGTTCATTACTATATTATATTATTGTTATTACTGGTTTATTACTATATTATTATATTATAGTTATTACTGGTTCATTATTATATTATTATAGTTATTATTGGTTCATTATTATGTTATAGTTATTACTGGTTCATTATTATAGTTATTACTGGTTCATTATTATATTATTATATTATAGTTATTTCTGGTTCATTATTATATTATTACAGTTATTACTGGTTCATTATTATATTATAGTTATTACTGGCTCATTATTATATTATTATAGTTATTACTGGTTCATTATTAAATTATTATGGTTATTACTGGTTCATTATTAAATTATTATAGTTATTACTGGTTCATTACTATATTATTATATTATAGTAATTACTGGTTCATTACTATATTATTATATTATAGTTATTACTGGTTCATTATTATATTATTCTATTATAGTTATTACTGGTTCATTATTATATTATATTATTATGTTATTACTGGTTCATTATTATATTATTATAGTTATTACTGGTTCATTATTATGTTATAGTTATTACTGGTTCATTATTATAGTTATTACTGGTTCATTATTATATTATTATATTATAGTTATTACTTGTTCATTATTATATTATTATAGTTATTACTGGCTCAGTATTATAGTTATTACTGGTTCATTATTATATTATTATAGTTATTACTGGTTCATTGTATTATTATAGTTATTACTGGTTCATTATTATATTATTATAGTTATTACTGGTTCATTATTATATTATAGTTATTTCTGGTTCATTATTATATTATTATATTATAATTATTATATTATAGTTATTACTGGTTCATTATTATATTATTATATTATAGTTATTACTGGTTCATTATTATAGTTATTACTGGCTCATTATTATATTATAGTTATTACTGGTTCATTACTATATTATTATATTATAGTTATTACTGGTTCATTATTATATTATAGCTATTACTGGTTCATTATTATAGTTATTACTGGTTCATTATTATAGTTATTATATTATAGTTATTACTGGTTCATTACTATATTATTATATTATAGTTATTACTGGCTCATTATTATATTATAGTTATTACTGGCTCCTTATTATATTATAGTTATTACTGGTTCATTACTATATTATTATATTATAGTTATTACTGGTTCATTACTATTATTATATTATTGTTATTACTGGTTCATTATTATATTATTATATTATAGTTATTACTGGTTCATTATTATATTATTATGTTATTACTGGTTCATTATTATGTTATTATAGTTATTACTGGTTCATTATTATATTATTATAGTTATTACTGGTTCATTATTATGTTATAGTTATTACTGGTTCATTATTATAGTTGTTACTGGTTCATTATTATATTATTATATTATAGTTATTACTGGTTCATTATTATATTATTATAGTTATTACTGGCTCATTATTATATTATTATAGTTATTACTGGTTCATTATTATATTATTATAGTTATTACTGGTTCATTATATTATTATAGTTATTACTGGTTCATTATTATATTATTATAGTTATTACTGGTTCATTATTATATTATAGTTATTACTGGTTCATTATTATAGTTATTACTGGCTCATTATTATATTAATATAGTTATTACTGGTTCATTACTATATTATAGTTATTACTGGCTCATTATTATATTAATATAGTTATTACTGGTTCATTACTATATTATAGTTATTACTGGCTCATTATTATATTAATATAGTTATTACTGGTTCATTATTATATTATAGTTATTACTGGTTTATTATATTATTATAGTTATTACTGGTTCATTATTATAGTTATTACTGGCTCATTATTATATTAATATAGTTATTACTGGTTCATTACTATATTATAGTTATTACTGGCTCATTATTATATTAATATAGTTATTACTGGCTCATTATTATATTAATATAGTTATTACTGGTTCATTATTGTATTAAAGTTTCCACCGGTTCCAACAGATGATCAGATGAGCCTCAGTCCCAGTTCTTACCTCCAGGTTCTGAAGCCTTGTAACCATGGTAAAGACAACCTCCGTCTCAGAGCATGTTGTCTGTCTGTCTGTCTGTCTGTCTGTCTGTCTGTCTGTCTGTCTGTCTGCTGATAGCCGTAACCAGAGCCATGTATTTAAAATAGAGCTCATGAAATGTATAGAAACAGATTGGTTCTTTCCATAACCCTGGCTGTCTTCTCTACTCTGAGCTCATGACCGTCCTCTCGTCGTGTGTTGCCCTGTACG
>NC_138307.1:33665000-33780000 GCF_965601325.2 Salmo salar | reverse complement strand
CACACAGTACTGCTCTGTACACACACACACAGTACTGCTCTGTACACACACACACAGTACTGCTCTGTACACACACACACAGTACTGCTCTGTACACACACACACACAGTACTGCTCTGTACACACACACACAGTACTGCTCTGTACACACACACACAGTACTGCTCTGTACACACACACACAGTACTGCTCTGTACACACACACACAGTACTGCTGTCATCACAGCTCTACCGTCCGGTGGAGGGAGAAGAGGCATCACACATGCTGCACGTTGTGTGGAAACCAGTTTAGAGATAACTGTTACACAAATCAAATCAAATTTATTTTTATATAGCCCTTCGTACATCAGCTGATATTCTCAAAGTGCTGTACAGAAACCCAGCCTAAAACCCCAAACAGCAAGCACAACAAGCAACATGGACTGACTAATGATATGGAGGGTTAGACCGTATGGGTCCTGGTTTAAAGTAGGCCACTATACAGGTTAAAGAGTGCCATTTGGAACACAGGAGAAGGACTATGCAGTATTGCTGCTATGGTTAGATGTGTCTGTTTGCTGCAAGATAAACAAGGCCTCTTGGTCGGCCTCCTGTCAAGGGTTTTCCTCCCTCGTTATGGAGACAATTAAAACATTAAGCCTTGGTCCTGTTACCTCCTATTGCCTTTAATGGGGATCCCTGCCAGCTGTGTACGGGCATACATGAATAATAATACCCTATCTATCTCTCTCTCCATCTCTATCGCTCTCTATCTCACCTCTCTCCCTCTCTCCATCTCTATCTATCTCTATATCGCTCTCTTTCTAGCACTCCATCTCTCTCCCTCTTTCTACCTCTCTATCTCTCTCCCTCTTTCTACCTCTCCATCGCTCTCTATCGCTCTCTCTCTCCATCTCTCTCCATCTCTATCGCTCTCTATCTCACCTCTCTCCCTCTCTCCATCTCTATCTATCTCTATATCGCTCTCTTTCTAGCACTCCATCTCTCTCCCTCTTTCTACCTCTCTATCTCTCTCCCTCTTTCTACCTCTCCATCGCTCTCTATCGCTCTCTCTCTCCATCTCTCTCCATCTCTATCGCTCTCTATCTCACCTCTCTCCCTCTCTCCATCTCTATCTATCTCTATATCGCTCTCTTTCTAGCACTCCATCTCTCTCCCTCTTTCTACCTCTCTATCTCTCTCCCTCTTTCTACCTCTCCATCGCTCTCTATCGCTCTCTCTCTCCATCTCTCTCCATCTCTATCGCTCTCTATCTCACCTCTCTCCCTCTCTCCATCTCTATCTATCTCTATATCGCTCTCTTTCTAGCACTCCATCTCTCTCCCTCTTTCTACCTCTCTATCTCTCTCCCTCTTTCTACCTCTCCATCGCTCTCTATCGCTCTCTCTCTCCATCTCTCTCCATCTCTATCGCTCTCTATCTCACCTCTCTCCCTCTCTCCATCTCTATCTATCTCTATATCGCTCTCTTTCTAGCACTCCATCTCTCTCCCTCTTTCTACCTCTCTATCTCTCTCCCTCTTTCTACCTCTCCATCGCTCTCTATCGCTCTCTCTCTCCATCTCTCTCCATCTCTATCGCTCTCTATCTCACCTCTCTCCCTCTCTCCATCTCTATCTATCTCTATATCGCTCTCTTTCTAGCACTCCATCTCTCTCCCTCTTTCTACCTCTCTATCTCTCTCCCTCTTTCTACCTCTCCATCGCTCTCTATCGCTCTCTCTCTCCATCTCTCTCCATCTCTATCGCTCTCTATCTCACCTCTCTCCCTCTCTCCATCTCTATCTATCTCTATATCGCTCTCTTTCTAGCACTCCATCTCTCTCCCTCTTTCTACCTCTCTATCTCTCTCCCTCTTTCTACCTCTCCATCGCTCTCTATCGCTCTCTCTCTCCATCTCTCTCCATCTCTATCGCTCTCTATCTCACCTCTCTCCCTCTCTCCATCTCTATCTATCTCTATATCGCTCTCTTTCTAGCACTCCATCTCTCTCCCTCTTTCTACCTCTCTATCTCTCTCCCTCTTTCTACCTCTCCATCGCTCTCTATCGCTCTCTCTCTCCATCTCTCTCCATCTCTATCGCTCTCTATCTCACCTCTCTCCCTCTCTCCATCTCTATCTATCTCTATATCGCTCTCTTTCTAGCACTCCATCTCTCTCCCTCTTTCTACCTCTCTATCTCTCTCCCTCTTTCTACCTCTCCATCGCTCTCTATCGCTCTCTCTCTCCATCTCTCTCCATCTCTATCGCTCTCTATCTCACCTCTCTCCCTCTCTCCATCTCTATCTATCTCTATATCGCTCTCTTTCTAGCACTCCATCTCTCTCCCTCTTTCTACCTCTCTATCTCTCTCCCTCTTTCTACCTCTCCATCGCTCTCTATCGCTCTCTCTCTCCATCTCTCTCCATCTCTATCGCTCTCTATCTCACCTCTCTCCCTCTCTCCATCTCTATCTATCTCTATATCGCTCTCTTTCTAGCACTCCATCTCTCTCCCTCTTTCTACCTCTCTATCTCTCTCCCTCTTTCTACCTCTCCATCGCTCTCTATCGCTCTCTCTCTCCATCTCTCTCCATCTCTATCGCTCTCTATCTCACCTCTCTCCCTCTCTCCATCTCTATCTATCTCTATATCGCTCTCTTTCTAGCACTCCATCTCTCTCCCTCTTTCTACCTCTCTATCTCTCTCCCTCTTTCTACCTCTCCATCGCTCTCTATCGCTCTCTCTCTCCATCTCTCTCCATCTCTATCGCTCTCTATCTCACCTCTCTCCCTCTCTCCATCTCTATCTATCTCTATATCGCTCTCTTTCTAGCACTCCATCTCTCTCCCTCTTTCTACCTCTCTATCTCTCTCCCTCTTTCTACCTCTCCATCGCTCTCTATCGCTCTCTCTCTCCATCTCTCTCCATCTCTATCGCTCTCTATCTCACCTCTCTCCCTCTCTCCATCTCTATCTATCTCTATATCGCTCTCTTTCTAGCACTCCATCTCTCTCCCTCTTTCTACCTCTCTATCTCTCTCCCTCTTTCTACCTCTCCATCGCTCTCTATCGCTCTCTCTCTCCATCTCTCTCCATCTCTATCGCTCTCTATCTCACCTCTCTCCCTCTCTCCATCTCTATCTATCTCTATATCGCTCTCTTTCTAGCACTCCATCTCTCTCCCTCTTTCTACCTCTCTCCCTCTTTCTACCTCTCCATCGCTCTCTATCGCTCTCTCTCTCCATCTCTATCGCTCTCTATCTCCCTCTATCTCTCTCCATCTCTATCGCTCTCTATCTCCCTCTTTCTACCTCTCTATCGCTCTCCATTTTTCTACCTCTCCATCTCTCTCTCTCATCTCTCCATCTCTATCTTTCTCTCTCTCATCGATCTCTCTCCATCTATCTCTCTCCCTCTCTCTCTCTACATCTATCTCTCTCCATCTCTTTCCCTCTATTTCACTCTCCCTCTCTCTATCCACCTCTCTATCACTCTCCCTCTATCTCTCTCCATATATATATATATTTATTTATTTATTTCTCTTGCTCTTGTTGTTCTGGTCTGACTTATCTGAAATTATATTGGATAAGGGATGGTGGAAGGGAGAGAGAGAGAGCGGAAGAGAGAGCCAGGGTGGAAGGGGGAGAGAGAGCCAGGGTGGAAGGGGGAGAGAGAGCCAGGGTGGAAGGGAGAGAGAGAGCCAGGGTGGAAGGGAGTGAGAGAGCCAGGGTGGAAGGGAGAGAGAGAGCCAGGGTGGAAGAGAGAGAGAGAGGGTAAGAGAGAGCCAGGGTGGAAGGGGGAGAGAGAGCCAGGGTGGAAGGGAGAGAGAGAGGGGAAGAGAGAGCCAGGGTGGAAGGGGGAGAGAGAGCCAGGGTGGAAGGGGGAGAGAGAGCCAGGGTGGAAGGGAGAGAGAGAGGGGAAGAGAGAGCCAGGGTGGAAGGGAGAGAGAGAGGGGAAGAGAGAGCCAGGGTGGAAGGGGGAGAGAGAGCCAGGGTGGAAGGGGGAGAGAGAGCCAGGGTGGAAGGGAGAGAGAGAGGGGAAGAGAGAGCCAGGGTGGAAGGGTGAGAGGGGAAGAAAGAGAGGGAGAGTTCAAGGGTGGGAGAAAGAGAGAGAGGAAGGGAGAACGAGAGAGGAAGAGAGTGAGTGTGGGGGAGAGAGAGGAAGGGAGAGGAAGAGAGTGAGTGTGGGGGAGAGAGAGAGGAAGGGAGAGGAAGAGAATGATTTAGTGGCCTGGTGTGATCCATCACAGGGTGAAGTGCCACAGCGTTGCCCAACCACTCTTCACCTCATACTTAACCATCCCTCTTACATCATGTCCTACAGCAAGAAGAAATGAAGGACACAGTGCATTCTGGGACGGAAATGTCATAGAGAGAGAGAGGAAGCCAGAGACACACAGAAAGAGAAGGAGGGAGAGAGCGAACGAGGGGGGGGCAGAGAGAGAGCGTGCGTGATGTGCCGGCCCCTTGGTCCCTGAATCTCCCCTGGTGGTGTGGAGGTCCTGGGGCAGGGTGACTGTCCTCTACCCCCCTGCCCTCCTCTCTCTGCCTGGGACACAGCCTCACAGACCGGGCAAGCTCCAGGCTCTGCTGTGTCACTGTAGGCTGGCCCCCTCTGCTTTCATCTCTGCCTCCTCTCCTCTGCCGTCCCCCCCCAGCGCCAACATGGCTAATTAGCCACTCAGCCTGGCCTCACCATTCATCTTCATCTCTCCCTCTCTGCCGTCTGCCTCTTAAATACCACTCCTCCTCCCTCCATCCCTGTGAGTGGTAACCACTCGTCTCCTGCCCTTCACTCCCTCACTCCCTCCATCCCTGTGAGTGGTAACCACTCGTCTCCTGCCCTTCACTCCCTCACTCCCTCCATCCCTGTGAGTGGTAACCACTCGTCTCCTGCCCTTCACTCCCTCACTCCCTCCATCCCTGTGAGTGGTAACCACTCGTCTCCTGCCCTTCACTCCCTCACTCCCTCCATCCCTGTGAGTGGTAACCACTTGTCTCCTGCCCTTCACTCCCTCACTCCCTCCATCCCTGTGAGTGGTAACCACTCGTCTCCTGCCCTTCACTCCCTCACTCCCTCCATCCCTGTGAGTGGTAACCACTCGTCTCCTGCCCTTCACTCCCTTGGCCCCTCACTCCTTCCATCCCTCCTTCCCTCCCTTCATTGGGCTCCCGAGTGGCGCGGCGGTCTAAGGCACAGGATCTCAGTGCTAGAGGCGTCACTACAGACACCCTGGTTCGAATCCAGGCTGTATCACAACCGGCCGTGATTGGGAGTCCCATAGGGCGGGGCACAGCCAGACTCTAGAGGAGTAACTGGGTCATTCTAAGGGGGGGATTACCTCCTGATGTCTTTAGTGAAACCCGACCTCACAGCGATCATGGATGGATGGTCCACTTCTGAATTAGAGCTGGAAATGGAGGGAAAAGGGCAGTTTGAAAGGTCACGGTATCTCGCTTTGGGAAATTAAATGAAAACCACAGAGCATCTCTTCTACTTGAAAGAAGTTCTGAGAGCTCAAACCAAAAGCCAAGACATCGGCAGCGATCCTCATCCGTTTCAGTTCAGAATAGTTGTAAGTAGCAGATTTTTCCGGAAGTATCTTCTTGTTCCTGATGAAGAGAAGACCCGGTCTGGGATCTGAACTTGGTCCTGTTAAACACTTCAATATACTGCAGCAAATATGCTTTTTCTTCCAGTAGACTCTTTCTCCCCCATGCTTAGAGCTCTTTCTCCCCCATGCTTAGAGCTCTTTCTCCCCCATGCTTAGAGTTCAGGAGTTGATATGTAGGTGGAGGGGTTAGTAGGATACCTCCTCTCCTCAGTCTATCAGATGGTAGAGGTTATAACAGGTGATTATAACAGTTATACTGTAATAAACTTCATCTGAGACGATTAGGATGATTCAGACTGCCTCAAACCTTATTCCGCCTCCCTCTCTCTCTCTCTCCCTCCCTACATCTATCTCCGTCGCTACCTTTCTTTCTCTCTCTCTCCCTCCCTACATCTCCCTCCCTCCCTCTTCCTCTCCCTCCCTCCCTCTCTCTTCCTCTCTCTCCCTCCCTCCTTCAGAGAAGTTAGAAGAGCTAATGTATTATAGCAGAGAGGGGAGTTGAAACTAAAGTCAGAGTAAAGTAGGATGATGAATGAAGTGTGTGTGGGGACACATTTCACTATACCTTTGAGTAACAGAAGGTATAGTGAAATGAATAGTAAAACCAACTCAAATTCAGAGATGTGAGGACATTTTGCCGGTCTTCACTTGTAAAAATACTATTTTAGGCTTAAGGGTTATGTTTAGGAAAAATAGGATTTTGAATGGGAATCAGTTGTTGGTCCCCAGAAAGTCCTCACTAGTATAGTAAGACATAACGGTGTGTGCTGGGTGTCTGTCCGTATCCATGGCAATGTCATTACTTCTAATAAAACATTATTATTTGTTAACTAAAAAGTATTCACCCTCCTCTGCTCCTCCCCCTCTCCCTCCTCCCCTCCTCCTTTCCTCCTCCTCTCCCTCCTCCCATCCTCCTCCTCTTCCCCCTCCTCTACCCCTCCTCCTCTCCCTCCTCCCATCCTCCTCTCCCTCCTCCTCTCCTCCCCTCCTCCTCTCCTCCTCTCCTTACTCCATCCTCCAAGACATGACATAAGCAGAAAAATAGGGTGATATTCAATCACTTTACTGAGCCAATCTCTGATAGAGGTGTGTGTGGGTGTGTGTGTGGGTGTGTGTGTGTGGGTGTGTGTGTGTGGGTGTGTGTGTGTGTGTGAGCAGAGCAGAGCAGCTCTCCTTTCTGTCTCCATCCTGCTGTAGTTTAATTGATGTTTCATGTCATTGTTCTTCTGACTGTCAAATCAGGTGATTTATCTCTGTTTTCTCTACAATACATCTTCCACACACACACACACACACACACAGGAAAATGCATCCGAGTATAACCTGCTGTTAAAATGCTGTGTAGGTACCAACACAGACCAAGCTTTCCTAACTGCCTTAAACTGGGACCTTAGACCTCTACAATGACAAGCCAGATCTGAAGGACTCATGTGTTGTTAACTCCTCAGCCCTGGCAGGAAGTCCCAGAGAGGGTCATTTTCCTCAGGACCACAACAGCAAGGCTTGTTCATGTGTACCCCTGGAATACTGAATCACAGTCACCACCAATCGAAAGTAGTGCACTTTGTAGGGAATAGGTTGTCATTTGGGGCGCAGAAAAGAGAGAAAAGAAGCCTGGAGCCCCCGAGGCCTGAGCAGAGTGGATCAGAGTAAATCTCGCGCCCAGCCAACCCCAGCATCCTCACCTAGGGGATTCCAGCATCAAATAGAAGCTGCCTGGGGCCTAAGGCTGGTCCTGCCTGCTCCTCTCAGCGTAGGAGCTACTCAGGCTCAGAGCTTGACCCCGCAGCTCATCCTGGATCACCACCAACACTCCACAGAGGAAAAAGGGGACTTTGGGATTTAGGAATTCCAGAATGTAAAGACTGGTACACTTTATTTACCCCCCAGAAGGAAAAAGGATATTGGCATCGTTGATTCCAATGGAGCGTGGAATTATAGGACTTTGTTGCTTTAAAAAATACACAAATACTATTTGTTGTGCTGTGAACAAACTGCCCAGTGACGGGATGACAAAAGGATTTGAACCTGAACAAAGGTAGACATTACATTGACACTGTAAGACGCGGACGAGAGAGCACAACTGGAAAAACATTCCATCTACACAGACAGACACCTCTCTCTAAGCCAACCAATCAGAAACCAGTCAGCATGGCAACCTGTCACCATAGCAACAGGGACACTTCAGGACAGCAGCGTGCCTTGGGAGCAGCGATGGCAGATCAGGAGGAATGATTACCGACAAACAGACCAGGAGACTGAAACACAGGACCTGCATCCTTAAACGGCACCCTATTCCCTATATAGGGCACTACTTTAGACCAGAGCCTTAATATGAAGGGAGTAGGCTGCTATTTGTAATGCAGACTTACTGTAATGAGCACCTTCACAAATACTTCTTCACCCTCAACAGCTTCACCTTCAACACCTTCACAAAAACATCTTCACCCTCAACAGCTTCACAAAGACATCTTCACCCTCAACACCTTCACAAAAACATCTTCACCCTCAACACCTTCACAAAGACAGCTTCACCCCCTCCACCTTCACAAAGACAGCTTCACCCTCAACACCTTCACAAAGACAGCTTCACCCTCAACACCTTCACAAAGACAGCTTCACCCCCTCCACCTTCACAAAGACACCTTCACCCCCTCTACCTTCACAAAGACAGCTTCACCCCCTCCATCTTCACAAAGACATCTTCACCCTCAACACATCAGATCATCTCAGATAGGAGGGAACGATCAAGACGTCTGGTGCTGTATAACTGAATAGAGCAGTAAAACAGTCAGATGGTTCACCTCTAGTACCTGTTACTATCGTAGGAAACAACTTTCTGCCCTGTTCATCAACACTACCTCATCTCATAGATGAGTCTCTACACATCTACCACTGATGGTGGAAATCTGTCGCTATTAACACCTCTGGCTTAAAGATTTAATGAACTTCATGATAATTATGTTAGTGCCTCCCCTCAGACACAGAGAGCACTAGAACCACTCCTATAAGATAGACAGAGTGATCTAGAACCACTCCTATAACATAGACAGAGTGTTCTAGAACCACTCCTATAAGATAGACAGAGGGATCTAGAACCACTCCTATGAGATAGACAGAGGGATCTAGAACCACTCCTATGAGATAGACAGAGGGATCTAGAACCACTCCTATGAGATAGACAGAGGGATCTAAAACCACTCCTATGAGATAGACAGAGGGATCTAGAACCACTCCTATGAGATAGACAGAGGGATCTAGAACCACTCCTATAAGATAGACAGAGGGATCTAGAACCACTCCTATGAGATAGACAGAGGGATCTAGAACCACTCCTATAAGATAGACAGAGGGATCTAGAACCACTCCTATGAGATAGACAGAGGGATCTAGAACCACTCCTATGAGATAGACAGAGGGATCTAGAACCACTCCTATAAGATAGACAGAGGGATCTAGAACCACTCCTATGAGATAGACAGAGGGATCTAAAACCACTCCTATAAGATAGACAGAGGGATCTAGAACCACTCCTATCAGATAGACAGAGGGATCTAGAACCACTCCTATGAGATAGACAGAGGGATCTAGAACCACTCCTATCAGATAGACAGAGGGATCTAGAACCACTCCTATAAGATAGACCAGACAGAGTGATATCTAGTCCCTCCTATAAGATAGACAGAGTGATATCTAGTCCCTCCTATAAGATAGACAGTGATATCTAGCCCCTCCTATAAGATAGACCAGACAGAGTGATATCTAGCCCCTCCTATAAGATAGACCAGACAGAGTGATATCTAGCCCCTCCTATAAGATAGACCAGACAGAGTGATATCTAGCCCCTCCTATAAGATAGACCAGACAGAGTGATATCTAGCCCCTCCTATAAGATAGACCAGACAGCCAGAGTGATATCTAGTCCCTCCTATAAGATAGACCAGACAGACAGAGTGATATCTAGTCCCTCCTATAAGATAGACCAGACAGAGTGATATCTAGTCCCTCCTATAAGATAGACAGAGTGATATCTAGTCCCTCCTATAAGATAAACCAGACAGTGATATCTAGTCCCTCCTATAAGATAGACCAGACAGTGATATCTAGCCCCTCCTATAAGATAGACCAGACAGAGATATATCTAGCCCCTCCTATAAGATAGACCAGACAGAGATATATCTAGCCCCTCCTATAAGATAGACCAGACAGAGTGATATCTAGTCCCTCCTATAAGATAGACCAGACAGAGTGATATCTAGTCCCTCCTCTCACACAGGACATTAGAGATCCAGCGTTAGGCTGATTATGAGGGATGGGTTCTGGGAGATACAGCACCATGCCGTGGTTCCCCCTGAGCGCTGGTTCCATGATTGCGCTAGGCTAATCTGTGGTTCTGTGGGTCTGTGGGTGGGCTGTGACAGTGTGCGGTGGGGAAATGAGATGGAGTGTTGAATTCAATTACCACTAAGAGTGACGGCGATGAGGACTTCATTCAACCCTGCATCATTAACTGACTGGTGCTGTGTTGTCTCTGTCTGGGAATGGATTCATGCTGACTAATGCCAGACACATCGTCTTCGTCAGCCAGGAACTATCTGATTCCAACGCATTGGAGTCTCCTCTCCTCTCTGCAGTTTGTTGCTCTATACATGGATCGTAAAGTGATCTGATGACCTGGGGGATTTTCCAATATATAATGCACTACTTTTGACCAGTGCTCTCAGTGCCCTGGTCAAATGAAGTGCACGTTGTAGGGAATAGGGTGTAATTTGGGAGGCAGCCAGTGTTATAGGATAACGGTGAGAGTCTCAACAGAGACATAGTGTAATAGTAGTTACAGCCTCTCTTAACTAGTCTGTCACACTGGGTAGAGGAGATGAGGTTTTCCCTTCAGTAGTTACAGCCTCTTAACCTGTTAGGGCTAGGGAGCAGTATTGACACGGCCGGATAAAAAACGTACCCGATTTAATCTGGTTACTACTCCTGCCCAGTAACTAGAATATGCATATAATTATTGGCTTTGGATAGAAAACACCCTAAAGTTTCTAAAACTGTTTGAATGGTGTCTGTGAGAATAACAGAACTCATATGGCAGGCAAAAACCTGAGAAGATTCCAAACAGGAAGAGCCCTCTCTGACAAGTTGTTGTTCATCTTGGCTCTTTTTATTGAAGACTGAGGATCTTTGCCGTAACATGACATTTCCTACGGCTCCCATAGTCTCTCAGAACCCGGGAAAAAGCTGAATGATATCGAGGCAGCCTCTGGCTGAAACACATTATCGCGTTTGGATAGTGGCTGGTCAGAGTACTCTGAGACTCACGCTCGTGCACGAGGGCACGAGATGTATTTATTTTCTCTCTCTTTGTACGTATACAGGCTTTCCCGGTCGGAATAGTATCGCTTTTTTACGAGAAAAATGGCATAAAAATTGATTTTAAACAGCGGTTGACATGCTTCGAGAGTACGGTAATGGAATATTTAGAATTTTTTTGTCACAAAATGCGCCATGCTCGCCACCCTTATTTACCCTTTCGGATAGTGTCTTGAACGCACGAACAAAACGCCGCTGTTAGGATATAACAATGGATTATTTGGGACCAAACCAACATTTGTTATTGAAGTAGCAGTCCTGGGAGTGCATTCTGACGAAGAACACCAAAGGTAATCAAACTTTTCTAATAGTAAATCGGAGTTTGGTGAAGGCTAAACTTGCTGGGTGTCTAAATAGCTAGCCCTGTGATGCCGGGCTATCTACTTAGAATATTGCAAAATGTGCTTTCACCGAAAAGCTATTTTAAAATCGGACATATCGAGTGCATAGAGGAGTTCTGTATCTATAATTCTTAAAATAATTGTTATGTTTTTTGTGAACGTTTATCGTGAGTAATTTAGTAAATTCACCGGAAGTTTGCGGGGGGTATGCTAGTTCTGAACGTCACATGCTAATGTAAAAAGCTGGTTTTTGATATAAATATGAACTTGATTGAACAAAACATGCATGTATTGTATAACATAATGTCCTAGGAGTGTCATCTGATGAAGATCATCAAAGGTTAGTGATGCATTTAGCTGTGGTTTGGGTTTATGTGACATATATGCTTGCTTGGAAAATGGCTGTGTGATTATTTGTGTCTATGTACTCTCCTAACATAATCTAATGTTTTGCTTTCGTTGTAAAGCCTTTTTGAAATCGGACAACATGGTTCGATTCAGGAGAAGTGTATCTATAAAATGGTGTAAAATAGTCCTATGTTTGAGAACTTTGAATTATGACATTTTGTGGTTTTAAATTTGGCGCTCTGATTTTTCACTGGCTGTTGAATAGTGTGGGACGATTTTGTCCCACGTCCCCTAGAGAGGTTAACTAGTCTGTCACACTGGGTAGAGGAGATGAGGTTTTCCCTTCAGTAGCTACAGCCTCTTAACTAGTCTGTCACACTGGGTAGAGGAGATGAGGTTTTCCCTTCAGTAGCTACAGCCTCTTAACTAGTCTGTCACACTGGGTAGAGGAAATGAGGTTTTTCTTTCAGTAGTTACAGCCTGACTCAACCCTCTCTCCATCCTTCCTCCCTCGTCTTCTTTTCTCTCCCATTCCACGCTCCACTTCTCCTTTTCTCCTGTTTCCTCCCCTCTTTTCTTCTCTGTCGGAGGGTTTTGATATCAGGCCTTGCAGCCAGGAGCCCTGACAGTGTGGTGCAGTTGAATGAGAGGAAAAAGGAGGTACTCAGCGAACAGAGTTGAATAGCAATCAGAGATTATCAGCTCACCTGCCTCTAGCCGCTCAACTTGAGGTGGGTGAATGGCCTGATTAGGCCTGGCCTGGCTCCCCTTTCCATCGACTCCAAGCGTCCATTACGCCCTGGGAGCCACCTAGGCCCGACTAATCCACCTCAGAGTGGATATGACAGGACCCTGATCGGCTTAAGGTCCACCCGACGTCACAGTCAGACAGACAGGGGCTGGTGGCTAAGGTGTCTAAGATCATATGATTTGTTCTCTAGTGTGACTGAGTGAGTGACTGAGTTACTGTACCGGCTGTGCCGGGCAGGAGGTGCATATGGCTCTAGTCCAATCCATCAGCTAGCTATCTGTTCTCTAGACAGGTAGATATGAGATATTCAGCTAGCAATCTGTTCTCTAGACAGGAAGATATGAGCTATTCAGCTAGCTATCTGTTCTTTAGAAAGGGAGATATGAGCTATTCAGCTAGCTAGCTGTTCTCTACAGGGAGTTATTCAGCTAGCTAGATGTTCTCTACGGGGAGAATTGAGCTATTCAGCTAGCTAGCTGTTCTCTAGACGGGGAGATATGAGATATTCAGCTAGCTAGCTGTTCTCTAGACAGGGAGATATGAGCTATTCAGCTAGCTAGCTGTTCTCTAGACAGGGAGATATGAGCTATTCAGCTAGCTAGCTGTTCTTTAGACAGGGAGATATGAGCTATTCAGCTAGCTAGCTGTTCTTTAGACAGGGAGATATGAGCTATTCAGCTAGATGTTCTCTACGGGGAGATATGAGCTATTCAGCTAGCTAGCTGTTGTCTAGACAGGGAGATATGAGCTATTCAGCTAGCTAGCTGTTGTCTAGACAGGGAGATATGAGATATTCAGCTAGCTAGATGTTCTCTATGGGGAGATATGAGCTATTCAGCTAGCTAGCTGTTCTCTAGACAGGGAGATATGAGCTATTCAGCTAGCTGTTCTTTAGACAGGGAGATATGAGCTATTCAGCTAGCTAGCTGTTGTCTAGACAGGGAGATATGAGCTATTCAGCTAGCTAGCTGTTCTTTAGACACGAAGATATGAGATATTCAGGTAGCAATCTGTTCTCTAGACAGGAAGACATGAGCTATTCAGCTAGCTAGCTGTTCTCTAGACAGGAGATATGAGATATTCAGCTAGATGTTCTCTACGGGGAGATATGAGCTATTCACCTAGCTAGCTGTTCTCTAGACAGGGAGATATGAGATATTCAGCTAGCTAGATGTTGTCTAGACAGGGAGATATGAGATATTCAGCTAGCTAGATGTTCTCTATGGGGAGATATGAGCTATTCAGCTAGCTACCTGTTCTCTAGACAGGGAGATATGAGATATTCAGCTAGCTAGCTGTTCTCTACGGGGAGATATGAGCTATTCAGCTAGCTGTTCTTTAGACAGGGAGATATGAGCTATTCAGCTAGCTAGCTGTTCTCTAGACAGGGAGATATGAGCTATTCAACTAGCTAGCTGTTCTTTAGACAGGGCGATGTGAGATATTCAGCTAGCTAGCTGTTCTCTAGACAGGGAGATATGAGCTATTCAGCTAGCTAGATGTTGTCTAGACAGGGAGATATGAGCTATTCAGCTAGCTAGCTGTTCTTTAGACAGAGAGAAATTAGCTATTCGGCTAGCTGTTCTCTAGACAGGGAGATATGAGCTATTCAGCTTGCTAGCTGTTCTCTAGACAGGTAGATATGAGATATTCAGCTAGCTAGCTGTTCTTTAGACTGGGAGATATGAGATATTCAGCTAGCTAGCTGATATTCTGGACATGTAGAGACCCTCCCCTGCTTTACAGTCCTAAAAGTCTTATAGACCTGGAGCACTGAGATGCATCCAATCAGGGCAATGAGTTCCTGTCTCTGTCCCAAATGGAACCCTAGTCCCTTGATGGTGAACTACTCTTGACCATGGCCTATAGTGCTCTGGTCCAATAGGGCTCTGCTCCATTTGTATATAGGGAATATGGTGCCATTTGGGACACAGCCTCACAGTCCGACCTGGAGCACTGAGATACAGCCAATCAGGAGCAAAGAGCTTTTGTATTTAACTTAAAAGGCAACCATGACAGGAACATACCAGGCAGGAAGCCAAATGAGACAATGGTCCCCTGTTCCTTATTTTCCTCTCATTTATTTCCTTCCCGTCCATTTGCACCTTGCTGATACTGCAGTGTGGGACTGAGATGAGAGAGTACAGGGTGAAGTTAGACTAGATTGTGTGTAAATGTTGCTCCCTCTAAGTGGAGCTCCTGTAACATTAGCTAGGCCAGTGATTCGTAGAAAAGATGTGTTTGGGCAATCAGCTTCTTAGCAGGAGACTGTTCTGTAACAGCCCTGCAATCATGTCTCTAGGCAGAGAGGAGAGTTGAATCCTAGCCATTTACTGCAGAGTACGGCCATTAGAGCAGAGCAAGGCTCTTGCCACAGAGGTGATAATGGCATACGGCTAGTTTGCCCCAGAAAGCACAAGGAGCTGTATTTCCTGGAGAGTCTAAAATATGGACATAGAATAATTGCAGATAGGGGGGGAAGGATGAATCTCCAAAAGTGATTTGTTTTTACTCCAACTCACATGTACTTAACATGGGTGCTGTGAAACGAGGACATTGAGTGTCCGTGTGGAATACAGGGATACAGGCTGTCATCATTCAATTGAGGCAGGAAGAAACTTGAAGAACCAGAGATGGGGCCGTCCTCCAGCTCCATCTTCACCGTAGCCATGGTTTCCAAAAAGTATGTCTGTTACTCGTACTACTGCCCGTGTCTGTTACTACTGCCGAGTCTGTTACTACTGCCGTGTCTGTTACTACTGCCGTGTCTTATACTACTGCCGTGTCTGTTACTACTGCCGTGTCTGTTACTACTGCCCGTGTCTGTTACTACTGCCGTGTCTGTTACTACTGCCGTGTCTGTTACTACTGCCGTGTCTTATACTACTGCCGTGTCTGTTACTACTGCCGTGTCTGTTACTACTGCCGTGTCTGTTACTACTGCCCGTGTCTGTTACTACTGCCGAGTCTGTTACTACTGCCGTGTCTGTTACTACTGCCGTGTCTGTTACTACTGCCGTGTCTGTTAATACTGCCGTGTCTGTTACTACTGCCGTGTCTGTTACTACTGCCGTGTCTGTTACTACTGCCGTGTCTGTTACTACTGCCGCGTCTATTACTACTGCCGCGTCTGTTACTACTGCCGCGTCTGATACTACTGCCGTGTCTGTTACTACTGCCGCGTCTATTACTACTGCCGCGTCTGTTACTACTGCCGCGTCTGATACTACTGCCGTGACCTAGAGCTGTTCATTAGGCTGTTCTGTGGTTAGTCACCTGACCTACAGCTGTTCATTAGGCTGTTCTGTGGTTAGTCACCTGACCTACAGCTGTTCATTAGGCTGTTCTGTGGTTAGACACCTGACCTACAGCTGTTCATTAGGCTGTTCTGTGGTTAGTCACCTGACCTACAGCTGTTCATTAGGCTGTTCTGTGGTTAGTCACCTGACCTCCAGCTGTTCATTAGGCTGTTCTGTGGTTAGTCACCTGACCTACAGCTGTTCATTAGGCTGTTCTGTGGTTAGACACCTGACCTACAGCTGTTCATTAGGCTGTTCTGTGGTTAGTCACCTGACCTCCAGCTGTTCATTAGGCTGTTCTGTGGTTAGACACCTGACCTCCAGCTGTTCATTAGGCTGTTCTGTGGTTAGACACCTGACCTACAGCTGTTCATTAGGCTGTTCTGTGGTTAGTCACCTGACCTCCAGCTGTTCATTAGGCTGTTCTGTGGTTAGACACCTGACCTACAGCTGTTCATTAGGCTGTTCTGTGGTTAGTCACCTGACCTCCAGCTGTTCATTAGGCTGTTCTGTGGTTAGACACCTGACCTACAGCTGTTCATTAGGCTGTTCTGTGGTTAGACACCTGACCTACAGCTGTTCATTAGGCTGTTGTATATTAGATAGAGGGAGCGTTCAGGTTCAGCGTTGCTGATTAATGTTGAACACCACTACACACACACACACACACACACACACACACACACACACACACACAAACTATCTGTATTGTTGTTCAGCAGATCTCCTAACAGAGCCTTCAAGGACCTGCCTTTAATTAGCCGATCACCTCTGTTAGTGAGGACGACCCCTGAGATTTTCAGTTCAGAGATACAGTATTTACCCATAACCCCCCTGTGAGAGAGAGCTAGAGCCAAACAGGCAAACGATCTCGTTAACTTACCACGACGGCAATGGGTGTGGTTCGTTAACTAATGAACCTGAGATCCCTGAAGTTTTAGGCTGTGAATGTGTCCCAAATGGCACCCTTTTCCCTAGATAGTGCACTACTTTACATAAGGCTCTGGTTCAAAGTAGTGCACTACATAGGGAATAGGATGCCATTTGTGACACTGCCGGAGAGAGATGCCGGTGGGCAGGGACGCCAACACACACACCATCGATCTATCTCATTACACATGCAGTTGCAGCAGCCTCGAGGTAGACACACAATTAAACTGCTGAAACAATAATATTGTTTTAGTATTAAAATATGTTCCGTATGCTGGAGAATTAATGTTAGCTACTTAGTGGCGTTAGTGTCATGGAGGTAAACGAGAGGTTAAGTCTGATCCGGCTGAGCGTTAGTGTCATGGAGGTAAACGAGAGGTTAAGTCTGATCCGGCTGAGCGTTAGTGTCATGGAGGTAAACGAGAGGTTAAGTCTGATCCGGTTGAGCGTTAGTGTCATGGAGGTAAACGAGAGGTTAAGTCTGATCCGGTTGAGCGTTAGTGTCATGGAGGTAAACGAGAGGTTAAGTCTGATCCGGCTGAGCGTTAGTGTCATGGAGGTAAACGAGAGGTTAAGTCTGATCCGGTTGAGCGTTAGTGTCATGGAGGTAAACGAGAGGCTAGTCTGATCTGGCTGAGCGTTAGTGTCATGGAGGTAAACGAGAGGTTAAGTCTGATCCGGCTGAGCGTTAGTGTCATGGAGGTAAACGAGAGGTTAAGTCTGATCCGGCTGAGCGTTAGTGTCATGGAGGTAAACGAGAGGTTAAGTCTGATCCGGCTGAGCCACTTGGACTTAGGCCTAGTTATCTGCTTTACAGTGCATGGGTACAACTGAAGACATATATAATATACATTTATCACACTGTTACAACGTTTTTTCGTCAATTAGGCCTATATATGTTATATCATTGGAGGGTATCTCTCCAGGAACAGGGTTGGAGTTAAAACCTACAGGAGGGTTTCTCTCCAGGAACAGGGCTGGTGTTAAAACCTACAGGAGGATATCTCTCCAGGAACAGGGTTGGAGTTAAAACCTACAGGAGGATATCTCTCCAGGAACAGGGTTGGAGTTAAAACCTACAGGAGGATATCTCTCCAGGAACAGGGTTGGAGTTAAAACCTACAGGAGGGTATCTCTCCAGGAACAGGGTTGGAGTTAAAACCTACAGGAGGATATCTCTCCAGGAACAGGGTTGGAGTTAAAACCTACAGGAGGGTATCTCTCCAGGAACAGGGCTGGTGTTAAAACCTACAGGAGGGTATCTCTCCAGGAACAGGGTTGGAGTTAAAACCTACAGGAGGGTATCTCTCCAGGAACAGGGTTGGAGTTAAAACCTACAGGAGGGTATCTCTCCAGGAACAGGGTTGGAGTTAAAACCTACAGGAGGATATCTCTCCAGGAACAGGGTTGGAGTTAAAACCTACAGGAGGATATCTCTCCAGGAACAGGGTTGGAGTTAAAACCTACAGGAGGGTATCTCTCCAGGAACAGGGTTGGAGTTAAAACCTACAGGAGGGTATCTCTCAAATCAAATGTTATTGGTCACATGCAGATGTTAATGCGAGTGTATGGAAATGCTTGTGCTTCTAGTTCCGACAGTGCAGTAATATCTAACATGTAATCTAACAATTCCACAACAACTACCCAATACACACAATCTAAGTAAAGGGAATGAATAAGAATATGTACACATATATATATGGATGAGCGATGATACAGTATATGGTATAGAGTACAGTATATACATATGAGATGAGTGATGTCAGAGCAGCATAGACTAAAATACAGTAGTATAGTGTAGAATACAGTATATACATATGAGTAGTGTAGGGTATGTAAACATTATATAAAGTAACTAGTAATCCATTTATTAAAGTGGCCAGTGATTTCTAGTCTGTGTATATAGAGCAGCAGCCTCTGTGCTAGTGATGGCTGTTTAACAGTCTGATGGCCTTGAGATAGAAGCTGTTTTTCAGTCTCTCAGTCCCAGCTTTGAGTCACCTGTGCTGAGTCACCTGTACCCAGGAACAGAGTTAGAGTTAAAGCCTCGTGGAGAACCCTGTGTTAGCGTGTTCTTCACATGTTGGCGTGTTAAAGAGCAGAACCTTACACACTCCTCTACTGTAGCCCTCTGCTCTCTACATCTCTCTGTCTCTTCCTGTCTCTCTCTCTCTCTCTCTCTCTGTCTCTTCATGTCTCTCTCTCTGTCTCTTCATGTCTCTCTCTCTCTCTTTGTCTCTTCCTGTCTCTCTGTATCTGTCTCTTCCTGTCTCTCTGTCTCTTCCTGTCTCTCTCTCTCTCTCTCTCTCTTCTGTCTCTCTCTGTCTCTCTCTTCCTCTCTCTCTGTCTCTTCCTCTCTCTCTGTCTCTGTCTCTTCCTGTCTCTCTCTCTGTCTCTTCCTGTCTCTCTCTCTCTGTCTCTTCCTGTCTCTCTGTCTCTTCCTGTCTCTGTCTCTTCCTGTCTCTCTCTCTCTCTCTCTCTCTCTGTGTCTCTCTGTCTCTCTCGGTCTGTTTCTCTCTCTGTCTCTCTCTCTCTGTCTCAGGCTTCATAATTACACCCAGTCATGATAACCCCTTTCCCTCTCTCTCATCCCCCCCCCATCATTAATACAGTATTCCATCTCTTCCTGGGATTATCTCACCTTTAATAGTGTAAAGCTGCTTTGTGTTGCTGCTGAATGGTTGAAGGGGAGGGAAAGTAAAAGCCTCTTTAGTTGAAAGGAAAGGTGGAGGGAGGTAAAGGGAGGGAGGGTAGTTATTAGTGTCTGCTGAGGGTTTAACAATAGAGACCTATAGGGACAGACAGGAAGACAGAGGGACAGATAGAGGCCTCAGCTCACATTGAAACATGTCTCAGAAGGTAAATCATCCTGCTCACACTGGAGCAGGCTGGTTGGACTCTGGCAGGGTTTGGCAATGGGACTGAAGACGTGATTTATCAGGGGCAGTGAATATGTATATGCACCCGTGTGTGTGTGTGTGTGTGTGTGTGTGTGTGTGTGTGTGAGAGAGAGTCTAGAGACAGATATTGAAGTATGAGCCATTGGGCTTTCATAAAACATGCAAGGACCTGAGCAGTGTGTCTGTCTGTGATTGATTCCTAATGCGAAGGACGGATGACTGAGAGATACGCAGGTCTGTTTGTGTTGGAGGACCAGATACAGGAAAAGGAAGAGATACACAGGTCTGTTTGTGTTGGAGGACCAGATACAGGAAAAGGAAGAGATACACAGGTCTGTTTGTGTTGGAGGACCAGATACAGGAAAAGGAAGAGATACACAGGTCTGTTTGTGTTGGAGGACCAGATACAGGAAAAGGAAGAGATACACAGGTCTGTTTGTGTTGGAGGACCAGATACAGGAAAAGGAAGAGATACACAGGTCTGTTTGTGTTGGAGGACCAGATACAGGAAAAGGAAGAGATACACAGGTCTGTTTGTGTTGGAGGACCAGATACAGGAAAAGGAAGAGATACACAGGTCTGTTTGTGTTGGAGGACCAGATACAGGAAAAGGAAGAGATACACAGGTCTGTTTGTGTTGGAGGACCACATACAGGAAAAGGAAGAGATACACAGGTCTGTTTGTGTTGGAGGACCAGATACAGGAAAAGGAAGAGATACACAGGTCTGTTTGTGTTGGAGGACCAGATACAGGAAAAGGAAGAGATACACAGGTCTGTTTGTGTTGGAGGACCAGATACAGGAAAAGGAAGAGATACGGAGAGCGTTTTTCTCTCTCTCTCGTCTGACTAATTTACCCGGTGTCCTTTCAGCCTGTCACTCCCCCTGCGACGTCACATTTAGTGGCACATCAGAAAGCCGGGAGGAGAGAGAGGAGAGGAAGTAGCGAGGGAAAGGACAAAATGGAGCACTTTTCACTAGCAAGCCCTTAAAGATATAATTACCTGTCTTTGGAGTTGAGGAAGAGAAAATGATGAGCGCCAAAATAGATCAGGGGGAAAGGAGCGTCTCTGATCTTCGACTGGCAGAATAAAATAATGAAACACTTACAATGAACACTGTGTTTTTCATGTGCAAATTAAACTTTACATGTTGACAGTTCACAATGTAGCTCCATGCCTGGCTCACTTTCTGTCTCTCTCTTCCTCTCTCGCTCGCTCGCTCTCTCTCTCTCTCGGGCTCGCTCTCTCTCTCTCTCTTCCTCTCTCTCGCTGTCTCTCTCGCTCTTTAAACAAACACACAATTATCCTTCTAATCCAGTTCCCAACTCTCTACTTGGAAAACAAGGAGAGATATCTCTTCACAGAGGGAGGGACGACGACGACAACAGCTGACATCCCCTCTAGTACACTTAATAGAGACGCTTTATAAGATCCAAACAAAGATTAGTAAACAAAAACAGTGGAATGAAAGAGAGAAGGAGAAATGAAAGCAGAAACCTTTCTAAATGGTTCGCCCACTAACATCACTTTGAGTCTAAATGGAAACCAATGGGGGATCTGGGTAGAAGCAGAGAAACACAGCGGAGAGGTTAAAGCACTGAGACAGTCACTACTGTAGTTTACAGAGCTCCAGAGATGGAGAGAAGGACAGAGGAGAGGTTAAAGCACTGAGACAGTCACTACTGTAGTTTACAGAGCTCCAGAGATGGAGAGAAGGACAGAGGAGAGGTTAAAGCACTGAGACAGGTGATCAGTACCAGGCAGTCGGTACCAGGTGATCAGTACCAGGTAGTCGGTACCAGGTAGTCGGTACCAGGTGATCAGTACCAGGTAGTCGGTACCAGGTAGTCGGTACCAGGTAGTCGGTACCAGGTAGTCAGTACCAGGTAGTCGGTACCAGGTGATCAGTACCAGGTAGTCTCATCTTTAATCCCCAGTACACAGCAGTCCAGACACACGAGGAACATCTTTAATCCTCTCCCCTCTCTCTCTCTCCCCCTCCCTCTCTCCCTTCTCTCTCTCTCTCTCTCTCTCTCCCCCTCCCTCTCCCGCTCCCTCTCTCTCTCTCTCTCTCTCTCTCTCTCTCTCTCTCCCTCCCTCTCTCTCTCTCTCTCTCTCTCTCTCTCTCTCTCTCTCTCTCTCTCTCTCTCTCTCTCTCTCTCCTCCCTCCCTCCCTCCCTCTCTCTCTCTCTCTCTCTCTCTCTCTCTCTCTCTCTCTCTCTCTCTCTCTCTCTCTCTCTCTCTCTCTCTCTCTCCTCCCTCCCTCCCTCCCTCCCTCCCTCCCTCCCTCCCTCTCTCTCCCTCTCTCTCTCTGACAGCTCATCATTATCAGTATGATCATTGAGACAGAGAGAGGAGGTAATCAGGTAGCTGCATTGTTGGTGTTCACACATCAGCTCCTATGGCCTCTGGGGACCACACACACCAGAGACACACACACACACACCAGAGACACACACACACACACCAGAGACACACACACACACACCAGAGAGACACACACACACACACCAGAGACACACACACCAGACACACACACACACCAGACACACACACTCCAGAGACACACACACACACACACACGCGAGACACACACATACCAGAGACACACACACCAGAGACACTCACACACACACACACACACTCCAGAGACACACACACCAGAGACACACACACACACACCAGAGACACACACCAGAGACACACACACACACACACACACACCAGAGACACACACACACACCAGAGACACACACACACACACCAGAGACACACACACACACACACTCCTCTACAGCAGTGAGGCAGTAGCTGCCATGTGTCTGACGTTGACAGGACGGTGTTCATATGGCAACCGCTCACTGGTGTGTATGGGGGTGTGTGTGGGGGGGGGGGATGGATAAATAAAGTCTTAGAGACCGTAGGGCGTCTCATCAATCACCAACAACAAAAAAACGCTTGGTTTTGTTTTTGTCATTTTCTGTTTTTCTAAAAAAATAATTGCTCGACTAACCCGCCTGTCGTTGTTGTCTCCAGAGACTAGGCTCTTAGACTGACAGAGGTTAGCTAGGGGTTAGCTTAGCGCTGCAGCTGTGTTAGACTGACAGAGGTTAGCTAGGGGTTAGCTTAGCGCTGCAGCTGTGTTAGACTGACAGAGGTTAGCTAGGGGTTAGCTTAGCGCTGCAGCTGTGTTAGACTGACAGAGGTTAGTTAGGGGTTAGCTTAGCGCTGCAGCTGTGTTAGACTGACAGAGGTTAGCTAGGGGTTAGCTTAGCGCTACAGCTGTGTTAGACTGACAGAGGTTAGCTAGGGGTTAGCTTAGCGCTGCAGCTGTGTTAGACTGACAGAGGTTAGCTAGGGGTTAGCTTAGCGCTACAGCTGTGTTAGACTGACAGAAGTTAGCTAGTGGTTAGCTTAGCGCTGCAGCTGTGTTAGACTGACAGAGGTTAGCTAGGGGTTAGCTTAGCGCTGCAGCTGTGTTAGACTGATATGGTCAAGACCCAGCTTCTCTCTGCTGACGGTCAAGACCCAGCTTCTCTCTGCCCACGGTCAAGACCCAGCTTCTCTCTGCCCACGGTCAAGACCCAGCTTCTCTCTGCTGACGGTCAAGACCCAGCTTCTCTCTGCTGACGGTCAAGACCCAGCTTCTCTCTGCTGACGGTCAAGACCCAGCTTCTCTCTGCCCACGGTCAAGACCCAGCTTCTCTCTGCTGACGGTCAAGACCCAGCTTCTCTCTGCTGACGGTCAAGACCCAGCTTCTCTCTGCACGTCCTCCATCCCTGTTTGGATGGGTGCTCCCATCAGCACCACACTGACACTGTCTTGATAGCCTTTCTCTCTCTGTCTCCCCCTCTCTCTGTCTCTCTCTCTTTCCGTCTCTCTCTCTTTCCGTCTCTCTCTCTTTCCGTCTCTCTCTCTTTCCGTCTCTCTCTCTTTCCGTCTCTCTCTCTTTCCGTCTCTCTCTCTTCCGTCTCTCTCTCCGTCTCTCTCTCTCCGTCTCTCTCTTTCTGTCTCTCTCTATCCGTCTCTCTCTCTTCGTCTGTCTCTGTCTCTCTCTCTGTCTCTCTCCGTCTATCTCTCTCCGTCTATCTCTCTCCGTCTCTCTGTCTCTCTCTGTCCTTGTCTCTCGCTCTCCCCGTCTCTCTCCGTCTCTCGCTCTCCCCGTCTCTCTCTCGCTCTCCCCGTCTCTCTCCGTCTCTCGCTCTCCCCGTCTCTCTCTCGCTCTCCCCGTCTTTCTCCGTCTCTCGCTCTCCCCGTCTCTCTCCGTCTCTCGCTCTCCCCGTCTCTCTCCGTCTCTCGCTCTCCCCGTCTCTCTCCGTCTCTCTCGCTCTCCCCGGTCTCTCTCCGTCTCTCGCTCTCCCCGTCTCTCTCCGTCTCTCGCTCTCCCCGTCTCTCTCCGTCTCTCGCTCTCCCCGTCTCTCTCTCGCTCTCTGTCTCTCTCTCACACACACCGTTTATGAAGTTTTGTATTGAAAGCCCTAGTCAAAGACAAATACAAACCAAAGCCACTCCAATTCAGTAGCTGCTATATATCCTGCTGTGTGATGTTCCTGTAGGTTCCACCACTGTAGTGACACTGCCTGTCCCCAGGCTACAGTTAGAGGGGAGTCCTGCTGTGACCTGTATTTATACATAATATGACATTTGAAATGTCTTTATTCTTCTGGAACTTCTGTGAGTGTAATGTTTACTGTTTATTTTTGTTGTTTATTTCACTTTTGTTTATTATCTACCTCACTTGCTTCGGCAAAGTTAACATATGTTTCCCATGCCAATAAAACCCTTAAATTGAATTGACTGGAGGGTGGGCTGAGGGGAGGGGGAGGAGGAGATGGGGGGTTAGTGAGGAGGCTGGGGGTGGAGGTAGTGTAGAGGGGGGAGGAGGAGATGGGGGAGGTAGTGTAGAGGGGGGAGGAGGAGATGGGGGGTTAGTGAGGAGGCAGGCTTGGGGGGAGGTAGTGTAGAGGGGGGAGGAAGAGATGGGGGGGGTTAGTGAGGAGGCTGGCTGGGGGGAGAGGTAGTGTAGAGGGGGGAGGAGGAGATGGGGGGGTTAGTGAGGAGGCTGGCTGGGGGTGGAGGTAGTGTAGAGGAGGAGATGGGGGGTTAGTGAGGAGGCTGGCTGGGGGGGAGGTAGTGTAGAGGAGGGAGGAGGAGATGGGGGGTTAGTGAGGAGGCTGGCTGGGGGGGAGGTAGTGTAGAGGGAGGAGGAGGAGATGGGGGGTTAGTGAGGAGGCTGGCTGGGGGGGAGGTAGTGTAGAGGAGGAGATGGGGGGTTAGTGAGGAGGCTGGCTGGGGGGGAGGTAGTGTAGAGGGGGGAGGAGGAGATGGGGGAGGTAGTGTAGAGGAGGGAGGAGGAGATGGGGGGTTAGTGAGGAGGCTGGCTGGGGGGGAGGTAGTGTAGAGGGAGGAGGAGGAGATGGGGGGGTTAGTGAGGAGGCTGGCTGGGGGGGAGGTAGTGTAGAGGAGGAGATGGGGGGTTAGTGAGGAGGCTGGCTGGGGGGGAGGTAGTGTAGAGGGGGGAGGAGGAGATGGGGGAGGTAGTGTAGAGGAGGGTCTCTGACTCTGAACACCAAGTGAAAACAGATGGAGGGGGGAGAGAGTGGGGGGGCTGACAGGCATCTCTCTCTCTGACTGATGAAATTGATTTATAACAAATGTCAGCAGCCTGACGTAGCAGCCCCTGTTTTGTCGCTGTCAGAGAGAGAGAGACTGAGAGAGACTGAGAGAGAGAGACTGAGAGAGAGAGACTGAGAGAGAGAGACTGAGAGAGAGAGACTGAGAGGGAGAGACTGAGAGGGAGAGACAGAGGGGGAGAGACTGAGGGGGAGGGAGGGAGAGACAAAGAGGGAGACAGGGAGACTGAGGGGGAGAGGGAGACTGAGGGGGAGAGGGAGACTGAGGGGGAGAGGGAGACTGAGGGGGAGAGGGAGACTGAGGGGGAGAGAGAGACTGAGAGGGAGAGAGACAGAGAGAGAGAGACTCAGAGCTCCAAGGTAGGCAGGGGCTGCTTTCCTAATGTTATCCGATTCCTGATATAGTTCACTACCAGAGCCCAATGGACCCTGGTGAAAAGTAGTGTACTACGTAGGGAATAGGGTGCCATTCTGGTCTAAAGTGCTTCACTACGTAGGGAATAGGTTGCCATTCTGGTCTAAAGTAGTGCACTGCGTAGGGAATAGGGTGCCATTCTGGTCTAAAGTAGTTCACTACGTAGGGAATAGGGTGCCATTCTGGTCTAAAGTAGTGCACTGCGTAGGGAATAGGGTGCCATTCTGGTCTAAAGTGCTTCACTACGTAGGGAATAGGGTGCCATTCTGGTCTAAAGTGCTTCACTACGTAGGGAATAGGGTGCCATTCTGGTCTAAAGTAGTGCACTACGTAGGGAATAGGGTGTCATTCTGGTCTAAAGTAGTGCACTACGTAGGGAATAGGGTGCCATTTGGGATAGAGACAGGTTCTATCCATCAATCACTCCTCCTCTCTGACGGTTCTGTCCCGTGACGCAGAGCAGGACAATCAGCCGGTAACCCGGGCTCGCCGACCGGCATGATGGCTTTGATGGCTCTGTCCGGCTCGGTCACCGTGGTGATACGAACAGGAAGTGACAGGTGGTCTCCAGGGGGAACGGTCTGTTCATGTCCAAGACAGCACGGTATGAAGATGGGCAGAAACTGCCTGTCCAATAGAAATCCCCCGTCACGCTAGTTGGCCATGTCATGGCGGGGTTGGCTAGCTAAGGTCATGCGCGTTGGCTAGCTAAGGTCATGCGCGTTGGCTAGCTAAGGTCATGAGCGTTGGCTAGCTAAGGTCATGAGCGTTGGCTAGCTAAGGTCATGAGCGTTGGCTAGCTAAGGTCATGAGCGTTGGCTAGCTAAGGTCATGAGCGTTGGCTAGCTAAGGTCATGCGCGTTGGCTAGCTAAGGTCATGCGCGTTGGCTAGTAGTGTAGTTGTGTTGGTCAGTAACAAGCAGCCTGATGATGTCAGTAGTGTAGTTGTGTAGTTCAGAAACAAGCAGCCTGATGATGTCAGTAGTGTAGTTGTGTTGTTCTGTAACAAGCAGCCTGATGATGTCAGTAGTGTAGTTGTGTTGCTCAGTAACAAGCAGCCTGATGATGTCAGTAGTGCAGTTCTGTTGCTCAGTAACAAGCAGCCTGATGATGTCAGTAGTGTAGTTGTGTTGTTTTGTAACAAGCAGCCTGATGATGTCAGTAGTGTAGTTGTGTTGTTCTGTAACAAGCAGCCTGATGATGTCAGTAGTGTAGTTGTGTTGCTCAGTAACAAGCAGCCTGATGATGTCAGTAGTGTAGTTGTGTTGCTCTGTAACAAGCAGCCTGATGATGTCAGTAGTGTAGTTGTGTTGCTCAGTAACAAGCAGCCTGATGATGTCAATAGTGTAGTTGTGTTGCTCTGTAACAAGCAGCCTGATGATGTCAGTAGTGTAGTTGTGTTGCTCTGTAACAAGCAGCCTGATGATGTCAGTAGTGTAGTTGTGTTGCTCAGTAACAAGCAGCCTGATGATGTCAGTAGTGTAGTTGTGTTGTTCAGTAACAAGCAGCCTGATGATGTCAGTAGTGTAGTTGTGTTGCTCAGTAACAAGCAGCCTGATGATGTCAGTAGTGTAGTTGTGTTGTTCAGTAACAAGCAGCCTGATGATGTCAGTAGTGTAGTTGTGTTGCTCTGTAACAAGCAGCCTGATGATGTCAGTAGTGTAGTTGTGTTGCTCAGTAACAAGCAGCCTGATGATGTCAGTAGTGTAGTTGTGTTGCTCAGTAACAAGCAGCCTGATGATGTCAGTAGTGTAGTTGTGTTGTTCAGTAACAAGCAGCCTGATGATGTCAGTAGTGTAGTTGTGTTGCTCAGTAACAAGCAGCCTGATGATATCAGTAGTGTAGTTGTGTTGTTCAGTAACAAGCAGCCTGATGATATCAGTAGTGTAGTTGTGTTGTTCTGGGGCCTCAGTAACAAGCAGCCTGATGATATCAGTAGTGTAGTTGTGTTGTTCTGGGGCCTCAGTAACAAGCAGCCTGATGATATCAGTAGTGTAGTTGTGTTGTTCAGTAACAAGCAGCCTGATGATATCAGTAGTGTAGTTGTGTTGTTCAGTAACAAGCAGCCTGATGATATCAGTAGTGTAGTTGTGTTGTTCAGTAACAAGCAGCCTGATGATATCAGTAGTGTAGTTGTGTTGTTCTGGGGCCTCAGTAACAAGCAGCCTGATGATATCAGTAGTGTAGTTGTGTTGTTCTGGGGCCTCAGTAACAAGCAGCCTGATGATGTCAGTAGTGTAGTTGTGTTGCTCTGTAACAAGCAGCCTGATGATGTCAGTAGTGTAGTAGTGTAGTTGTGTTGCTCAGTAATAAGCAGCCTGACAGCTGGCAGTCTGCTCAGCACTCTGACCTGGAGTAAGGAGAGCAGCGGTGGCTTGGAGAGACAGGAGGACAGAGCTGGTAAACGTTACAGGTTTAACAGCAGCCTGCTGTCTGCTAATACACTGTGTTCTGTACAAGACAGGATCCTAGTGGCAGACGGAGAGAGAAATCTGTTATGGACTGTCCAACCCTACCAGCTCAAACGTAGTGCACTAGAAAGGGAGTAGGGGGCCATTCGGGACACATCCTAAGTAGTGCACTAGAAAGGGAGTAGGGGGCCATTCGGGACACATCCTGAGTAGTGCACAAGAAAGGGAGTAGGGGGCCATTCGGGACACTAGAAAACAAACTATTAAAATGAGAACTTGTATCAGCCAAGACCAAGAGCATTGAAGAAACTCGTATGACATGAAAACCCAGTCAATCTTCTTCCTAGAAGACTTTCCATGTGTTCATGTCTGGTTCCGTATATCTGATTGTCTGTTAGTCTAATTTCTATTCATTCAGGTCTCCTTGTTGATATCATTCCTCTCAGTCCTTCCTTGTTGATATCATTCCTCTCAGCCCTTCCTTGTTGATATCATTCCTCTCAGTCCTTCTTTGTTGATATCATTCCTCTCAGTCCTTCCTTGTTGATATCATTCCTCTCAGTCCTTCCTTGTTGATATCATTCCTCTCAGCCCTTCCTTGTTGATATCATTCCTCTCAGCCCTTCCTTGTTGATATCATTCCTCTCAGTCCTTCCTTGTTGATATCATTCCTCTCAGCCCTTCCTTGTTGATATCATTCCTCTCAGTCCTTCCTTGTTGATATCATTCCTCTGAGTCCTTCCTTGTTGATATCATTCCTCTCAGTCCTTCCTTGTTCATATCATTTCTCTTCCTTCGTTGGTTCGGTCACTGAAGCAGAATAACACAGTTTTTACCATGGCCGTGTTTATAATTTTTTTCAGCAACGCTACCCCTAATTATTTGTCAATTACCAAACCCCCCTCTCTCATCCCACTCTCCATCCCCTCCTCCTCTTCCTCCTTCGAGGCTTCTACCATGCTCTATCTAGCGTGATGAAGTCACAGGTAATGATTTCAACAGCTTAATTACAGGTGTGGTGTTAGGGTCTGGCTGGGGGAACAATTACCAAACTAATTGGACAGGCATTTCTCTCTGCACCGGTCAGCACTAAAAGGGAGAGAGAGAGGAGGACAGAGAGAGAGAGAGAGAGAGAAAGAGAGAGAGAGAGGAGGGGGGGTGGGTGGGTGGTTAGGGGGGTGGGTGGGTGGTTAGGGGGGTGGTTAGGGGGGTGGGGGGGTGGTTAGGGGGGTGGGTGGGTGGTTAGGGGGGTGGTTGGGTGGTTAGGGGGGTGGTTAGGGGGGTGGGTGGCAGAGCAGGCAGCTCCACCAAGTCACTCGCTGCTACCGAGTCCATACTACTCGGCTTAACGGTAGGCTTTCATTCACTGAGGAGAGAGATGGTGCTTCTATTACCCTGTCTCTCTCTCTGTCTCTCCTCTCTCTGTCTCTCTCTCTCTGTCTCTCTCTCTGTCTCTCTCTCTTTCTCTCTCTCTCTGTCTCTCTCTCTGTCTCTCTCTCTTTCTCTCTCTCTTTCTCTCTCTCTCTGTCTCTCTCTCTGTCTCTCCTCTCTCTGTCTCTCTCCCTCTCTGTCTCTCTCTCTCTGTCTCTCTCTCTTTCTCTCTCTCCGTCTCTCTCTCTCTGTCTCTCTCTCTGTCTCTCTCTCTGTCTCTCTCTCTTTCTCTCTCTCTTTCTCTCTCTCTCTCTGTCTCTCCTCTCTCTGTCTCTCCTCTCTCTGTCTCTCTCTCTGTCTCTCTCTCTCTGTCTCTCTCTCTTTCTCTCTCTCTTTCTCTCTCTCTCTCTGTCTCTCTCTCTGTCTCTCCTCTCTCTGTCTCTCCTCTCTCTGTCTCTCTCTCTCTCTCTCTCTCTCTCTGTCTCTCTCTCTGTCTCTCTCTCTCTCTCTCTCTCTCTCTCTTTCTCTCTCTCGCTCTGTCTCTCTCAAATTCAAATTCAAGCTGCTTTATTGGCATGAAAAACATTGTGTCAATATTGCCAAAGCAAAAATGTATACAATATACATTGTAATACAATTATAAACAATAACAGATAATAATATAAAATGGTAGTGAATAATAATACAAAATTAAATATAAAAAGAATAACAATAAAATAGTAGTAAAATAATAGTAAAATAGTAGAATGTAATAAATATAAAAATCGAAATATGGAAAATGAATCTATAACTAACTTATAACTAAATAACGGTCATCTTCACCGTTACATCAGTACTACAACTACTATCGTCATTACCACTACTACTATCACCACCATCACTAAACTGTTATCATTACCATTACCACCCTTTTCCACTACTATTTGGAATGATAAACAACAATAATAATAGTAATAACAATAATAGTAATAATAAGTAAGTTACTGTTTACTATGCAGATGTTATTATTCAATTACTCTCTGTCTCTCTCTCTGTCTCTCTCTGTCTCTCTCTCTCTCTCTGTCTCTCTCTCTCTCTCTCTGTCTCTCTCTCTCTGTCTCTCTCTCTGTCTCTCTCTGTCTCTCTCTCTTTCTCTCTCTGTCTCTCTCTCTTTCTCTCTCTCTCTCTCTCTCTCTCTCTCTCTCTCTGTCTCTCTCTCCTCTCTCTCTCTGTCTCTCTCTCTCTGTCTCTCTCTCTGTCTCTCTCTCTGTCTGTCTCTGTTCTGTCTCTCTCTGTTCTCTGTCTCTCTCTCTGTCTCTCTGTCTCTCTCTGTCTCTCTCTCTGTCTCTTTCCTCCCTCCTTCAGTCCTTTTGAAAGAGCGAGCGGTTGGACTTCCAGTTTCCTGATTTTGGGTAACCCTTCCACCTCTCTGTGAATGAACAGTCTTGATACACAGAACCTTTACAATCTTTCAGCTGCTCCCCTCGTCCACCTGAACGGTACCTGAACCAGTACACTCAGTACACAGTCTGTGTTTGGGTCAAGGCCCTCCAGTACTCTATCTCTCCTCCTCCCCCTCCTCTCTCTACCCTCCAGTACTCTCTCTTTCCTCCTCCCCCCTCCTCTCTCATCCCTCCAGTACTCTCTCTCTCTCCTCCTCTCTCATCCCTCCAGTACTCTCTCCTCCTCCCCCTCCTCTCTCATCCCTCCAGTACTCTCTCTCTCTCCTCCTCCCCCTCCTCTCTCATCCCTCCAGTACTCTCTCTCTCTCCTCCTCCCCATCCTCTCTCTCCTCCTCCCCCCTCCTCTCTCATCCCTCCAGTACTCTCTCTCTCTCCTCCTCCCCCCTCCTCTCTCATCCCTCCAGTACTCTCTCCTCCTCCACCCTCCTCTCTCATCCCTCCAGTACTCTCTCTCTCTCTCCTCCTCCCCCCTCCTCTCTCCTCCTCCCCCCTCCTCTCTCATCCCTCCAGTACTCTCTCTCTCCTCCTCCCCCCTTCTCTCTCATCCCTCCAGTACTCTCTCTCTCTCCATTAGCTGCCATTGTCTTTCATTCCTGCTCTGTTAAGCACTGTGACCTTGTTCCAGTGTTCCAAACGCTTCCAAATGGCACCCTAGTCCCTATATAGTGCCCTCTGGTCTCTGGTCAAAAGTAGTTTAGTGAACTAGAAAGGGAATATGGTGCCGTTTGGGACTCAGTCCTTCTATCCATATAGAGGAGATCAGAGCTCACTGCTTTCAAATATTTCTCTGTGTCTGCAGAATCAATATCACATACAGGAAGTACCACTGACCTACTTACAGGTAACTGCCCAAAACAATAGGAAGTGCCAACATAAAGTGTCTTAATAGGGCGTTGGGCCACCACCAGCCAGAACAGCTGCAATGCACCTTGGGATAGATTCACCATTCTTCCACGGTGGTGGAAAACGCCGACAGGCTCCGCTCCAGAATCTCCCAGAAGTGTTTCTATTGTGTTGAGATCTGGTGACTGAGACGGCCATGGCGTATGGTTTACATCGTTTTCATGCTCATCAAACCATTCAGTGACCTCTCAACCCCTGTGGATGGGGGCAATATCATCCTATAGGGGCAAAGCCAAGGTAGCCAAATGAATGGCCTGCCTAGCACCTACTACCTAGCAGCTACTAGTGACGACGGGCTACTAGTGACGACGGGCTACTAGTGACGACGGGCTACTAGTGACGACGGGCTACTAGTGAAGACAGGCTACTAGTGAAGACAGGCTGCTAGTGAAGACAGGCTACTAGTGAAGACGGGCTACTAGTGACGACGGGCTACTAGTGAAGACAGGCTACTAGTGAGGACAGGCTACTAGTGAAGACGGGCTACTAGTGACGACGGGCTACTAGTGACGACGGGCTACTAGTGACGACGGGCTACTAGTGAAGACGGGCCGCTAGTGAAGACGGGCCGCTAGTGAAGACGGGCCGCTAGTGAAGACGGGCCGCTAGTGAAGACGGGCCGCTAGTGAAGACGGGCCGCTAGTGAAGACGGGCCGCTAGTGAAGACGGGCCGCTAGTGACGACGGGCCGCTAGTGACGACGGGCCGCTAGGGAAGACGGGCCGCTGGTGAAGACGGGCCGCTGGTGAAGACGGGCCGCTGGTGAAGACGGGCCGCTGGTGAAGACAGGCTAATGGCGAAGACAGGTTACTGGCAAAGACAGGCTACTGGCGAAGACAGGCTACTGGCGAAGACAGGCTACTGGCGAAGACAGGCTACTGGCGACGACAGGCTACTGGCGACGACAGGCTACTGGCGAAGACAGGCTACTAGTGAAGACAGGTTACTAGTGAAGACAGACACATCGGGGACTATACTGAGGCGTCCTCCTTCTCGTCTTCCGAGGCTCATATTGAAGACGTTAGAAGAAGTGTTTTAACTTTTCGTCAGCCGACAAGACGAGTATCGAGCAGCAGAAACACTAGTCTGTGTTAATCTACTATCCCCCATAGTGCACAAATTGACCTGTTCTATTGGTCAGCTGGTCCTTCTGTGTGAGAGAATCTATATTCCTCACGTAGTCTGGAACAGTTATGGGATGGGACAGATCCCACATTAACTCAACCACTGCACATTAAAAGAAGAAGAATTTAAGGCTGATGAAACAGATCAGAACGTTTATCTTAAATAGTTAATCAGCCGTTGGGTTATTTCTTCACGTTATAGGTGCAGCAGGGCACATGGCAGTAGGCTGTCAGAGCCAATGGTCCAAAATGCTATCAATTAGAGGAAAACCCAGTTCTCAAAAGCGTACAGCAAATTCCAGCGGTTTCATGAGAGAAATACTGGTTTCAGTGGCATATGAGGAAGTGTTTATAAAAGAATCCCTTTAACATTCCTACGGTCAGAACACGGTTAGACATGCCTCATAAAATGAGAAAAAAATGACCAGGGTTTAAACGTTTACAGTTCTAGTTTTGAGATGTTGACTGCCTCCGCTCAGATTGCAAGGTGGGTAATGTTGCGCTGCGTAACAGACTCTGACCTTTCTGTCCTATCGGAAGGAACAGGGCCTCAAGTATGTCGAACAGGTTCAACCCTCAAGTATGTCGACAGCATCAAGTAAGTCGACAGGTTCAAGCCTTTAGGTATGAATAATGATCCTACATTGTATTTGTCAAACATGACTGGTGTTTAGCCTCTCTCTCTCTAGGAGGGTAACAACAGTGGTGTCTACTACTGGTAGAACTGGTCTCTGTGGAATAGGAGGGTAACAACGGTGGTGTCTACTACTGGTAGAACTGGTCTCTGTGGAATAGGAGGGTAACAACGGTGGTGTCTCCTACTGGTAGAACTGGTCTCTGTGGAATAGGAGGGTAACAATAGTGGTGTCTACTACTGGTAGAACTGGTCTCTGTGGAATAGGAGGGTAACAACAGTGGTGTCTCCTACTGGTAGAACTGGTCTCTGTGGAATAGGAGGGTAACAACGGTGGTGTCTCCTACTGGTAGAACTGGTCTCTGTGGAATAGGAGGGTAACAACAGTGGTGTCTACTACTGGTAGAACTGGTCTCTGTGGAATAGGAGGGTAACAACGGTGGTGTCTACTACTGGTAGAACTGGTCTCTGTGGAATAGGAGGGTAACAACAGTGGTGTCTCCTACTGGTAGAACTGGTCTCTGTGGAATAGGAGGGTAACAACGGTGGTGTCTCCTACTGGTAGAACTGGTCTCTGTGGAATAGGAGGGTAACAACGGTGGTGTCTACTACTGGTAGAACTGGTCTCTGTGGAATAGGAGGGTAACAACGGTGGTGTCTACTACTGGTAGAACTGGTCTCTGTGGAATAGGAGGGTAACAACGGTGGTGTCTACTACTGGTAGAACTGGTCTCTGTGGAATAGGAGGGTAACAACGGTGGTGTCTCCTACTGGTAGAACTGGTCTCTGTGGAATAGGAGGGTAACAACGGTGGTGTCTCCTACTGGTAGAACTGGTCTCTGTGGAATAGGAGGGTAACAACGGTGGTGTCTCCTACTGGTAGAACTGGTCTCTGTGGAATAGGAGGGTAACAACAGTGGTGTCTACTACTGGTAGAACTGGTCTCTGTGGCTCTGCTTCCATCTGGAGACGTGTTTACAACTTTACAACAGTCTGATGTCTCTCTCACCTTCCCTTCCTCCTTTCCACCTTATTTCCTTCTCCCTCTGGGCTTCTCTCTCTCCCTCCCTACATCCCTCCTTCTCTCCCTCTGGGCCTCTCTCTCTCTCCCTACATCCCTCCTTCTCTCCCTCTCTGTCTCTCTCCCTCTTTCTCTCTCTCTCCCCTCTCTCTCTCTCTTTCTCTTTCACTCTCTCCCCCTCTATAGTGCTCTCCTCTCTCGCTGTCTCTCTTTCTCATTCTCACCCCTTTTCTCCTCTCTCGCTGTCTCTCTTTCTCATTCTCTCCCCCTTTCTCCTCTCTCGCTGTCTCTCTTTCTCATTCTCTCCCCCTTTCTCCTCTCTCTCTCTATCCATTGTTTCAGGCTACTCTACCAGGCTTGTCTCGCTGTGCTGATGGCTTCAAATCCATCCTCTCCTTTCCTCCTCTCCCTTCCTCTCTTCTCCCATCCTCTTTTCCTCTCTGCTCCTCTCCTTTCATCCTCTCCTTTCATCCTCTCCTTTCATCCTCTCCTTTCCTCCTCTCTTCTCCCGTCCTCTTCTGCTCTCCTTTCCTCTCCTCTCCTCTCCTTTCCTTTCCTCTCTTCTCCTTTCCTTTCCTCTCTTCTCCCTTCCTCTCTTCTGCTCTCCTTTCCTCTCTGCTCCTCTCCTTTCGCTTCCTCTCTTCTCCCCTCCTCTTCTTCTCTCTCTCCTTCTTCTCCCCTCCTCCCCCTTCCCGTCTCCTTCCTACCCTCTCCCAGCAGAAAGCTAATTTCTAATATCTTTTTAAAGGAGATTCATTGGCTAATGGGTTTCTCTCATTGTTCTGTTACCCACTTGTCGCCACGGCAATTCCATCTGCTGTCAGACTTGATATTGGTCCTCCTGTTGTTCCACTGGTCCGTTTTGAACCATGTTTCTGAAGTTATGCTGTGTCTGCTTTTTAACAAGCACATCTATGTACACACACACACACACAGTACACACACACACACACACACACAGTACACACACACAGTACATGAATCTGTATCAGAGAGACAGCAGGGGTTGGCCCTGGACATCCAGGTGTGTGTGTGTGTGTGTGTGTGTGTGTGTGTGTGTGTGTGTGTGTGTGTGTGTGTGTGTGTGTGTGTGTGTGTGTGTGTGTGTGTGTGGCGGGCATTCGTTCACATAGGCCGGCATACCCAGTATCTCATGGGGAGTAATTAGAGACAGAGAGTGGGAGTCTGAGAAGAACAGAGAGATGTCCTACACGGGATCCTCTGTAGAGACAGGAAGAGAACCTTGTTTTAGTTGCCTGGCAGAGCTTCACTTCATCTTTTGGTTTGGTTCTCACAGTAAATAGAGATGGGAGAATGGAGGCTTCATATACCAGATGTTTCCTTTCCTCCTGAAGGCTGTTTTGAAGACCGGTGTCCTTGCCTTGAGAAAGGCTCTGTCAAGACATTGACAGTAAAGTCTCCTTTCATTGTCTCCCTGGGCTGTATGTGTGGTCCTGCTCCCCACAGCAGATTCCTAACACTGTGACTGTCTCCCTGGGCTGTATGTGTGGTCCTGCTCCCCACAGCAGATTCCTAACACTGTGACTGTCTCCCTGGGCTGTATGTGTAGGTCCTGCTCCCCACAGCAGATTCCTAACACTGTGACTGTCTCCCTGGGCTGTATGTGTGGTCCTGCTCCCCACAGCAGATTCCTAACACTGTGACTGTCTCCCATGGGCTGTATGTGTAGGTCCTGCTCCCCACAGCAGATTCCTAACACTGTGACTGTCTCCCTGGGCTGTATGTGTGGTCCTGCTCCCCACAGCAGATTCCTAACACTGTGACTGTCTCCCTGATTCAGAAGGCTGTTGAGGTGTGTCTGATGTGATCTCTCTCTCCTCTGAGTCTGATGTGATCTCTCTCTCTCCTCTGAGTCTGATGTGATCTCTCTCTCTTCTGAGTCTGATGTGATCTCTCTCTCTCCTCTGAGTCTGGGATCTATCTCTCTCCTCTGAGTCTGGGATCTATCTCTCTCTCTGAGTCTGATGTGATCTCTCTCTCCTTTGAGTCTGATGTGATCTCTCTCCTTTGAGTCTGATGTGATCTCTCTCCTCTGAGTCTGATGTGATCTCTGAGTCTGATGTGATCTCTCTCTCTGAGTCTGATGTGATCTCTCTCTCTCTCCTCTGAGTCTGATGTGATCTCTGAGTCTGATGTGATCTCTCTCTCTGAGTCTGATGTGATCTCTCTCTCTATCCTCTGAGTCTGATGTGCTCTCTCTCTCTCTCCTCTGAGTCTGATGTGCTCTCACTCTCTCTCTCCTCTGAGTCTGATGGGATCTCTCTCTCTCTCCTCTGAGTCTGATGTGATCTCTCTCTCTCCTCTGAGTCTGATGTGATCTCTCTCTCTCCTCTGAGTCTGATGTGATCTCTCTCTCCTCTGAGTCTGATGTGATCTCTCTCTCCTTTGAGTCTGATGTGATCTCTCTCTCCTTTGAGTCTGATGTGATCTCTCTCCTCTGAGTCTGATGGGATCTCTCTCTCTCTCTCCTCTGAGTCTGATGTGATCTCTCTCTCTCTCCTCTGAGTCTGATGTGATCTCTCCTCTGAGTCTGATGTGATCTCTCTCTCTCTCCTCTGAGTCTGATGTGATCTCTCTCCTCTGAGTCTGATGTGATCTCTCTCTCTCTCTGAATCATTGCGTCAGAAGGGGTTCAAAGCGTTAATAGCCTCAATGATAAAAGGGAAGGCGAGAGAGGTGAGCGAAAGGGAGGGAAAGATATTGAAAGAGAGGGATAGAGAGAGATGGAGAGGCATGATATGATGTCGTTAGACAGAATAGATTTGGCTGTAGATGGGTAGGGGTGGAGAGGGATAGATGTGATGTCGTTAGACAGAATAGATTTGGCTGTAGATGGGTAGGGGAGGAGAGGGATAGATGTGATGTTACAGACAGAATAGATTTGGCTGTAGATGGGTAGGGGTGGAGAGGGATAGATGTGATGTTACCGACAGAATAGATTTGGCTGTAGATGGGTAGGGGTGGAGAGGGATAGATGTGATGTTACAGACAGAATAGATGTGGGTGTAGATGGGTAGGGGTGGAGAGGGATAGATGTGATGTTACAGACAGAATAGATTTGGCTGTAGATGGGTAGGGGAGGAGAGGGATAGATGTGATGTCGTTAGACAGAATAGATTTGGCTGTAGATGGGGAGGAGAGGGATAGATGTGATGTTACAGACAGAATAGATTTGGCTGTAGATGGGTAGGGGAGGAGAGGGATAGATGTGATGTTACAGACAGAATAGATTTGGCTGTAGATGGGTAGGGGAGGAGAGGGATAGATGTGATGTCGTTAGACAGAATAGATTTGGCTGTAGATGGGTAGGGGTGGAGAGGGATAGATGTGATGTTAGACAGAATAGATGTGGCTGTAGATGGGTAGGGGAGGAGAGGGATAGATGTGATGTCGTTAGACAGAATAGATTTGGCTGTAGATGGGTAGGGGAGGAGAGGGATAGATGTGATGTTACAGACAGAATAGATTTGGCTGTAGATGGGTAGGGGAGGAGAGGGATAGATGTGATGTCGTTAGACAGAATAGATTTGGCTGTAGATGGGTAGGGGTGGAGAGGGATAGATGTGATGTTACAGACAGAATAGATTTGGCTGTAGATGGGTAGGGGAGGAGAGGGATAGATGTGATGTTACAGACAGAATAGATTTGGCTGTAGATGGGTAGGGGTGGAGAGGGATAGATGTGATGTTACACACAGAATAGATTTGGCTGTAGATGGGTAGGGGTGGAGAGGGATAGATGTGATGTTACAGACAGAATAGATTTGGCTGTAGATGGGTAGGGGAGGATAGGGATAGATGTGATGTTAGACAGAATAGATTTGGCTGTAGATGGGTAGGGGTGGAGAGGGATAGATGTGATGTCGTTAGACAGAATAGATTTGGCTGTAGATGGGTAGGGGTGGAGAGGGATAGATGTGATGTTACAGACAGAATAGATTTGGCTGTAGATGGGTAGGGGAGGAGAGGGATAGATGTGATGTCGTTAGACAGAATAGATTTGGCTGTAGATGGGTAGGGGTGGAGAGGGATAGATGTGATGTCGTTAGACAGAATAGATTTGGCTGTAGATGGGTAGGGGAGGAGAGGGATAGATGTGATGTTACAGACAGAATAGATTTGGCTGTAGATGGGTAGGGGAGGAGAGGGATAGATGTGATGTCGTTAGACAGAATAGATTTGGCTGTAGATGGGTAGGGGAGGAGAGGGATAGATGTGATGTCGTTAGACAGAATAGATTTGGCTGTAGATGGGTAGGGGAGGAGAGGGATAGATGTGATGTCGTTAGACAGAATTGATTTGGCTGTAGATGGGTAGGGGAGGAGAGGGATAGATGTGATGTTACAGACAGAATAGATTTGGCTGTAGATGGGTAGGGGTGGAGAGGGATAGATGTGATGTTACAGACAGAATAGATGTGGCTGTAGATGGGTAGGGGAGGAGAGGGATAGATGTGATGTCGTTAGACAGAATAGATTTGGCTGTAAATGGGTAGGGGTGGAGAGGGATAGATGTGATGTCGTTAGACAGAATAGATTTGGCTGTAGATGGGGAGGAGAGGGATAGATGTGATGTCGTTAGACAGAATAGATTTGGCTGTAGATGGGTAGGGGTGGAGAGGGATAGATGTGGCTGTAGATGGGTAGGGGTGGAGAGGATAGATGTGGCTGTAGATGGGTAGGGGTGGAGAGGGATAGATGTGGCTGTAGATGGGTAGGGGTGGAGAGGGATAACTGTGGCTGTAGATGGGTAGGGGTGGAGAGGGATAGATGTGGATGTAGATGGGTAGGGGTGGAGAGGGATAGATGTGGCTGTAGATGGGTAGGGGTGGAGAGGGATAGATGTGGCTGTAGATGGGTAGGGGAAGTGAGGGGATCGCGTCTCTGTGTCATTCTGGGATGCAAATGGAGGCTCTGCTAATTGAAAGCTGTTGGATTCTAATCAGAGAAAATGTTGAGCTACACAGCCCTTCATTACCTAACTAATTAATACACCACATATTCACGTTACCTAACCACCTAACCAGGACTCTACATTATACCTCCTGTTTAAGTCTGGAGGGAGGGAGGGAGGGAATAAATAGACCAGAGAAAGAATAAATAGACCAGAGAAAGTAGAGAACTGTCAGGGAGAATAAATAGACCAGAGAAAGTAGAGAACTATCAGGGAGAATAAATAGACCAGAGAAAGTAGAGAACTATCAGGGAGAATAAATAGACCAGAGAAAGTAGAGAACTATCAGGGAGAATAAATAGACCAGAGAAAGGAGAGAACTATCAGGGAGAATAAATAGACCAGAGAAAGTATTGAACTATCAGGGAGAATAAATAGACCAGAGAAAGTAGAGAACTATCAGGGAGAATAAATAGACCAGAGAAAGGAGAGAACTATCAGGGAGAATAAATAGACCAGAGAAAGTAGAGAACTATCAGGGAGAATAAATAGACCAGAGAATGTAGAGAACTATCAAGGAGAATAAATAGACCAGAGAAAGTCATCTTCTGTCTTCAAGAGAGAGCAAAGGGCTTTTCTGTTTGTTTTGAGTTTTTATTCTTAGTTCCCCAATGATGCTACTGCTTTTCTTCTCAAAGAACTCACCGTTTTGTTTGGTTGCCACTGACAATGACATCAAACAGCCTTCCAACAGGAAGTGATTATGACAAGATGAGACCGCTGTTACACACATTCATACACTGGGGAGAGGAGACGACTAGGGAGAGAGAGAGAGAGAGAGATGAGAGGACTAGGGAGAGAGAGAGGAAGGGAGGTGGGGAGAGGAGAGGACTAAGGAGAGAGAGAGAGGAAGAGAGGTCGGGAGAGGAGAGGACTAGGGAGAGAATGAGGAAGGGAGGTGGGGAGAGGACTAGAGAGAGAGAGAGAGAGGAAGGGAGGTGGGGAGAGGAGAGGACTAGAGAGAGAGAGAGGAAGGGAGGTGGGGAGAAGAGATGACTAAGAGAGTGAGAGGAAGGGAGGTGGGGAGAGGAGAGGACTAAGAGAGAGAGGAAGGGAGGTGGGGAGAGGAGAGGACTAGAGAGAGCAAGGAAGGGAGGTGGGGAGGGGAGAGAGAGGGGAAGGGAGGTGGGGAGAGGACTAGGGGGAGGGAGAGAGAGAGAGAGAGGAGAGAGAGGAAGGGAGGTGGGGAGGGGAGAGAGAGAGAGGGGGGAAGGGAGGTGGGGAGAGGACTAGGGAGGGAGAGAGAGAGAGAGAGGGGAAAGGAGGTGGGGAGAGGAGAGGACTAGAGAGAGAGAGGAAGGGGTGGGGAGAGGACTAGGGAGAGAGAGAGGAAGGGAGGTGGGGAGAGGAGAGGACAAGGGAGAGAGAGAGAGGAAGGGAGGTAGGGGGGGACTAGGGAGAGAGAGAGGGAGAGGTGGGGAGGGGAGAGGACTAGAGAGGAGAGGAATAGAGAGAGGAAGGGAGGTGGGGAGAGGAAGGAAGGGAAGGGAGGGGGGAGAAAAAGAAGCGAGATGGGGAGACATAGAAGGGGTGGGGGGAAGGAGAGAGAGATTACTACAAAGTAAACAGGGTCTAAGTTGTATGAAATGTACAGTCAGGAATGTCCAGGTAATATCCAGTGTTCTGATACAGTGGCTGGATGCATACCACAGTGTCTGGGCTGGAGCCACTGAAGTCCTTTTCAACGTAACAGGAAAACCCCCGGGTGTCTGTCAACGTAACAGGAAACCCCCCCTGGTGTCTGTCAACATAACAGGAAAACCCCCGGGTGTCTGTCAACGTTACAGGAAACCCCCCCGGGTGTCTGTCAACGTAACAGGAACCCCCCCCCTGGTGTCTGTCAACGTAACAGGAAAACCCCTGGGTGTCTGTCAACGTTACAGGAAACCCCCCCGGGTGTCTGTCAACATAACAGGAAACCCCCCCCTGGTGTCTGTCAACGTAACAGGAAAACCCCTGGGTGTCTGTCAACGTTACAGGAAACCCCCCCGGGTGTCTGTCAACATAACAGGAAACCCCCCCCTGGTGTCTGTCAACGTAACAGGAAACCCCCCGGGTGTCTGTCAATGTAACAGGAAACCCCCCCTGGTGTCTGTCAACGTAACAGGAAAACCCCCGGGTGTCTGTCAACGTAACAGGAAAACCCCCGGGTGTCTGTCAACGTAACAGGAAAACCCCCGGGTGTCTGTCAACGTAACAGGAAAACCCCCGGGTGTCTGTCAACGTAACAGGAAACCCCCCCGGGTGTCTGTCAACGTAACAGGAAACCCCCCCCGGGTGTCTGTCAACGTAACAGGGAAACCCCCCCTGGTGTCTGTCAATGTAACAGGAAACCCCCCCTGGTGTCTGTCAACGTAACAGGAAACCCCCCCTGGTGTCTGTCAACGTAACAGGAAACCCCCCTGGTGTCTGTCAATGTAACAGGAAACCCCCCCTGGTGTCTGTCAACGTAACAGGAAACCCCCCCGGGTGTCTGTCAACGTAACAGGAAACCCCCCCGGGTGTCTGTCAACGTAACAGGAAACCCCCCCGGGTGTCTGTCTTCAACCATACAACATAGAGTAAAGAGACTCTGACCTGTAAGTCGTCTATGTGATCAGGGGCCGGATACTGTTTATCAAGCATCTCACAGTAGAGGAATCTGATCTAGGACCAGATCCTCCCTGTCCATATAATTGTATTAATTTATCCTCTAAAAGGCCAGACTGATCCGAGGTCAGTGCTCCTACTCTGAGACCATAAAACATGACGTTCTTTCATATACAGTGAAACACCTTTCTAAATATCTACAGCATATTTTCTACTATAGAATACTGAATCAGGGAGTTGAAATACACTCAAGATGGTCCGTTTAATTCAATAATTAATGTGATATTCCATTATAATGTCAGGTCATTTACGTGGTGTATGGAGTGAGACATAGGCAAGAGGGACGGTATTAAAGCTGGGAGTTAAACAGAAACACAGTGTGAGAGGAATTTATTTCAATGTGTTTAATGGTGAGTGAGTTTCATGTGCTGTTAATCAGTGAAAAGAGCCAAGAGGACTAACGTTAGCTAATGGCTAACGTAGCTCAACAGAAAGACAGGTTGCCATGTGTGATGCTAATGGCTAATGTAGTTCAACAGAAAGACATGTTGCCTGGTGTGATGCTAATGGCTAACGTAGCTCCACAGAAAGACAGGTTGCCGTGTGTGATGCTAATGGCTAACGTAGCTCAACAGAAAGACATGTTGCCTGGTGTGATGCTAATGGCTAACATAGCTCAACAGAAAGACAGGTTACCTTGTGTGATGCTAATGGCTAACGTAGCTCAACAGAAAGACATGTTGCCTCGTGTGATGCTAATGGCTAACGTAGCTCAACAGAAAGACATGTTGCCTGGTGTGATGCTAATGGCTAACGTAGTTCAACAGAAAGACATGTTGCCTTGTGATGCTAATGGCTAACGTAGCTCAACAGAAAGACACGTTGCCATGTGTGATGCTAATGGCTAACGTAGCTCAACAGAAAGACATGTTGCCTGGTGTGATGCTAATGGCTAACGTAGCTCAACAGAAAGACATGTTGCCTTGTGTGATGCTAATGGCTAACGTAGCTCAACAGAAAGACATGTTGCCTGGTGTGATGCTAATGGCTAACGTAGCTCAACAGAAAAACATGTTGCCTTGTGATGCTAATGGATAACGTAGCTCAACAGAAAGACAGGTTGCCTGGTGTGATGCTAATGACTAACGTAGCTCAACAGAAGACATGTTGCCATGTGTGATGCTAATGACTAACATAGCTCAACGGAAAGACCATGTTGGTGTCTATAGCACGTTCATTCTGTCTGTCTCTGAGAGGAAAGGAAAGGGAGATGAGAGGAAAGAGAGGGGAGAGAAGAGGAGAGAGGAGAGGAAAGGGAGAGAAGAAGAAAGGGAGAGGAGAGAGAGAGGAAAGGGAGAGGAGAGGAAAGGGAGAGGAAAGGGGGAGAGGAAAGGAGAGGAGAGGGGAGGGGGCTGATCATCTTCATTGACATCCAGGTTATAGGTCAAGGCTTGTTAATACACAGCTGCTCTCGGAATTAGTGCATTCACTGAAGTGGTTTGACCAATGACTGCACAGATGGGCTTTGACTTTGGAGTGTGTGTGTGTGTGTTGTGTGTGTGTGTGTGTGTGTGTGTGTGTGTGTGTGTGTGTGTGTGTGTGTGTGTGTGTGTGTGTGTGTGTGTGTGTGTGTGTGCTGCATGGCTGGCTGTATCGTACAGAAATGATTTAAGCCAGGGGGGCTGGGATGTCTTCTGTTTCTCTGTGCTGTAGACTAGGTAGTGTGATGAGATGGACGATAGCTACAGCACAGGTCTGTCTCTCATGGTTCAGGACTAGTGGTACAACCCCTCCATCCCTCCTGTTCCTTGTCCTCTTTCTTCTCTTCTCTCCCCATCTCTCTATCCATTCCTCTCTCTCTCCCTATCTCTCTATCCATTCCTCTCTCTACTCTCTCTCCCCATCTCTCTATCCATTCCTCTCTCTCTCCCCATCTCTCTATCCATTCCTCTCTCTCTCCCCATCTCTCTATCCATTCCTCTCTCTCTCCCCATCTCTCTATCCATTCCTCTCTCTCCCCATCTCTCTATCCATTCCTCTCTCTCTCTCCATCTCTCTATCCATTCCTCTCTCTCTCCCCCTATCTCTCTATCCATTCCTCTCTACTCTCTCTCCCTATCGCTCTAGCCATTCCTCTCTCTACTCTCTCTCTCTCTAGTCTCTCTCTCCCTATCATTCTATCATTCCTCTCTCTAGTCTCTATCATTCCTCTCTCTAGTCTCTATCATTCCTCTCTCTAGTCTCTTATCATTCCTCTCTCTAGTCTATCATTCCTCTCTCTGGTCTCTATCATTCCTCTCTCTAGTCTCTATCATTCCTCTCTCTAGTCTATCATTCCTCTCTCTGGTCTCTATCATTCCTCTCTCTAGTCTCTATCATTCCTCTCTCTAGTCTATCATTCCTCTCTCTGGTCTCTATCATTCCTCTCTCTAGTCTCTATCATTCCTCTCTAGTCTCTATCATTCCTCTCTGGTCTCTATCATTCCTCTCTCTGGTCTCTATCATTCCTCTCTGGTCTCTATCATTCCTCTCTCTAGTCTCTATCATTCCTCTCTCTAGTCTATCATGCCTCTCTCTGGTCTCTATCATTCCTCTCTCTAGTCTCTATCATTCCTCTCTCTAGTCTATCATTCCTCTCTCTAGTCTCTATCAATCCTCTCTCTGGTCTCTATCATTCCTCTCTCTAGTCTCTATCATTCCTCTCTAGTCTCTATCATTCCTCTCTGGTCTCTATCATTCCTCTCCCTGGTCTCTATCATTCCTCTCTGGTCTCTATCATTCCTCTCTGGTCTCTATCATTCCTCTCTCTAGTCTATCATTCCTCTCTCTAGTCTCTATCATTTCTCTCTCTAGTCTCTATCATTCCTCTCTCTAGTCTCTATCATTCCTCTCTGGTCTCTATCATTCCTCTCTCTGGTCTCTATCATTCCTCTCTGGTCTCTATCATTCCTCTCTCTAGTCTCTATCATTCCTCTCTCTGGTCTCTATCATTCCTCTCTGGTCTCTATCATTCCTCTCTAGTCTCTATCATTCCTCTCTCTAGTCTCTATCATTCCTCTCTCTAGTCTCTATCATTCCTCTCTGGTCTCTATCATTCCTCTCTCTGGTCTCTATCATTCCTCTCTGGTCTCTATCATTCCTCTCTCTAGTCTCTATCATTCCTCTCTCTAGTCTCTATCATTCCTCTCTCTAGTCTATCATTCCTCTCTCTAGTCTCTATCATTCCTCTCTCTAATCTCTATCATTCCTCTCTCTAGTCTATCATTCCTCTCTCTGGTCTCTATCATTCCTCTCTCTAGTCTCTATTATTCCTCTCTCTAGTCTATCATTCCTCTCTCTAGTCTCTATCATTCCTCTCTCTGGTCTCTATCATTCCTCTCTCTAGTCTCTATCATTCCTCTCTCTAGTCTCTATCATTCCTCTCTCTAGTCTCTATCATTCCTCTCTCTAGTCTCTATCATTCCTCTCTCTGGTCTCTATCATTCGTCTCTCTAGTCTCTATCATTCCTCTGTCTAGTCTCTATCATTCCTCTCTAGTCTCTATCATTCCTCTCTCTAGTCTCTATCATTCCTCTCTGGTCTCTATCATTCCTCTCTCTAGTCTCTATCATTCCTCTCTCTAGTCTATCATTCCTCTCTCTAGTCTCTATCATTCCTCTCTCTAGTCTCTATCATTCCTCTCTGGTCTCTATCATTCCTCTCTCTGGTCTCTATCATTCCTCTCTGGTCTCTATCATTCCTCTCTCTAGTCTCTATCATTCCTCTCTCTGGTCTCTATCATTCCTCTCTCTAGGGTCTCTAGTCTATCATTCCTCTCTAGTGTCTATCATTCCTCTCTCTGGTCTCTATCATTCCTCTCTCTAGTCTCTATCATTCCTCTCTCTAGTCTCTATCATTCCTCTCTGGTCTCTATCATTCCTCTCTCTGGTCTCTATCATTCCTCTCTGGTCTCTATCATTCCTCTCTCTAGTCTCTATCATTCCTCTCTCTAGTCTATCATTCCTCTCTCTAGTCTCTATCATTCCTCTCTCTAATCTCTATCATTCCTCTCTCTAGTCTATCATTCCTCTCTCTGGTCTCTATCATTCCTCTCTCTAGTCTCTATTATTCCTCTCTCTAGTCTATCATTCCTCTCTCTAGTCTCTATCATTCCTCTCTCTGGTCTCTATCATTCCTCTCTCTAGTCTCTATCATTCCTCTCTCTAGTCTCTATCATTCCTCTCTCTAGTCTCTATCATTCCTCTCTCTAGTCTCTATCATTCCTCTCTCTGGTCTCTATCATTCGTCTCTCTAGTCTCTATCATTCCTCTGTCTAGTCTCTATCATTCCTCTCTAGTCTCTATCATTCCTCTCTCTAGTCTCTATCATTCCTCTCTGGTCTCTATCATTCCTCTCTCTAGTCTCTATCATTCCTCTCTCTAGTCTATCATTCCTCTCTCTAGTCTCTATCATTCCTCTCTCTAGTCTCTATCATTCCTCTCTGGTCTCTATCATTCCTCTCTCTGGTCTCTATCATTCCTCTCTGGTCTCTATCATTCCTCTCTCTAGTCTCTATCATTCCTCTCTCTAGTCTCTATCATTCCTCTCTCTAGTCTATCATTCCTCTCTCTGGTCTCTATCATTCCTCTCTCTGGTCTCTATCATTCCTCTCTCTGGTCTCTATCATTCCTCTCTCTAGTCTCTATCATTCCTCTCTCTAGTCTCTATCATTCCTCTCTCTAGTCTCTATCATTCCTCTCTCTAGTCTATCATTCCTCTCTCTGGTCTCTATCATTCCTCTCTCTAGTCTATCATTCCGCTCTCTAGTCTCTATCATTCCTCTCTCTGGTCTCTATCATTCCTCTCTCTAGTCTCTATCATTCCTCTCTAGTCTCTATCATTCCTCTCGAGTCTCTATCATTCCTCTCTCTAGTCTCTATCATTCCTCTCTTTAGTCTCTATCATTCCTCTCTCTGGTCTCTATCATTCTTCTCTAGTCTCTATCATTCCTCTCTCTAGTCTCTATCATTCCTCTCTCTGGTCTCTATCATTCCTCTCTGGTCTCTATCATTCCTCTCTCTAGTCTCTATCATTCCTCTCTCTAGTCTATCATTCCTCTCTCTGGTCTCTATCATTCCTCTCTCTGGTCTCTATCATTCCTCTCTCTGGTCTCTATCATTCCTCTCTCTGGTCTCTATCATTTCTCTCTGGTCTCTATCATTCCTCTCTGGTCTCTATCATTCCTCTCTCTAGTCTCTATCATTCCTCTCTCTAGTCTATCATTCCTCTCTCTAGTCTCTATCATTCCTCTCTCTAATCTCTATCATGCCTCTCTCTAGTCTATCATTCCTCTCTCTGGTCTCTATCATTCCTCTCTCTAGTCTCTATTATTCCTCTCTCTAGTCTATCATTCCTCTCTCTAGTCTCTATCATTCCTCTCTCTGGTCTCTATCATTCCTCTCTCTAGTCTCTATCATACCTCTCTCTAGTCTCTATCATTCCTCTCTAGTCTCTATCATTCCTCTCTCTAGTCTCTATCATTCCTCTCTCTGGTCTCTATCATTCGTCTCTCTAGTCTCTATCATTAGTCTCTCTAGTCTCTCTCATTCCTCTCTCTAGTCTCTATCATTCCTCTCTCTAGGGTCTCTAGTCTATCATTCCTCTCTAGTCTCTATCATTCCTCTCTAGTCTCTATCATTCCTCTCTCTGGTCTCTATCATTCCTCTCTGGTCTCTATCATTCCTCTCTCTAGTCTCTATCATTCCTCTCTCTAGTCTATCATTCCTCTCTCTAGTCTCTATCATTCCTCTCTCTAGTCTCTATCATTCCTCTCTCTAGTCTCTATCATTCCTCTCTGGTCTCTATCATTCCTCTCTCTGGTCTCTATCATTCCTCTCTGGTCTCTATCATTCCTCTCTCTAGTCTCTATCATTCCTCTCTCTGGTCTCTATCATTCCTCTCTCTGGTCTCTATCATTCCTCTCTCTGGTCTCTATCATTCCTCTCTCTGGTCTCTATCATTCCTCTCTCTGGTCTCTATCATTCCTCTCTCTGGTCTCTATCATTTCTCTCTGGTCTCTATCATTCCTCTCTGGTCTCTATCATTCCTCTCTCTAGTCTCTATCATTCCTCTCTCTAGTCTATCATTCCTCTCTCTGGTCTCTATCATTCCTCTCTCTGGTCTCTATCATTTCTCTCTGGTCTCTATCATTCCTCTCTGGTCTCTATCATTCCTCTCTCTAGTCTCTATCATTCCTCTCTCTAGTCTATCATACCTCTCTCTAGTCTCTATCATTCCTCTCTAGTCTCTATCATTCCTCTCTCTAGTCTCTATCATTCCTCTCTCTGGTCTCTATCATTCGTCTCTCTAGTCTCTATCATTAGTCTCTCTAGTCTCTCTCATTCCTCTCTCTAGTCTCTATCATTCCTCTCTCTAGGGTCTCTAGTCTATCATTCCTCTCTAGTCTCTATCATTCCTCTCTAGTCTCTATCATTCCTCTCTCTGGTCTCTATCATTCCTCTCTGGTCTCTATCATTCCTCTCTCTAGTCTCTATCATTCCTCTCTCTAGGGTCTCTAGTCTATCATTCCTCTCTAGTCTCTATCATTCCTCTCTAGTCTCTATCATTCCTCTCTCTGGTCTCTATCATTCCTCTCTGGTCTCTATCATTCCTCTCTCTAGTCTCTATCATTCCTCTCTCTAGTCTATCATTCCTCTCTCTAGTCTCTATCATTCCTCTCTCTAGTCTCTATCATTCCTCTCTCTAGTCTCTATCATTCCTCTCTGGTCTCTATCATTCCTCTCTCTGGTCTCTATCATTCCTCTCTGGTCTCTATCATTCCTCTCTCTAGTCTCTATCATTCCTCTCTCTGGTCTCTATCATTCCTCTCTCTGGTCTCTATCATTCCTCTCTCTGGTCTCTATCATTCCTCTCTCTGGTCTCTATCATTTCTCTCTGGTCTCTATCATTCCTCTCTGGTCTCTATCATTCCTCTCTCTAGTCTCTATCATTCCTCTCTCTAGTCTATCATTCCTCTCTCTAGTCTCTATCATTCCTCTCTCTAATCTCTATCATTCCTCTCTCTAGTCTATCATTCCTCTCTCTGGTCTCTATCATTCCTCTCTCTAGTCTCTATTATTCCTCTCTCTAGTCTATCATTCCTCTCTCTAGTCTCTATCATTCCTCTCTCTGGTCTCTATCATTCCTCTCTCTAGTCTCTATCATACCTCTCTCTAGTCTCTATCATTCCTCTCTAGTCTCTATCATTCCTCTCTCTAGTCTCTATCATTCCTCTCTCTGGTCTCTATCATTCGTCTCTCTAGTCTCTATCATTAGTCTCTCTAGTCTCTCTCATTCCTCTCTCTAGTCTCTATCATTCCTCTCTCTAGGGTCTCTAGTCTATCATTCCTCTCTAGTCTCTATCATTCCTCTCTAGTCTCTATCATTCCTCTCTCTGGTCTCTATCATTCCTCTCTGGTCTCTATCATTCCTCTCTCTAGTCTCTATCATTCCTCTCTCTAGTCTATCATTCCTCTCTCTAGTCTCTATCATTCCTCTCTCTAGTCTCTATCATTCCTCTCTCTAGTCTCTATCATTCCTCTCTGGTCTCTATCATTCCTCTCTCTGGTCTCTATCATTCCTCTCTGGTCTCTATCATTCCTCTCTCTAGTCTCTATCATTCCTCTCTCTGGTCTCTATCATTCCTCTCTCTGGTCTCTATCATTCCTCTCTCTGGTCTCTATCATTCCTCTCTCTGGTCTCTATCATTTCTCTCTGGTCTCTATCATTCCTCTCTGGTCTCTATCATTCCTCTCTCTAGTCTCTATCATTCCTCTCTCTAGTCTCTATCATTCCTCTCTCTAGTCTATCATTCCTCTCTCTGGTCTCTATCATTCCTCTCTCTAGTCTCTATCCTTCCTCTCTCTAGTCTATCATTCCGCTCTCTAGTCTCTATCATTCCTCTCTCTGGTCTCTATCATTCCTCTCTCTAGTCTCTATCATTCCTCTCTAGTCTCTATCATTCCTCTCTCTAGTCTCTATCATTCCTCTCGAGTCTCTATCATTCCTCTCTCTAGTCTCTATCATTCCTCTCTCTAGTCTCTATCATTCCTCTCTGGTCTCTATCATTCCTCTCTGGTCTCTATCATTCCTCTCTCTAGTCTCTATCATTCCTCTCTCTAGTCTCTATCATTCCTCTCTCTAGTCTATCATTCCTCTCTCTAGTCTCTATCATTCCTCTCTCTAGTCTATCATTCCTCTCTAGTCTCTATCATTCCTCTCTAGTCTCTATCATTCCTCTCTCTAGTCTCTATCATTCCTCTCTCTGGTCTCTATCATTCCTCTCTGGTCTCTATCATTCCTCTCTCTAGTCTCTATCATTCCTCTCTCTAGTCTCTATCATTCCTCTCTCTAGTCTCTATCATTCCTCTCTCTAGTCTCTATCATTCCTCTCTCTAGTCTATCATTCCTCTCTCTGGTATCTATCATTCCTCTCTCTGGTCTCTATCATTCCTCTCTCTGGTCTCTTTCATTCCTCTCTCTGGTCTCTATCATTCCTCTCTCTGGTCTCTATCATTCCTCTCTGGTCTCTATCATTCCTCTCTAGTCTCTATCATTCCTCTCTATAGTCTCTATCATTCCTCTCTCTAGTCTCTATCATTCCTCTCTCTAGTCTCTATCATTCCTCTCTCTAGTCTCTATCATTCCTCTCTCTAGTCTATCATTCCTCTCTCTGGTCTCTATCATTCCTCTCTCTAGTCTCTATCATTCCTCTCTCTAGTCTATCATTCCTCTCTCTGGTCTCTATCATTCCTCTCTCCGGTCTCTATCATTCCTCTCTCTAGTCTCTATCATTCCTCTCTCTAGTCTCTATCATTCCTCTCTAGTCTCTATCATTCCTCTCTGGTCTCTATCATTCCTCTCTGGTCTCTATCATTCCTCTCTCTAGTCTCTATCATTCCTCTCTCTAGTCTCTATCATTCCTCTCTCTAGTCTCTCATTCCTCTCTCTAGTCTCTATCATTCCTCTCTAGTCTCTATCATTCCTCTCTAGTCTCTATCATTCCTCTCTGGTCTCTATCATTCCTCTCTCTGGTCTCTATCATTCCTCTCTGGTCTCTATCATTCCTCTCTCTAGTCTCTATCAATCCTCTCTCTAGTCTCTATCATTCCTCTCTCTAGTCTCTCATTCCTCTCTGGTCTCTATCATTCCTCTCTCTAGTCTCTATCATTCCTCTCTCTAGTCTATCATTCCTCTCTGGTCTCTATCATTCCTCTCTCTGGTCTCTATCATTCCTCTCTCTGGTCTCTATCATTCCTCTCTGGTCTCTATCATTCCTCTCTCTAGTCTATCATTCCTCTCTCTGTTCTCTATCATTCCTCTCTAGTCTCTATCATTCCTCTCTCTAGTCTCTATCATTCCTCTCTCTGGTCTCTATCATTCCTCTCTCTAGTCTCTATCATTCCTCTCTCTAGTCTCTATCATTCCTCTCTCTAGTCTCTATCATTCCTCTCTAGTCTCTATCATTCCTCTCTCTAGTCTCTATCATTCCTCTCTCTGGTCTCTATCATTCCTCTCTGGTCTCTATCATTCCTCTCTCTGGTCTCTATCATTCCTCTCTCTAGTCTCTATCATTCCTCTCTCTAGTCTCTATCATTCCTCTCTCTAGTCTCTATCATTCCTCTCTGGTCTCTATCATTCCTCTCTCTGGTCTCTATCATTCCTCTCTAGTACCTGACAGTCAAAGCAGGTTACAACCATCAGATACTGTTCTGTACCTGGCAGTCAATGTCCCCGTGTGTGTGTGTGTGTGTGTGTGTGTGTGGCGTGTGCGTGTGCGTGTGTGTTATGTCACGATGTTATAAAATGAGGCTGGAGGAGAAAGCAATTACTCCTAATGCAGCGGAGGTCAATTGAATTCACTCCTCTCAGATGAAGAGATTAACTATTCTATTCCCAATGTTCGAGAGAGAGAAACACACAGAGAGAGGGAGATTGTAGAGAGAGAGAGACGGAGAGAGAGAGAAAGAGAGAGAGAGGGGATGTAATTATTATCTTAGTAATTAGGTTCTTGTGGTCGTTAGGAAGGGGCTTGATAAAGACTCACTGTGTCAAATCCCTCTCTTTCATTAAGGAGACACTGATACTTAGGTGGGTTAAACCACAAAACCCACCTGCTTCTTTCTACCCACACGGGGAAAACAGGACTGTTGTTCCACTGCAGTATTAGTGTCATGGCTTCTCTATAATACAACAGAAAACAGGACTGTTGTTCCACTGCAGTATTAGTGTCATGGCTTCTCTATAATACAACAGAAAACAGGACTGTTGTTCCACTGCAGTATTAGTGTCATGGCTTCTCTATAATACAACAGAAAACAGGACTGTTGTTCCACTGCAGTATTAGTGTCATGGCTTCTCTATAATACAACAGAAAACAGGACTGTTGTTCCACTGCAGTATTAGTGTCATGGCTTCTCTATAATACAACAGAAAACAGGACTGTTGTTCCACTGCAGTATTAGTGTCATGGCTTCTCTATAATACAACAGAAAACAGGACTGTAGTTTCACTGCAGTATTAGTGTCATGGCTTCTCTATAATACAACAGAAAACAGGACTGTTGTTCCACTGCAGTATTAGTGTCATGGCTTCTCTATAATACAACAGAAAACAGGACTGTTGTTCCACTGCAGTATTAGTGTCATGGCTTCTCTATAATACAACAGAAAACAGGACTGTTGTTCCACTGCAGTATTAGTGTCATGGCTTCTCTATAATACAACAGAAAACAGGACTGTTGTTCCACTGCAGTATTAGTGTCATGGCTTCTCTATAATACAACAGAAAACAGGACTGTTGTTCCACTGCAGTATTAATGTCATGGCTTCTCTATAATACAACAGAAAACAGGACTATTTATTATTCAGAACAGCAGCAGATCTGGCGTTGACAACTTCTAAACCTGTTGCATCCTAGAAACGCAGCGAACCTGTAGCATGCTGACAGGAAGTCAGAGAGGGGCGAAGGGAGAGAGAGAGAGAGGAAGGGAGAGAGAGAGAGCGAGAGAGACAGCTGCACCCCAGGTGTAGAAAGAGGAGAAGAGATGAGGTGTCTAGGTTTATCGGTTGCTTTCTCTCTCAGCATGTCATCACCACTGTGCAGCAGGCTGGAGGAAGACGGGAGAGAAAATGAAAAGGGAGAGAGAGAGAGATACAGGCCTCCTGTGGTGTGCTCAGGGCACAGCATCATGTGGCTGATCCATCCTTAACAACTCATGTGGAGAGAAATCTGTGGGCCAACTTATCATGTTCTCAGAGTTTACCTCTCTGTGGGCCAACCAATACCTGTTCCCAGAGTTTACCTCTCTGTGGGCCAACCAATACCTGTTCCTGGAGTGTACCACTGTATGTGGGCCAATCAATAGCTGTTCCCAGAGTTTACCTCTCTGTGGGCCAACCAATACCTGTTCCCAGAGTTTACCTCTCTCTGTGGACCAACCAATACCTGTTCCCAGAGTTTACCTCTCTATGTGGGCCAACCAATACCTGTTCCCAGAGTTTACCTCTCTATGTGGGCCAACCAATACCTGTTCCCAGAGTTTACCTCTCTGTGGGCCAACCAATACCTGTTCCCAGAGTTTACCTCTCTATGTGGGACAACCAATACCTGTTCCCAGAGTTTACCTCTCTATGTGGGACAACCATTACCTGTTCCCAGGGTTTACCTCTCTATGTGGGCCAACCAATACCTGTTCCCAGACCAGCCACCCGGACGGCTGATGAAACTGAGTATTTCTGTCTGTAATAAACCCTTTTTGTCGGGAAAAACAAATTCTGATTGGCTGGGGCTGGCTCCCCACTGGGTGGGTGGGCCTATGCCCTTCAGACCCACCCATGACTGTGCCCCTGCCCAGTGATGTTAAAACCATAGATTAGGACCTAATTAATTTATTTCAGTGGACTGATTTCCTGATATGAACTGTAACTCAGTGAAATCTTTGAAATAGTTTTATGTTTGCGTTTATATTTTAGTTTAGTGTGTATATAGTTTGGGTATAATGTGTATATTTATGGTGAGTTTATACAGGGCGCATTTGTAAAAAAAGACCTATGTGCTTCCTTGTTAAAATAAAGGTTCAGTAACAAGCCACTGATCTGTACACACACACACACACACACACACACACACACACACACACACACACACACACACACACACACACACAGCACTACTCCCTCCCAGGTCTCAAAGCCACCGACGCTGTGCTACTGCTGCCACACAAAGCAGTCCCCTCCCCTCCTCACCATAGCAACAGGCACTACACAGAGCCTCGCTACAGCTGTACATTGACGAATCACAGCAGAGAACAGCTTTCCTGACTGGAAGCTGTGATGCCTCTGTTTCAACTCCCCTCTAACATGATGCCAGAGACACACTAGGTTAGACTCACGGACTGACTGACTCACTGCCTCGCATGCAGACCTGAGACACAGAGAGGTACACACACAGTATGATCATGTTTTCACTCACCACCAGTGGCATTCTACAGGAGGCTTGTGACGAATCCTAACATCTCCCTCTCTCTCTCCCCCTCCCTCTTTGTCTCCCTCTCCCTCCTTCCCCTCCCAATCATTAATCCCTCTCTTCCTCCCTCCCCTCTCTCCCTCCTTCTTTCCCTCCCGTCCTCTGCTCCCTCCCTGCTCTTCCTCCCTCCCCTCTCTCCTCTCTCCCTCCTCCTCTTCCTCCCTCGCTCCCTTGCCCTCTTGCCAGTCAAGAAGTGTTTCACAAGCAAAAAGACAAAATACCGTTGTTGTGGTGCGGTGGTTTGGTTTAGCGTAAATGGTAAACAAGGAGAGAAATGTAGGTTGATGCTGTCAGTCTCTATGGTTCAGACTGTACTCTGAGGGGACAGCTAGCCACTGAGGAGAGAGGGAGGGAGAGAGAGAGAGGGAGGGAGAGAAACTGGTTCAGACTGTACTCTGAGGGGACAGCTAGCCACTGAGGAGGGAGGGAGGGAGGGAGGGAGGGAGGGAGGGAGGGAGGGAGAGAGAGAGAGAGGGAGGGAGAGAGAGAGGTTCAGACTGTACTCTGAGGGGACAGCTAGCCACTGAGGAGGGAGGGAGGGAGAGAGAGAGGGAGGGAGACTGGTTCAGACTGTACTCTGAGGGGACAGCTAGCCACTGAGGAGAGAGGGAGGGAGAGAGGGAGGGGGAGAAACTGGTTCAGACTGTACTCTGAGGGGACAGCTAGCCACTGAGGAGGGAGGGAGGGAGGGAGGGAGGGAGGGAGGGAGAGAGAGAGAGAGAGAGAGAGAGAGAGGGAGGGAGAGAGAGAGACTGGTTCAGACTGTACTCTGAGGGGACAGCTAGCCACAGGAGAGAAAGAGAGGGAGGGAGAGAGAGACTGGTTCAGACTGTACTCTGAGGGGACAGCTAGCCACTGAGGAGAGAGGGAGAGAAAGAGAGAGAGAGGGACTGAATATGATTTGGGCCTATCTGAGCTGTCAACAGAATGTAAAGCTCAGAAATACAGACCCACTCCTGCCTGGGGGGGATGGAGGAGAGGAGGGGTGGAATACAGACCCACTCCTGCCTGGGGGGGGATGGAGGAGAGGAGGGGTGGAATACAGACCCACTCCTGCCTGGGGGGGATGGAGGAGAGGAGGGGTGGAATAGAGACCCACTCCTGCCTGGGGGGGATGGAGGAGAGGAGGGGTGGAATACAGACCCACTCCTGCCTGGGGGGGGATGGAGGAGAGGAGGGGTGGAATACAGACCCACTCCTGCCTGGGGGGGATGGAGGAGAGGAGGGGTGGAATACAGACCCACTCCTGCCTGGGGGGGTGGAGGGGTGGAATACAGACCCACTCCTGCCGGGGGGGGGGGGGAGGGGTGGAATACAGACCCACTCCTGCCTGGGGGGATGGAGGAGAGGAGGGGTGGAATACAGACCCACTCCTGCCTGGGGGGGATGGAGGAGAGGAGGGGTGGAATACAGACCCACTCCTGCCTGGGGGGGTGGAGGGGTGGAATACAGACCCACTCCTGCCTGGGGGGGGGGGTGGAGGGGTGGAATACAGACCCACTCCTGCCTGGGGGGATGGAGGAGAGGAGGGGTGGAATACAGACCCACTCCTGCCTGGGGGGGGTGGAGGGGTGGAATACAGACCCACTCCTGCCTGGGGGGATGGAGGAGAGGAGGGGTGGAATACAGACCCACTCCTGCCTGGGGGGATGGAGGAGGGGTGGAATACAGATCCACTCCTGCCTGGGGGGGATGGAGGAGAGGAGGGGTGGAATACAGACCCACTCCTGCCTGGGGGGGATGGAGGAGAGGAGGGGTGGATTAGGGGGAGGTGAAGATTTTTCCTCACAGTTTTCTTACTTTGTCAGAGAGGTCATGAACCTGTCGCGATCCCTTGACGATTATAATCTTTTCAAAAATATCACAAATGCCTGGCTGGTGGAGACAGAGAGAAACCTAGGGTCCAGCAGAGACACATTACTGTGGGTTAGAGAGCTTCAGTAGTGGTCTCCTTAGACAAACGCCTTACAGTCCTATTCATCTACCTTATCTGTTATATACACACACACACACACACACACACCTCTATCTTCTATTTCTGTTAGTCAGTTAAATACACACATTCCTCTACTATCTCTGAGTTAAACTCACCTCAAACCAAGGATTGAATGAAAGAGAAGACGACGTGTGAAAAGCCGTGTGGCTGTAAATGACAGGATATACCAGGAAATGGTTTCAGGCTGAAATGAAGGACTGGTAAATGAAGCTGGACCGAACCCAACAGGGATCAGCGTTACTCGTTGTTCTGGCATCTCAAATGGGATTCGTCTTTATGGATTCAACTGAAAGATATCTGTCTTAGGACGTACAGTATGACTCACTAAAACTCAAAATAAAACCTTTTGTTTGTGTTAATGGCAAAACTCTGGCATCATTACTGTCTCAGTTATTAGGCTGCAGGTTGGTCTTTCATTACTGACTCAGTTATTAGTCTGCAGGTTGGCCTTTCATTACTGACTCAGTTATTAGTCTGCAGGTTGGTCTTTCATTACTGACTCAGTTATTATGCTGCAGGTTGGCCTTTCATTACTGACTCAGTTATTAGTCTGCAGGTTGGTCTTTCATTACTGACTCAGTTATTAGGCTGCAGGTTGGCCTTTCATTACTGACTCAGTTATTATGCTGCAGGTTGGCCTTTCATTACTGACTCAGTTATTAGTCTGCAGGTTGGCCTTTCATTACTGACTCAGTTATTATGCTGCAGGTTGGCCTTTCATTACTAACTCAGTTATTAGGGTGCAGGTTGGCCTTTCATTACTGACTCAGTTATTATGCTGCAGGTTGGCCTTTCATTACTGACTCAGTTATTAGGCTGCAGGTTGGCCTTTCATTACTGACTCAGTTATTATGCTGCAGGTTGGCCTTTCATTACTAACTCAGTTATTAGGGTGCAGGTTGGCCTTTCATTACTGACTCAGTTATTAGGCTGCAGGTTGGCCTTTCATTACTGACTCAGTTATTAGGCTGCAGGTTGGCCTTTCATTACTGACTCAGTTATTATGCTGCAGGTTGGCCTTTCATTACTGACTCAGTTATTAGTCTGCAGGTTGGCCTTTCATTACTGACTCAGTTATTATGCTGCAGGTTGGCCTTTCATTACTGACTCAGTTATTATGCTGCAGGTTGGCCTTTCATTACTGACTCAGTTATTAGGCTGCAGGTTGGCCTTTCATTACTGACTCAGTTATTATGCTGCAGGTTGGCATTTCATTACTGACTCAGTTATTAGGCTGCAGGTTGGCCTTTCATTACTGACTCAGTTATTATGCTGCAGGTTGGCATTTCATTACTGACTCAGTTATTAGGCTGCAGGTTGGCATTTCATTACTGACTCAGTTATTAGGCTGCAGGTTGGCCTTTCATTACTGACTCAGTTATTCACCATAGTGTGTGTCTTTATAGGAACCAGTCTGGCCTGCTAGCTAGCGTGGGCTCTGTCTAAAACTGACCTTGTATACATGATTAGTTGAGGCGTTGGGGCGTGACGACTTCCCCCTTACCTACTCTCCCTTTCTCTCCCTGTCTCTCTCTCTGTCTCTCTCCCTGTCTCTCTCTCTCTGTGTGTCTCTCTCTCTGTCTCACTCTCTCTCTGTCATCCTTTATTTATCACTCTTTCCTCCCTCTCTTTCTGTGTTGCTCTCTCCTTCAACCTGTTTAGTGAGTGTAAATTGCCTGACAGTGTGTTATGAATACAGTTCTCTGTTCTGACCCTTTCTATAGTTTAACATTTCACTGCTCCGTAATCACACTTAGAGAAGATATCTGGTAGCGTTGGAGAGGAGAGAGAGGTGGAGAGGGAGAGAGAGAGGTGGAGAGGGAGAGAGAGAGAGGTGGAGAGGGAGAGAGAGAGAGGTGGAGAGGGAGAGAGAGAGAGGTGGAGAGGGAGAGAGCGAGGTGGAGGGGTAGAGAGAGAGAGGTGGAGGGGTAGAGAGAGGGAGAGAGAGGTGGAGGGGGAGACACATTGGTTGTTCCTATAGCAACGATAATTCCTCTGAAACCTTTCTAGTCCCTAGTATCCTCCTCCCAGTACGTCCTCCTCCTCCCCAGTACGTCCTCCTCCTCCCCAGTACGTCCTCCTCCTCCCCAGTACGTCCTCCTCCTCCCCAGTACGTCCTCCTCCTCTCCAGTACGTCCTCCTCCCCAGTACGTCCTCCTCCTCCCCAGTACGTCCTCCTCCTCCCCAGTACGTCCTCCTCCTCCCCAGTACGTCCTCCTCCTCCCCAGTACCTCCTCCTCCTCCCCAGTACGTCCTCCTCCTCCCCAGTACGTCCTCCTCCTCCCCAGTACGTCCTCCTCCTCCCCAGTACGTCCTCCTCCTCCCCAGTACGTCCTCCTCCTCCCCAGTACCTCCTCCTCCTCCCCAGTACGTCCTCCTCCTCCCCAGTACCTCCTCCTCCTCCCCAGTACGTCCTCCTCCTCCCCAGTACGTCCTCCTCCTCCCCAGTACCATCTCCTCCCCAGTACGTCCTCCTCCCAGTACGTCCTCCTCCCAGTACGTCCTCCTCCCCAGTACGTCCTCCTCCGCCCCAGTACGTCCTCGCCCCAGTACGTCCTCGCCCCAGTACGTCCTCCCCCCAGTACGTCCTCCCCCCCAGTACGTCCTCCTCCCCAGTACGTCCTCCCCCCCAGTACGTCCTCCCCCCCTAGTACGTCCTTCTCCCCAGTACGTCCACCTCCCCAGTACGTCCTCCTCCCCAGTACGTCCTCCTCCTCCCCAGTACGTCCTCCTCCCCAGTACGTCCTCCTCCTCCCCAGTACGTCCTCCTCCTCCCCAGTACGTCCTCCTCCTCCCCAGTACGTCGTCCTCCTCCCCAGTACGCCCTCCTCCCAGTACGTCCTCCTCCTCCACGCCCTCCTCCCCAGTACGTCCTCCTCCCCAGTACACCCTCCTCCCCAGTACACCCTCCTCCCCAGTACGTCCTCCTCCCCAGTACGTCTTCCTCCCAGTACGTCCTCCTCCCCAGTACGTCTTCCTCCCAGTACCTCCTCCTCTCCAGTACGTCTTCCTCCCAGTACGCCCTCCTCCCCAGTACGTCCTCCTCTCCAGTACGTCCTCCTCCTCCCCAGTACGTCCTCCTCCCCAGTACACCCTCCTCCCCAGTACACCCTCCTCCCCAGTACGTCCTCCTCCCCAGTACGTCTTCCTCCCAGTACGTCCTCCTCCCCAGTACGTCTTCCTCCCAGTACCTCCTCCTCTCCAGTACGTCTTCCTCCCAGTACGCCCTCCTCCCCAGTACGCCCTCCTCCCCAGTACACCCTCCTCCCCAGTACGTCTTCCTCCCCAGTACGTCCTCCTCCCCAGTACGTCTTCCTCCCAGTACGCCCTCCTCCCCAGTACGCCCTCCTCCCCAGTACACCCTCCTCCCCAGTACGTCTTCCTCTCCAGTACGTCCTCCTCCCCAGTACGCCCTCCTCCCCAGTACGTCCTCCTCCCCAGTACGTCCTCCTCTCCAGTACGTCCTCCTCCCCAGTACGTCCTCCTCCCCAGTACGTCCTCCTCCCCAGTACGTCCTCCTCCCCAGTACGTCCTCCTCCCCAGTACGCCCTCCTCCCAGTACGTCCTCCTCTCCAGTACACCCTCCTCCCCAGTACGTCCTCCTCCCCAGTACGTCTTCCTCCCAGTACGTCCTCCTCACCAGTACGTCCTCCTCACCAGTACGTCCTCCTCTCCAGTACGTCCTCCTCCCCAGTACGTCCTCCTCTCCAGTACGTCCTCCTCCCCAGTACGCCCTCCTCCCCAGTACGCCCTCCTCCCCAGTACCACCTCCTCCCCAGTACGTCCTCCTCCCCAGTACGCCCTCCTCCCCAGTACCTCCTCCTCCCCAGTACGTCCTCCTCTCCAGTACGTCCTCCTCCCCAGTACCTCCTCCTCCCCAGTACGCCCTCCTCTCCAGTACGTCCTCCTCCCCAGTACGCCCTCCTCCCCAGTACCTCCTCCTCCCCAGTACGCCCTCCTCCCCAGTACGTCCTCCTCCCCAGTACGCCCTCCTCCCCAGTACGCCCTCCTCCCCAGTACCTCCTCCTCCCCAGTACGCCCTCCTCACCAGTACCTCCTCCTCCCCAGTACGTCCTCCTCCCCAGTACCTCCTCCTCCCCAGTACGCCCTCCTCCCCAGTACCTCCTCCTCCCCAGTACGCCCTCCTCCCCAGTACGCCCTCCTCCTATGTGGAGTCTGTTAGTCTGTGTGTTGTTGTGTTTGTGAGTAATGAGTGTTATCTAGGTAGTCTGTAGAAAGTTGATAAACCAACAGCTTTCTGTGTCAACTTTTAACCAACCACATCCTTCCCTGGTGAAAGCCAGAGTTTCATCTCAGTGCTCAGAGAAACTGTGGGGCAAAGATGTGAACAATGAATGAAAGAAGTGAACAGGTGAAGCCGATGTAGTACAGCTAGTTGACAGCTGAAGGCTGTTCTGTTGTGGAGATAGACACTGACGTCTCTCACACACACACACACACACACACACACACACACACACACACACACACAATACGTCTCCCGCTGCTTGTCTGTTGTTCTGTTTCCACGTTAAGGAAAACAACACAGCTAAATGAGGGAGTTCTGCTGCGAGCGTTCCCGTCTCGTTGAACCCTGTGTGTTTATCAGACGCAGCTGGTGTATGGATGAACCTGGCAGTGTTTTGATCAGTGTGTGTATGGATGAACCTGGCAGTGTTTTGATCAGTGTGTGTATGGATGAACCTGGCAGTGTTTTGGTCAGTGTGTGTATGGATGAACCTGGCAGTGTTTTGATCAGTGTGTGTATGGATGAACCTGGCAGTGTTTTGGTCAGTGTGTGTATGGATGAACCTGGCAGTGTTTTGATCAGTGTGTTTATGGATGAACCTGGCAGTGTTTTGATCAGTGTGTGAATGGATGAACCTGGCAGTGTTTTGATCAGTGTGTGTATGGATGAACCTGGCAGTGTTTTGATCAGTGTGTGTATGGATGAACCTGGCAGTGTTTTGATCAGTGTGTGTATGAATGACCTGGCAGTGTTTTGATCAGTGTGTGTATGGATGAACCTGGCAGTGTTTTGGTCAGTGTGTGTGTGTATGGATGAACCTGGCAGTGTTTTGGTCAGTGTGTGTATGGATGAACCTGCCAGTGTTTTGGTCAGTGTGTGTATGGATGAACCTGGCAGTGTTTTGATCAGTGTGTTTATGGATGAACCTGGCAGTGTTTTGATCAGTGTGTGTATGGATGAACCTGGCAGTGTTTTGATCAGTGTGTGTATGAATGACCTGGCTGTGTTTTGATCAGTGTGTTTATGGATGAACCTGGCAGTGTTTTGATCAGTGTGTGTATGGATGAACCTGGCAGTGTTTTGATCAGTGTGTTTATGGATGAACCTGGCAGTGTTTTGGTAAGTGTGTGTATGAATGACCTGGCAGTGTTTTGATCAGTGTGTTTATGGATGAACCTGGCAGTGTTTTGATCAGTGTGTGTATGGATGAACCTGGCAGTGTTTTGATCAGTGTGTGTATGGATGAACCTGGCAGTGTTTTCATTGGTGTGTGTATGGATGAACCTGGCAGTGTTTTGGTCAGTGTGTGTATGGATGAACCTGGCAGTGTTTTGATCAGTGTGTGTATGGATGAACCTGGCAGTGTTTTGGTCAGTGTGTGTGTATGGATGAACCTGGCAGTGTTTTGGTCAGTGTGTGTATGGATGAACCTGGCAGTGTTTTGATCGGTGTGTGTATGGATGAACCTGGCAGTGTTTTGATCAGTGTGTGTATGGATGAACCTGGCTGTGTTTTGGTTAGTGTGTGTGTATGGATGAACCTGGCAGTGTTTTGGTCAGTGTGTGTGTATGGATTAACCTGGCAGTGTTTTGATCTGTGTGTGTATGGATTAACCTGGCAGTGTTTTGATCAGTGTGTTTATGGATGAACCTGGCAGTGTTTTGATTAGTGTGTGTATGGATGAACCTGGCAGTGTTTTGATCAGTGTGTGTATGAATGACCTGGCAGTGTTTTGATCAGTGTGTGTATGAATGACCTGGCAGGGTTTTGATCAGTGTGTGTATGGATAACCTGGCAGTGTTTTGATAAGTGTGTGTATGAATGACCTGGCTGTGTTTTGATCAGTGTGTTTATGGATGAACCTGGCAGTGTTTTGATCAGTGTGTGTATGGATGAACCTGGCAGTGTTTTGATCAGTGTGTTTATGGATGAACCTGGCAGTGTTTTGGTAAGTGTGTGTATGAATGACCTGGCAGTGTTTTGATCAGTGTGTTTATGGATGAACCTGGCAGTGTTTTGATCAGTGTGTGTATGGATGAACCTGGCAGTGTTTTGATCAGTGTGTGTATGGATGAACCTGGCAGTGTTTTCATTGGTGTGTGTATGGATGAACCTGGCAGTGTTTTGGTCAGTGAGTGTATGGATGAACCTGGCAGTGTTTTGATCAGTGTGTGTATGGATGAACCTGGCAGTGTTTTGATCGGTGTGTGTATGGATGAACCTGGCAGTGTTTTGATCAGTGTGTGTATGGATGAACCTGGCTGTGTTTTGGTTAGTGTGTGTGTATGGATGAACCTGGCAGTGTTTTGGTCAGTGTGTGTGTATGGATTAACCTGGCAGTGTTTTGATCTGTGTGTGTATGGATGAACCTGTCAGTGTTTTGATCAGTGTGTGTATGAATGACCTGGCAGTGTTTTGATCAGTGTGTGTATGGATGAACCTGGCAGTGTTTTGATCAGTGTGTGTATGGATGAACCTGGCAGTGTTTTGATCGGTGTGTGTATGGATGAACCTGGCAGTGTTTTCATTGGTGTGTGTATGGATGAACCTGGCAGTGTTTTGATCAGTGTGTGTATGGATGAACCTGGCAGTGTTTTGATCAGTGTGTGTATGGATGAACCTGGCAGTGTTTTGATCAGTGTGTTTATGGATGAACCTGGCAGTGTTTTGGTCAGTGTGTGTATGGATGAACCTGGCACTGTTTTGGTCTGTCTGTGCATGGATGAACCTGGCAGTGTTTTGATCAGTGTGTTTATGGATGAACCTGGCAGTGTTTTGATCAGTGTGTGTATGGATGAACCTGGCAGTGTTTTGATCAGTGTGTTTATGGATGAACCTGGCAGTGTTTTGATCAGTGTGTGTATGGATGAACCTGGCAGTGTTTTGATCAGTGTGTGTATGGATGAACCTGTGTCACTCAGACCCGAAGCCCTCTCCTGTAAAGCTAATTATCTACCAGAACACATCAACCTGCTCTGTGACCTGGTGACCTCTGGTGACCTCTGGGGATATACTGTGTTCTGCTAGACTAAAGACAACACTGCTCCTTGGTGTGTGTATGTGCGTTTGTATGTGCGTTTGTGTGTGCGTGCTTTTACAGATTTCTGTTCCTCAGCCTGCATTGCTTGTGTTTGTACAGTACCTGCTGTAATTTCTCCTATATAATCTCCCCAATACAGTATTTATCCACTGTATACAATCTCCCCAATATAGTATTTATCCACAGTGAACCAGTATACAGTATTTATCCACAGTGAACCAGTACATTTTACATTTACATTTTAGTCATTTAGCAGACGCTCTTATCCAGAGCGACTTACAGTAGTGAATGCATACATATTTCATACCTTTTTTTCTTCTTTTTGTACAGTAAACAGTTATTTATCCACAGTGAACCTGGAAACAGTATTTATCCACAGTGAACCAGGAAACAGTATTTATCCGCTCCTCAGTGAACCAGTAAACAGAATTTATCCACAGTGAACCAGGAAACAGTATTTATCCACAGTGAACCAGTAAACATTATTTATCCACAGTGAACCAGGAAACAGTATTTATCCACAGTGAACCAGTAAACATTATTTATCCACAGTGAACCAGTAAACATTATTTATCCACAGTGAACCAGGAAACAGTATTTATCCACAGTGAACCAGTAAACATTATTTATCCACAGTGACCCACTATACAGTATTTATCCACAGTGAACCAGTATACAGTATTTATCCACAGTGACCCAGTATACAGTATTTATCCACAGTGAACCAGGAAACAGTATTTATTCACAGTGAACCAGTATACAGTATTTATCCACAGTGAACCAGTAAACAGTATTTATCCACTCCTCAGTGAACCAGTAAACCGTTTTTATCCACAGTGAACCAGTAAACAGTATTTATCCACTCCTCAGTGAACCAGTAAACAGTATTTATCCACAGTGAACCAGTATACAGTATTTATCCACAGTGAACCAGTATACAGTATTTATCCACAGTGAACCAGTATACAGTATTTATCCTCAGTGAACCAGTATACAGTATTTATCCACAGTGAACCAGTATACAGTATTTATCCACAGTGAACCAGTATACAGTATTTATCCACAGTGAACCAGTATACAGTATTTATCCACAGTGAACCAGTCAACAGTATTTATCCACATTGAACCAGTAAACAGTATTTATCCACAGTGAACCAGTAAACAGTATTTATCCACAGTGAACCAGTATACAGTATTTATCCTCAGTGAACCAGTAAACAGTATTTATCCACAGTGAACCAGTATACAGTATTTATCCACAGTGACCCAATGAACAGTATTTATCCACAGTGAACCAGTAAACAGTATTTATCCACAGTGAACCAGTAAACAGTATTTATCCACAGTGAACCAGTAAACAGTATTTATCCACAGTGAACCAGTAAACAGTATTTATCCACAGTGAACCAGTAAACAGTATTTATCCACAGTGAACCAGTATACAGTATTTATCCTCAGTGAACCAGTAAACAGTATTTATCCACAGTGAACCAGTATACAGTATTTATCCACAGTGACCCAGTAAACAGTATTTATCCACAGTGAACCAGTAAACAGTATTTATCCACAGTGAACCAGTAAACAGTATTTATCCACAGTGAACCAGTAAACAGTATTTATCCACAGTGACCCAGTATACAGTATTTATCCACAGTGAACCAGTAAACAGTGTTTATCCACAGTGAAACCAGTAAACAGTATTTATCCACAGTGACCCAGTAAACAGTATTTATCCACAGTGAACCAGTCAACAGTATTTATCCACAGTGAACCAGTCAACAGTATTTATCCACAGTGAACCAGTCAACAGTATTTATCCACAGTGAACCAGTATACAGTATTTATCCTCAGTGAACAGTATACAGTATTTATTCTCAGTGAACCAGTAAACAGTATTTATCCACAGTGAACCAGTAAACAGTATTTATCCACAGTGAACCAGTAAACAGTATTTATCCACAGTGACCCAGTATACAGTATTTATCCACAGTGAACCAGTAAACAGTATTTATCCACAGTGAACCAGTAAACAGTATTTATCCACAGTGAACCAGTAAACAGTATTTATCCACAGTGACCCAGTATACAGTATTTATCCACAGTGAACCAGTAAACAGTATTTATCCACAGTGAAACCAGTAAACAGTATTTATCCACAGTGAAACCAGTAAACAGTATTTATCCACAGTGAACCAGTAAACAGTATTTATCCACAGTGAACCAGTCAACAGTATTTATCCACAGTGAACCAGTATACAGTATTTATCCTCAGTGAACCAGTAAACCGTATTTATCCACAGTGAACCAGTATACAGTATTTATCCACAGTGACCCAGTAAACAGTATTTATCCACAGTGAACCAGTAAACAGTATTTATCCACAGTGAACCAGTAAACAGTATTTATCCACAGTGAACCAGTAAACAGTATTTATCCACAGTGACCCAGTATACAGTATTTATCCACAGTGAACCAGTAAACAGTGTTTATCCACAGTGAAACCAGTAAACAGTATTTATCCACAGTGACCCAGTAAACAGTATTTATCCACAGTGAACCAGTCAACAGTATTTATCCACAGTGAACCAGTCAACAGTATTTATCCACAGTGAACCAGTCAACAGTATTTATCCACAGTGAACCAGTATACAGTATTTATCCTCAGTGAACCAGTATACAGTATTTATTCTCAGTGAACCAGTAAACAGTATTTATCCACAGTGAACCAGTAAACAGTATTTATCCACAGTGAACCAGTAAACAGTATTTATCCACAGTGACCCAGTATACAGTATTTATCCACAGTGAACCAGTAAACAGTATTTATCCACAGTGAACCAGTAAACAGTATTTATCCACAGTGAACCAGTAAACAGTATTTATCCACAGTGACCCAGTATACAGTATTTATCCACAGTGAACCAGTAAACAGTATTTATCCACAGTGAAACCAGTAAACAGTATTTATCCACAGTGAAACCAGTAAACAGTATTTATCCACAGTGAACCAGTAAACAGTATTTATCCACAGTGAACCAGTCAACAGTATTTATCCACAGTGAACCAGTATACAGTATTTATCCTCAGTGAACCAGTAAACAGTATTTATCCACAGTGAACCAGTATACAGTATTTATCCACAGTGACCCAGTAAACAGTATTTATCCACAGTGAACCAGTAAACAGTATTTATCCACGGTGAACCAGTAAACAGTATTTATCCACGGTGAACCAGTAAACAGTATTTATCCACAGTGACCCAGTATACAGTATTTATCCACAGTGAACCAGTAAACAGTATTTATCCACAGTGAAACCAGTAAACAGTATTTATCCACAGTGACCCAGTAAACAGTATTTTTCCACAGTGAACCAGTCAACAGTATTTATCCACAGTGAACCAGTCAACAGTATTTATCCACAGTGAACCAGTAAACAGTATTTATCCACAGTGAACCAGTTAACAGTATTTATCCACAGTGAACCAGTTAACAGTATTTATCCACAGTGAACCAGTCAACAGTATTTATCCACAGTGAACCAGTCAACAGTATTTATCCACAGTGAACCAGTAAACAGTATTTATCCACAGTGAACCAGTAAACAGTATTTATCCACAGTGAACCAGTCAACAGTATTTATCCACAGTGAACCAGTAAACAGTATTTATCCATGGTGAACTCTACTCCACCCCACCATATAGACTTGTTGCTCGGCTGTAGACTTTTTAAGTGGTTGAGGATCTTGTCTCTCTGTCAACAGCGATTTATTATTATGGCCCCACGGGAGCTCTCGGCATAAAGGAGATAAATGATACACTTACAGTAACCTTTCAGTCCCTAAAGGCATCCCCCTCTTCCTTCACCTCCTTTTTCCTCCTCCTAAAGATCATCCTTCAGTTTCTCTGGCCGTCTGCCTCACACACACACACACACACACACACACACACACACACACACACACACTAGACACAGACACACACACACACACACACACATAGACACAGGCACACTCTCAAACACAAACACTCACACTCTCAAACTTACACACACACACTATCAATCACACACTCTCAAACACACACACACTTACTCTTTCAAACGCACTCTTTCAAAAACACAAATCCACTCACCCTCCCTTTTTGGGGTCAAGGAAACTCAACCAACTCCACTCCTCTCAATTATTTTTCTCCAGGGGGTCTCAGGAATGTCTCCCAAACGGTCGCTGTGTGTGTGCGTGGTCTCAGGAATGTTTCCCAAACGGTCGTGGTCTCAGGAATGTCTCCCAAACGGTCGCTGTGTGTGTGTGTGGTCTCAGGAATGTCTCCCAAACGGTCGCTGTGTGTGTGTGTGGTCTCAGGAATGTCTCCCAAACGGTCGCTGTGTGTGTGTGTGGTCTCAGGAATGTCTCCCAAACGGTCGCTGTGTCCGTGCGTGGTCTCAGGAATGTCTCCCAAACGGTCGCTGTGTGTGTGTGTGGTCCCAGGAATGTCTCCCAAACGGTCGCTGTGTGCGTGCGTGGTCTCAGGAATGTCTCCCAAATGGTCGCTGTGTGCGTGCGTGGTCTCAGGAATGTCTCCCAAACGGTCGCTCCAGGAACAACCCATTCAATTGAATTACATCTGTTTCCTTGTCTTGGGAGAAAGGGCTTCTATTTCTTAATTGATTAAAATCTATATTTTCCATCCAATCTACTACAGACTGACTGGGATGTACTGGTTATCCACTACAGACTGACTGGGATGTACTGGTTATCCACTACAGACTGACTGGGATGTACTGGTTATCTACTACAGACTGACTGGGATGTACTGGTTATCTACTACAGACTGACTGGGATGTACTGGTTATCTACTACAGACTGACTGGGATGTACTGGTTATCTACTACAGACTGACTGGGATGTACTGGTTATCTACTACAGACTGACTGGGATGTACTGGTTATCTACTACAGACTGACTGGGATGTACTGGTTATCTACTACAGACTGACTGGGATGTACTGGTTATCTACTACAGACTGACTGGGATGTACTGGTTATCTACTACAGACTGACTGGGATGTACTGGTTATCTACTTCATGTCTCTGATTAACTGTCTCTTAGACCCCTCCCTACTGCTAGAGGGGTCAGGGTTCATGTTAAAAGGGGAATCCGGAATTCAGAAAACATCAACTCGCTCTCACCGCCACTTTTTTTTAGGTGAACAGCTAAGGAATGGGAGAAATGAGACTCATAAGACATTTCTAAGTTATATTCATCAAGAAACAATGACCATATATAACTCATTTAAAAGTAAAAAAATATATATATATATGTATATATTATAATAATGTATGTGCCAATCCTGGATTTCGCTCTTAAAGGTGTAATCCGCAATGGTGGAACTGCCACGTCTGTTTGCACTGTGACAACAACAAAGCAAAGACCTCCAGCAAAGACCTCCAGCAAAGACCTCCAGCAATGACCTCCCTCGGACATAATTACATTGAACTGTACGTGCTATAGAACAGCAGTGTGTGTATTACCGTTTGTTTTCCCACAATGCTCCATGCTTCTCTCCTCCATTTCATCAACACAACAAAAACTATAACAAATGTTCCGGGTGGGTGAACAGTGGAGCTGTTACCCCTTAATGTGGATTCTAGCTCCCCTGAAGGGAGACAGTGTTACACCTTAATGTGGATTCCAGCTCCCCTGAAGGGAGACAGTGTTACCCCTTAATGTGGATTCCAGCTCCCCTGAAGGGAGACAGTGTTACCCCTTAATGTGGATTCTAGCTCCCCTGAAGGGAGACAGTGTTACCCCTTAATGTGGATTCTAGCTCCCCTGAAGGGAGACAGTGTTACCCCTTAATGTGAATTCTAGCTCCCCTGAAGGGAGACAGTGTTACCCCTTAATGTGGATTCTAGCTCCCCTGAAGGGAGACAGTGTTACCCCTTAATGTGGATTCTAGCTCCCCTGAAGGGAGACAGTGTTACCCCTTAATGTGGATTCTAGCTCCCCTGAAGGGAGACAGTGTTACCCCTTAATGTGGATTCTAGCTCCCCTGAAGGGAGACAGTGTTACCCCTTAATGTGGATTCTAGCTCCCCTGAAGGGAGACAGTGTTACCCCTTAATGTGGATTCCAGCTCCCCTGAAGGGAGACAGTGTTACCCCTTAATGTGGATTCTAGCTCCCCTGAAGGGAGACAGTGTTACCCCTTAATGTGGATTCTAGCTCCCCTGAAGGGAGACAGTGTTACCCCTTAATGTGAATTCTAGCTCCCCTGAAGGGAGACAGTGTTACCCCTTAATGTGGATTCTAGCTCCCCTGAAGGGAGACAGTGTTACCCCTTAATGTGGATTCTAGCTCCCCTGAAGGGAGACAGTGTTACCCCTTAATGTGGATTCTAGCTCCCCTGAAGGGAGACAGTGTTACCCCTTAATGTGGATTCTAGCTCCCCTGAAGGGAGACAGTGTTACACCTTAATGTGGATTCTAGCTCCCCTGAAGGGAGACGGTGTTACCCCTTAATGTGGATTCTAGCTCCCCTGAAGGGAGACAGTGTTACCCCTTAATGTGAATTCTAGCTCCCCTGAAGGGAGACAGTGTTACCCCTTAATGTGGATTCTAGCTCCCCTGAAGGGAGACAGTGTTACCCCTTAATGTGGATTCTAGCTCCCCTGAAGGGAGACAGTGTTACCCCTTAATGTGGATTCTAGCTCCCCTGAAGGGAGACAGTGTTACCCCTTAATGTGGATTCTAGCTCCCCTGAAGGGAGACAGTGTTACCCCTTAATGTGGATTCTAGCTCCCCTGAAGGGAGACAGTGTTACCCCTTAATGTGGATTCTAGCTCCCCTGAAGGGAGACGGTGTTACCCCTTAATGTGGATTCTAGCTCCCCTGAAGGGAGACAGTGTTACCCCTTAATGTGGATTCTAGCTCCCCTGAAGGGAGACAGTGTTACCCCTTAATGTGGATTCTAGCTCCCCTGAAGGGAGACGGTGTTACCCCTTAATGTGGATTCTAGCTCCCCTGAAGGGAGACAGTGTTACCCCTTAATGTGGATTCTAGCTCCCCTGAAGGGAGACGGTGTTACCCCTTAATGTGGATTCTAGCTCCCCTGAAGGGAGACGGTGTGGACGTTGTTGTCAGTGCTGTTCTGATAGACTGGGAGTGTAGTGTGGTGTCTCTTGTCAGAACAGTGTAGAAGGTGTTGTCAGTGCTGATTGGTTGGTGTGTTTCTCTGATCAGGTGAAATGGGTCCTCTTCCTGCTCAGAGTCCTCAGGAGATCACACCCCTCTCCTACACACACACACACACACACACACACACCACACACACACACACACACACACTGGATGTAATCACACACACCTCTCTCATACACACACACCTCTCTCACACACACACACACCTCTCTCATACACACAAACACAGGAGATGAAATCTCACACACACACATACACCTCCCTGCTCATCTCTCCGCTACTGTGGGCTCTCCTCTTCTCTCTCCTGTTGTCTGTGTGGTTGATGTTGCATCTATAACTACAGTTAAACTATAGGACAGTAGGTTTATACTGTCTGTTATAACTACAGTTAAACTATAGGACAGTAGGTTTATACTGTCTGTTATAACTACAGTTAAACTATAGGACAGTATGTTTATACTGTCTGTTATAACTACAGTTAAACTATAGGACAGTAGGTTTATACTGTCTGTTATAACTACAGTTAAACTATAGGACAGTAGGTTTATACTGTCTGTTATAACTACAGTTAAACTATAGGACAGTAGGTTTATACTGTCTGTTATAACTACAGTTAAACTATAGGACAGTAGGTTTATACTGTCTGTTATAACTACAGTTAAACTATAGGACAGTAGGTTTATACTGTCTGTTATAACTACAGTTAAACTATAGGACAGTATGTTTATACTGTCTGTTATAACTACATTTAAACTATAGGACAGTAGGTTTATACTGTCTGTTATAACTACAGTTAAACTATAGGACAGTAGGTTTATACTGTCTGTTATAACTACAGTTAAACTATAGGACAGTAGGTTTATACTGTCTGTTATAACAACAGTTAAACTATAGGACAGTAGGTTTATACTGTCTGTTATAACTACAGTTAAACTATAGGACAGTAGGTTTATACTGTCTGTTATAACTACAGTTAAACTATAGGACAGTAGGTTTATACTGTCTGTTATAACTACAGTTAAACTATAGGACAGTAGGTTTATACTGTCTGTTATAACTACAGTTAAACTATAGGACAGTAGGTTTATACTGTCTGTTATAACTACAGTTAAACTATAGGACAGTAGGTTTATTCTTCCACTGCAGCTACTGTAGAGGGGTTCAGATGACTTCCACAGAAATAGTGTGTGTGTGTGTGTGTGTGTGTGTGTGTGTGTGTGTGTGTGTGTGTGTGTGTGTGTGTGTGTGTGTGTGTGTGTGTGTGTGTGTGTGTTTGCATCTTTGTGTGTGCGTGTGTGTTTGCGTCTTGTGTGTGTGTGTTTGCATCTTTGTGTGTGTGTGTGTGTTTGCGTCTTGTGTGTGTGTGTGTGTGTCTGCGTCTCGTGTGTGTGTGTGTTTGCGTCTCGTGTGTGTGTTTGCGTCTCGTGTGTATGTGTGTGTTTGCGTCTCGTGTGTGTGTGTGTGTGTGTGTGTGTGTGTGTGTGTGGAGAGAGAGGTGCGTGGTGGTCCATGTCTTTTTAATTGCCCGCGCTGAGGCTGACTGGGTGAGGCCTTTCCAGACAGGGGGGAGACATGGGGGGAGGCCAGTGGAGCGGACCTCTCCGTTAATTTGTGTCCTTTCTTCTCTCCCCACCTCCTCTCTCTCCCCACCTCCTCTCCCCTCCCCCTCCTCTCTCCCCCCTCCTCTCTCTACTCTCCCCACCTCCTCTCTCCCCTCCTCTCTCTCCCCACCTCCTCTCCCCTCCGCCTCCTCTCTCCCCCCTCCTCTCTCTACTCTCCCCACCTCCTCTCTCCCCTCCTCTCTCTCCCCACCTCCTCTCCCCTCCCCCTCCTCTCTCCCCCCTCCTCTCTCTACTCTCCCCACCTCCTCTCTCCCCTCCTCTCTCTCCCCACCTCCTCTCCCCTCCCCCTCCTCTCTCTACTCTCCCCACCTCCTCTCTCCCCTCCCTACTCTCCTTTCCTTTTCTCTCTCCTCTTCCATCTCCTATCCTCTCCTCTATCCCCACCTCCTCTCTCTCCTCTTCCCTCTCCTCCCCTCCTCTCCTCCCCTCGTCTCCTTCCCTCCTCCTCGTCGTTGAGTGGCGGTGACCTTCAGTGGAGTCTAACACAAGGCTTAATAGCGTTGAGATGCCAGCAGTCACAGTAACCTCCACTGTTTAGCCTGAGTGTTCTGGGGCCAAGTTAACCATTAGCATCACCCAGGAGTGGTGTTCCCTCCACTTTAATGATGTTCACTTCCATCTCTAGGATTCAGCAGAGGAGAGAGAGGACAGGGCCTCCCACACGCCAACTCATCTATACACACTCCTTCAGATATATATTAGAGATGACCTATAGGTGATGTCTAATGTCTACAGACAGACAGGTGATCTATAGGTGATGTGTAATGTCTACAGACAGACAGGTGATGTATAGGTGATGTGTAATGTCTACAGACAGACAGGTGATGTATAGGTGATGTCTAATGTCTACAGACAGACAGGTGATGTGTAATGTCTACAGACAGACAGGTGATCTATAGGTGATGTCTAATGTCTACAGACAGACAGGTGATGTGTAATGTCTACAGACAGACAGGTGATCTATAGGTGATGTCTAATGTCTACAGACAGACAGGTGATCTATAGGTGATGTCTAATGTCTACAGACAGACAGGTGATCTCTAATGTTTACAGACAGACAGGTGATCTATAGGTGATGTCTAATGTCTACAGACAGACAGGTGATCTCTAATGTTTACAGACAGACAGGTGATCTATAGGTGATGTGTAATGTCTACAGACAGACAGGTGATGTGTAATGTCTACAGACAGACAGGTGATCTATAGGTGATGTCTAATGTCTACAGACAGACAGGTGATGTGTAATGTCTACAGACAGACAGGTGATCTATAGGTGATGTCTAATGTTTACAGACAGACAGGTGATCTACAGGTGATGTGTAATGTCTACAGACAGACAGGTGATGTATAGGTGATGTGTAATGTCTACAGACAGACAGGTGATGTATAGGTGATGTGTAATGTCTACAGACAGACAGGTAATATATAGGTAATGTCTACAGACAGACAGGTAATATATAGGTGATGTGTAATGTTTACAGACAGACAGGTGATGTATAGGTGATGTGTAATGTCTACAGACAGACAGGTAATATATAGGTGATATGTAATGTCTACAGACAGACAGGTAATATATAGGTGATGTGTAATGTTTACAGACAGACAGGTGATCTACAGGTGATGTGTAATGTCTACAGACAGACAGGTGATGTATAGGTGATGTGTAATGTCTACAGACAGACAGGTGATGTATAGGTGATGTGTAATGTCTACAGACAGACAGGTGATGTGTAATGTCTACAGACAGACAGGTGATGTATAGGTGATGTGTAATGTCTACAGACAGACAGGAGATCTATAGGTGATGTGTAATGTCTACAGACAGACAGGTGATCTACAGGTGATGTCTAATGTCTACAGACAGACAGGTGATCTACAGGTGATGTGTAATGTCTACAGACAGACAGGTGATGTATAGGTGATGTGTAATGTCTACAGACAGACAGGTGATCTACAGGTGATGTGTAATGTCTACAGACAGACAGGTGATGTATAGGTGATGTGTAATGTCTACAGACAGACAGGTGATCTATAGGTGATGTGTAATGTCTACAGACAGACAGGTGATGTATAGGTGATGTGTAATGTCTACAGACAGACAGGTGATGTATAGGTGATGTGTAATGTCTACAGACAGACAGGTGATGTATAGGTGATGTGTAATGTCTACAGACAGACAGGTGATGTATAGGTGATGTGTAATGTCTACAGACAGTCATTACTCTCACAGTATCGTCTCTCGTAATGTCCTCTTCTCTCAGCAGCAGTTGATCACGTAGCTTGTGTCCCAAATGACATTCTATTCCACGACAGGGCTCTGGTCTAGAGTAGTGTACTGAATAGGGAATAGGGGGCCATAGGGCTCTGGTCTAAAGTAGTGTACTGAATAGGGAATAGGGTGCCGTTTAGGACGGTGGCTGTAGGTGCAGTAGGTCAGTATATGCATGTTGTCTCTTATTAGATAAATGCTAATGGGGATGGAGTGTGTGTGCCTGCATACCGCGTGTTTGTGCCCCCACCCTGCTGGAATGGCAATGAGAGTTGACCTTTAGACCGAGGAAGCAGACAGCTTGGAATGTATCCCAAATGCCACCCTATCTGTCTATGTGTAGTGCACTACTTTAGACCAGATCCCTATGGGCCCTGTTCATAGGTAGTGCACTATAAAGGGAGTAGGGTGCCATGTGGTGATACAACCCTGCTCTGATCTCCTCCACTAAGCTCATTACTGATTACTGAAACCATTCACTCTCTCTCTCTCTCTCTCTCTCTCTCTCTCTCTCTCTCTCTCTCTCTATCTCTCTCTCTCTCTCTCTCTCTCTCTCTCTCTCTCTCTCTCTGTGTCTCTCTCTCGGTCTCTCTCTGTCTCTCGCTCTGTCTCTCGCTCTGTCTCTCGCTCTCTCTGTCTCTCGCTCTCTCTGTCTCTCGCTCTCTCTGTCTCTCGCTCTCTCTGTCTCTCGCTCTCTCTGTCTCTCGCTCTCTCTGTCTCTCTCTCTGTCTCTCTCTCTGTCTCTCTCTCGTCTCTGCTCTCTCTCTCTCTCTGTCTCACTCTCTTTCTCTGTCTCTCTCTCTGTCTCTCTCTCTGTGCTCCCTGCTCTCTCGTCTCACTCTCTCTCTCTCCGTCTGTCTGTCTGTCTGTCTGTCTGTCTGTCTGTCTGTCTGTCTGTCTGTCTGTCTGTCTGTCTGTCTGTCTGTCTGTCTGTCTGTCTGTCTGTCTGTCTGTCTGTCTGTGAAAGAGGTATGAAGGAATCATTGCTGACATGTATATAATAATAATAGTAATGATTAGGACCCTCTATTTGTAAAGCTGTGTTAATACATTCAGCTCAAAGCACTCTGCATATTGCCTGTTGACAGCCAGGCAAGCTTCTATTGGTTTCCAGAGGTCTTGTACAGGTCAACCAGATGTTTCAGCTGTAGTTCTATTGGTTTCCAGAGGTCATGTACAGGTCAACCAGATGTTTCAGCTGTATTAAGACTCAGGAAAGATGTGGAATATGTATTCGTTCTTCAACTCCAATCCATCACATCACGTCAGGCTGTATTCATTGTTAGTGTCATGTTTGGACAGGTAACCTGAGTGTTGCTAATGCCGTGTTATCGCTGCTAATCAACACATGGGTGTGTGTCCTAAGTTACACCCTATTCCCTATACAGTGCACTACTTCTGCCCAGTGTGTAGGTACTAGGGTGCCGTTTGAGAAACACACACAATGAGTTGATCTGAGTTCAGCTGGAGGTTTGGCAGGATGCAGGGAAGGACAGTTAGTCTCCATGTTTCTATTCAACAACACTGGTTAACATATCACTATAGAGACAATACACTCTGGTTAACATATCACTATAGAGACAATACACTCTGGTTAACATATCACTATAGAGACAATACACTCCTCTGGTTAACATATCACTATAGAGACAATACACTCCTCTGGTTAACATATCACTATAGAGACAATACACTCTCGTTAACATATCACTATAGAGACAATACACTCTGGTTAACATATCACTATAGAGACAATACACTCTGGTTAACATATTACTATAGAGACAATACACTCCTCTGGTTAACATATCACTATGGAGACAATACACTCTGGTTAACATATCACTATAGAGACAATACACTCTGGTTAACATATCACTATAGAGACAATACACTCTGGTTAACATATTACTATAGAGACAATACACTCCTCTGGTCAACATATCACTATGGAGACAATACACTCTGGTTAACATATCACTATAGAGACAATACACTCCTCTGGTTAACATATCACTATAGAGACAATACACTCTTCGGGTTAACATATCACTATAGAGACAATACACTCCTCTGGTTAACATATCACTATAGAGACAATACACTCTGGTTAACTTATCACTATAGAGACAATACACTCTGGTTAACATATCACTATAGAGACAATACACTCCTCTGGTTAACATATCACTATAGAGACAATACACTCCTCTGGTCAACATATCACTATAGAGACAATACACTCTGGTTAACATATCACTATGGAGACAATACACTCTGGTTAACATATCACTATAGAGACTATACACTCTGGTTAACATATCACTATAGAGACAATACACTCTGGTTAACATATCACTATAGAGACAATACACTCTGGTTAACGTATCACTATAGAGACGATACACTCCTCTGGTTAACATATCACTATAGAGACAATACACTCCTCTGGTTAACATATCACTATAGAGACAATACACTCTCGTTAACATATCACTATAGAGACAATACACGCTGGTTAACATATCACTATAGAGACAATACACTCTGGTTAACATATTACTATAGAGACAATACACTCCTCTGGTCAACATATCACTATGGAGACAATACACTCTGGTTAACATATCACTATAGAGACAATACACTCCTCTGGTTAACATATCACTATAGAGACAATACACTCCTCTGGTTAACATATCACTATAGAGACAATACACTCTGGTTAACTTATCACTATAGAGACAATACACTCTGGTTAACATATCACTATAGAGACAATACACTCCTCTGGTTAACATATCACTATAGAGACAATACACTCCTCTGGTCAACATATCACTATAGAGACAATACACTCTGGTTAACATATCACTATGGAGACAATACACTCTGGTTAACATATCACTATAGAGACTATACACTCTGGTTAACATATCACTATAGAGACAATACACTCTGGTTAACATATCACTATAGAGACAATACACTCCGGTTAACATATCACTATAGAGACGATACACTCCTCTGGTTAACATATCACTATAGAGACAATACACTCCTCTGGTTAACATATCACTATAGAGACAATACACTCTGGTTAACATATCACTATAGAGACAATACACTCCTCCGGTTAACATATCACTATAGAGACGATACACTCCTCTGGTTAACATATCACTATAGAGACAATACACTCCTCTGGTTAACATATCACTATAGAGACAATACACTCTGGTTAACATATCACTATAGAGACAATACACTCCTCTGGTCAACATATCACTATAGAGACAATACACTCCTCTGGTTAACATATCACTATAGAGACAATACACTCCTCTGGTTAACATATCACTATAGAGACAATACACTCCTCTGGTCAACATATCACTATAGAGACAATACACTCTGGTTAACATATCACTATAGAGACAATACACTCCTCTGGTCAACATATCACTATAGAGACAATACACTCCTCTGGTTAACATATCACTATAGAGACAATACACTCCTCTGGTTAACATATCACTATAGAGACAATACACTCCTCTGGTTAACATATCACTATAGAGACAATACACTCTGGTTAACATATCACTATAGAGACAATACACTCTGGTTAACATATCACTATAGAGACAATACACTCCTCTGGTTAACATATCGCTATAGAGACAATACACTCTGGTTAACATATCACTATAGAGACAATTCACTCTGGTTAACATATCACTATAGATACAATACACTCCTCTGGTCAACATATCACTATAGAGACAATACACTCTGGTTAACGTATCACTATAGAGACAATACACTCTGGTTAACATATCACTATAGAGACAATACACTCTGGTTAACATATCACTATAGAGACAATACACTCCTCTGGTCAACATATCACTATAGAGACAATACACTCTGGTAAACATATCACTATAGAGACAATACACTCTGGTTAACATATCACTATAGAGACAATACACTCCTCTGGTTAACATATCACTATAGAGACAATACACTCCTCTGGTTAACATATCACTATAGAGACAATACACTCTGGTTAACATATCACTATAGAGACAATACACTCCTCTGGTCAACATATCACTATAGAGACAATACAATCTGGTTAACATATCACTATAGAGACAGTACACTCTGGTTAACATATCACTATAGAGACAATACACTCTGGTTAACATATCACTATAGAGACAATACACTCCTCTGGTTAACATATCACTATAGAGACAATACACTTCTGTTAACATATCACTATAGAGACAATTCACTCTGGTTAACATATCACTATAGAGACAATACACTCCTCTGGTCAACATATCACTATAGAGACAATACACTCTGGTTAACGTATCACTATAGAGACAATACACTCTGGTTAACATATCACTATAGAGACAATACACTCTGGTTAACATATCACTATAGAGACAATACACTCCTCTGGTCAACATATCACTATAGAGACAATACACTCTGGTAAACATATCACTATAGAGACAATACACTCTGGTTAACATATCACTATAGAGACAATACACTCCTCTGGTTAACATATCACTATAGAGACAATACACTCCTCTGGTTAACATATCACTATAGAGACAATACACTCCTCTGGTCAACATATCACTATAGAGACAATACACTCCTCTGGTTAACATATCACTATAGAGACAATACACTCTGGTTAACGTATCACTATAGAGACAATACACTCTGGTTAACATATCACTATAGAGACAATACACTCTGGTTAACATATCACTATAGAGACAATACACTCTGGTTAACATATCACTATAGAGACAATACAGTCCTCTGGTTAACATATCACTATAGAGACAATACACTCCTCTGGTCAACATATCACTATAGAGACAATACACTCTTGTTAACATATCACTATAGAGACAATACACTCCTCTGGTTAACATATCACTATAGAGACAATACACTCTGGTTAACATATTACTATAGAGACAATACACTCCTCTGGTCAACATATCACTATAGAGACAATACACTCTGGTAAACATATCACTATAGAGACATACACTCTGGTTAACATATCACTATAGAGACAATACACTCCTCTGGTTAACATATCACTATAGAGACAATACACTCCTCTGGTTAACATATCACTATAGAGACGCTATGCTGCCACTGCTGTTCTGTTCTTTGATATTGCTGTGCAGATGGGAGGGAACTTAACTCTCCCCAGAGACTGGGATGGAGGGAGAGAGGGGGATGGAGGGAGAGAGGGGGATGGAGGGAGAGAGGGGGGATGGAGGGAGAGAGGGGGAGATGGAGGGAGAGAGGGGGGATGGAGGGAGAGAGATGGGATGGAGGGAGAGAGGGGGATGGAGGGAGAGATAAAGAGAGAGGGAGAGAGGGGGGATGGAGGGAGAGAGGGGGATGGAGGTAGAGAGGGCTGAGGAGCGGAGGGAGGGAGGGAGGGAGGGAGGGAGGGAGAGAGAGATGGAGAGAGAGACGGCTGAGGAGCGGAGGGAGGGAGGGAGGGAGAGAGGGCTGAGGAGCGGAGGGAGGGAGAGATGGAGGGAGAGATGGAGGGAGAGAGGGCTGAGGAGCGGAGGGTGGGAGAGATATGGAGGGAGGGAGAGATAAGAGAGAGGGGGATGGAGCGGAGGGAGGGATGGGGAGCGGAGGAAGGGAGAGATAAAGAGAGAGGGATGGAGGAAGCTGTGTTGATGGGGACGGCCTGTTTACCAGAGTGAAGTTGTCAGTAAGAGAAAGGGCGTGATGGAAGGTGATGAATCCGTCTGTAATGTGATAGGACATATGAGATGATATTTTTAGGACAGACGGTCCCAGTAAGAAATGCTTTTATTGGCTGTTGAGTGGGTTGATCTTTTAAAATATTCAACTTGTATAAAATATAGAGCAAGACTTGAGGCTGTTTAGAATTCATAAGTACGTCTCTGAGAAGTGGATGTTGAGAGCTGTGGGCCCTATGGGGCCCTGGTCAAAAGTAGTGCACTACTTAGGGAATAGGGTGCCGTTTGGGATGCGGACGCTGCCTAGCTGTCTCCCTCCGTGTTAAATACAAACCGTTGTGACTGAAGGAAGGTTACAGGCTCGCGCCGTACTAGACCTGGGTTCAAATACTATTTGAAATCACGTAACATACTTAGTCTGTGGTTGATTGAGCTTGCCTGGCTAAAGGAAACCAATCGAATAGTGTAAAAGGTGAAAACCCTGCCCGTTATGCACTCCAGGCAGGCTAAAGCAAACGCTGCAAGTATTTTAACGTTTAAAAAATATATATATATAGTATTTGAACCCAGGACTGCTAGCTAGCTGTCACCAGGTTTTTTGGGGGGGGGGGGGCAAAACGGATGAAGAAAACTTCAATAGAAAGTTGAAACAGAAGACTAGTTGAATCTCTGTTTAACATTGAAACAGGAAGTGTGTAATCAAAACATTCCAGATTGCCTTAGCGGTCACTGTGTTGTTGTTGTTATTGTTGCTGCCGCCAAGATGTTAAAGACGAGATGTTATATTCAACTGTTGTTAAACGCTGTTTGTATCACAGGACGGGGTTCCTGTAGATTCTAATGAGTGTTTACACACTTCCACTTCATAACAGTGTTGCTTCAGTCAACGCAGAGCTCAAACAGAGATGACTGTTTAACTTGTAACTGTAGACTCTAGCTGGAGCTAAACCTCCTGTAAACCAGTTAGACTGTAACAAAACCTCCTGTTAGACTGTAACTAAACCTCCAGTTAGACTGTAACTAAACCCTCCTGTTAGACTGTAACTAAACCTCCAGTTAGACTGTAACTAAACCTCCTGTCTACCTGTTAGACTGTAACTAAACCTCCTGTCTACCTGTTAGACTGTAACTAAACCTCCTGTCTACCTGTTAGACTGTAACTAAACCTCCTGTTAGACTGTAACTAAACCTCATGTCTACCTGTTAGACTGTAACTATACCTCCTGTTAGACTGTAACTAAACCTCCTGTTAGACTGTAACTAAACCTCCTGTCTACCTGTTAGACTGTAACTAAACCTCCTGTTAGACTGTAACTAAACCTCCTGTTAGACTGTAACTAAACCTCCTGTCTACCTGTTAGACTGTAACTAAACCTCCTGTTAGACTGTAACTAAACCTCCTGTTAGACTGTAACTAAACCTCCTGTCTACCTGTTAGACTGTAACTAAACCTCCTGTTAGACTGAAACTGAACCTCCTGTTAGACTGTAACTAAACCTCCTGTCTACCAGTTAGACTGTAACTAAACCTCCTGTTAGACTATAACTAAACCTCCTGTTAGACTGTAACTAAACCTCCTGTTAGACTGTAACTAAACCTCCTGTCTACCTGTTAGGCTGTAACTAAACCTCCTGTTAGACTGTAACTAAACCTCCTGTTAGACTGTAACTAAACCTCCTGTCTACCAGTTAGACTGTAACTAATCCTCCTGTTAGACTGTAACTAAACCTCCTGTCTACCTGTTAGACTGTAACAAAACCTCCTGTTAGACTGTAACTAAACCTCCTGTCTACCTGTTAGACTGTAACTAAACCTCCTGTCTACCTGTTAGACTGTAACTAAACCTCCTGTTAGACTGTAACTAAACCTCCTGTCTACCTGTTAGACTGTAACTAAACCTCCTGTCTACCAGTTAGACTGTAACTAAACCTCCTGTTAGACTATAACTAAACCTCCTGTTAGACTGTAACTAAACATCCTGTCTACCTGTTAGACTGTAACTAAACCTCCTGTCTACCTGTTAGACTGTAACTAAACCTCCTGTTAGACTGTAACTAAACCTCCTGTCTACCTGTTAGACTGTAACTAAACCTCCTGTTAGACTGTAACTAAACCTCCTGTCTACCTGTTAGACTGTAACTAAACCTCCTGTTAGACTGTAACTAAACCTCCTGTTAGACTGTAACTAAATATCCTGTTAGACTGTAACTAAACCTCCTGTTAGACTGTAACTAAACCTCCTGTTAGACTGTAACTAAACCTCCTGTTAGACTGTAACTAAACCTCCTGTTAGACTGTAACTAAACCTCCTGTTAGACTGTAACTAAACCTCCTGTTAGACTGTAACTAAACCTCCTGTTAGACTGTAACTAAACCTCCTGTTAGACTGTAACTAAACCTCCTGTCTAGCTGTTAGACTGGACCTCATCAGTCAGGACATTATCCTCCATGACTGGGATGGGAAAGTAACAGAGAGGACTGTTTGTGACAGAGCTTATGAACTGGCTGGCAGACACTGTGTGTGTGTGTGTGTGTGTGTGTGCGTGTGTGTGTGTGTGTGTGTGTGTGTGTGTGTGTGTGTGTGTGTGTGTGTGTGTGTGTGTGTGTGTGTGTGTGTGTGTGTGTGTGTGTGTGTGTGTGTGTGTGTGTGTGTGTGTGTGTGTGTGTGTGTGTGTGTGTGTGTGTGTGTGTGTGTGTTTCAGTAGAGCGACAGCAGAGAGAGTGGAGAGACTGGTGGAGATCAGGGATCAGTGGTTGGATACAGACAGACAGCCTGATGGTAGTGAACCAGTGGACAATAAATATTAATTAACTGGCCATATCTCCTTGTCTCTCCTCGTCTCTCTCCCTGTTTCTCCTTGTCTCACCTTGTCTCTCTCCTTGTCTCTCCGTGTCTCTCCAACAACAACCTAAATAAAACCAAAATAAAAAAACTACTTAATTCAACAATAAGGCTCCAAGCCCACACACACACACACACACACACACGTCTACCTTGATGCATACCCACCACACTTAGGGTCTGTGTGTGAGGACAGCTAGGCTCTGAGGCTAGACTATGTTCAGGGCTGTCACTGGATATGTCCTCTGATCTGTCTAATGATGGACTGCAGCTGAGACAGGGAGATAGGGAGAGGACGGCTGTGATGGAGAGAGAGTGAAGGAGGGGGAGAGAGAGAGGGAGGGGAAGGAGAGAGTGTGTGTGACGACTGAATCAGGAAAGAGGTGAACAAGGGAGGGAGGGAGGGAGGGAGAGAGGGAGAGGAGAGGAGAGGAGGGAGAGAGGGGGAGAGAGGAGAGGGAGGGAGGGAGAGGCGAGAGGGAGGAAGAGGGAGAGGAGGGAGGGGAGAGGGAGAGGAGAGAGCGTAGATGAAGCAGTCAGATGCCACCTGATTAACTCCTCCTTATCTTCTCATTCTAATCAGTTACATTTGAGAGTTTAGCAGGGTGTTAGTTTATAGGGTGTTAGTTTACAGGGTGTTAGTTTATAGGGTGTTAGTTTATAGGGTGTTAGTTTACAGGGTGTTAGTTTATAGGGTGTTAGTTTATAGGGTGTTAGTTTATAGGGTATTAGTTTATAGGGTGTTAGTTTACAGGGTGTTAGTTTATAGGGTGTTAGTTTATAGGGTGTTAGTTTATAGGTTGTTAGTTTATAGGGTGTTAGTTTACAGGGTGTTAGTTTATAAGGTGTTAGTTTATAAGGTGTTAGTTTATAGGGTGTTAGTTTACAGGGTGTTAGTTTATAAGGTGTTAGTTTATAAGGTGTTAGTTTATAGGGTACAATGCAGGTGTAGAAGCACGGTGGCTTGGAAAAACTCCCTAGAAAGGCCAGAACCTAGGAAGAAACCTAGAGAGGAACCAGGCTATGAGGGGTGACCAGTCCTCTTCTGGCTGTGCCGGGTAGAGAGGAACCAGGTTATGAGGGGTGGCCAGTCCTCTTCTGGCTGTGCCGGGTAGAGAGCAACCAGGTTATGAGGGGTGGCCAGTCCTCTTCTGGCTGTGCCGGGTAGAGAGGAACCAGGCTATGAGGGGTGACCAGTCCTCTTCTGGCTGTGCCGGGTAGAGAGGAACCAGGCTATGAGGGGTGACCAGTCCTCTTCTGGCTGTGCCGGGTAGAGAGCAACCAGGCTATGAGGGGTGGCCAGTCCTCTTCTGGCTGTGCCGGGTAGAGAGGAACCAGGCTATGAGGGGTGGCCAGTCCTCTTCTGGCTGTGCCGGGTAGAGAGGAACCAGGCTATGAGGGGTGGCCAGTCCTCTTCTGGCTGTGCCGGGTAGAGAGGAACCAGGCTATGAGGGGTGACCAGTCCTCTTCTGGCTGTGCCGGGTAGAGAGGAACCAGGCTATGAGGGGTGGCCAGTCCTCTTCTGGCTGTGCCGGGTAGAGAGGAACCAGGCTATGAGGGGTGACCAGTCCTCTTCTGGCTGTGCTGGGTAGAGAGGAACCAGGCTATGAGGGGTGACCAGTCCTCTTCTGGCTGTGCTGGGTGGAGATTATAACAGAACATGGCCAAGATGTTCAAATGTTCATAGATGAACAGCAGGGTCAAATAATAATAATCACAGTGGTTGTCGAGGGTGCAACAGGTCAGCACCTCAGGAGTAAATGTCAGTTGGCTTTTCACAGCTGATCATTAAGAAGTCGAGACAGCATTCAGAGGTCGAGACAGCATGTTCGGTAGAGAGAGAGAGGAAGGGAGAGAGAGAGGGTAGAAAACAGCAGGTTCTGTAGGGAGAGAGGAAGGGAGAGAGAGAGGGTAAAAAACAGCAGGTTCGAGAGAGAGAGGGAGGAAGGGAGAGAGAGAGGGTCGAAAACAGCAGGTTCGAGAGAGAGAGAGGAAGGAAGGGAGAGAGAGAGAGTCGAAAACAGCAAGTTCGAGAGACAGAGAGGGAGGGAGGAAGGGAGAGAGAGAGGGAGGAAGGGAGAGAGAGAGAGAGGGTCGTAAACAGCAGGTCTGGGACAGGTAGCACGTCCAGTGAACAGGTCAGGGTTCCATAGCCGCAGGCAGAACAGTTGAAACTGGAGCAGCAGCACGACCAGGGAGGAGAGATGAGAGAGACAGACCAGAGCAGGACTCAGTGCAGCACACAACACTGGATCACTCTCTGGGGCGCAGGGTCCACCCTACACAGGAGTGGTATTACACATTATCTCTCTCTTCTGTCTCTTCTGTCACTCTCTTCCCTCCCTCCCTCTCTCCCCCCTCTCTCTCTCCCTCCCCCTCACTCTCTCTCTCTCCCTCCCCCTCACTCTCTCTCTCTCTCCCTACCCCTCACTCTCTCTCTCCCCCCCTCTCTCTCTCCTTCCTTCCTTCCTTCCTTCCTTCAAATGAGACCACCAGTTCAAGTCCTTTAAGATTGAAGCCAGATTCAGTTGAAAACATCGTATTTATCTGTTGTAAGAAACCTTCTAGTTAAAGTGTTACCATGTTGGTGTCCTAGAATGGATTCAGATCAGGTTTATTATCTCTCTGTACAGCTTCGTAGATGTGTTTATCTCTGAGACATTTAAAAAGTGAACTGGATGGGGTTTTATCTCTGTGTCTCCGTGGCCCTTAAACAAACAATCATTTGGTGTCATTTGCTCCCCTACCAGGGTTGCAGTAAGCATTAAGCCATTTTAATTTGTAATTAATTTTTCAGAGGCGTTGAATTCACAGGGATTAACACTCACCAAGTGTTGTTCTTTGTAACTGGTTCTGATTATAAAACTCCACCTCACTGTCACACACAGAGAGACACAGAGACAGACAGACACAGAGACAGACAGACAGACACAGAGACAGACAGACACAGAGACAGACAGACACAGAGACGGACAGACACAGACAGACACAGAGACAGACAGACACAGAGACAGACAGAGACAGACAGACACAGAGACAGAGATAGACACAGAGACAGAGATCGACACAGAGACAGAGATAGACACAGAGACAGAGATGGACACAGAGACAGAGATGGACACAGAGATAGACAGAGATAGACAGAGATAGACACAGAGATAGACAGAGATAGACACAGAGATAGACAGACATAGACACAGAGATAGACAGAGATAGACACAGAGATAGACAGAGATAGACACAGAGATAGACAGAGATAGACACAGAGATAGACAGAGATAGACACAGAGATAGACAGACATAGACACAGAGATAGACAGAGATAGACACAGAGATAGACAGAGATAGACACAGAGATAGACAGAGATAGACACAGAGATAGACAGAGATAGACACAGAGATAGACAGAGATAGACACAGAGATAGACAGAGATAGACAGAGATAGACACAGAGATAGACAGAGATAGACACAGATAGACAGAGACACAGAGATAGAGACAGAGATAGAGACAGAGATAGAGACAGAGACAGACAGACACAGAGACAGAGATAGACACAGAGACAGAGATAGACACAGAGACAGAGATGGACACAGAGACAGACAGACACAGAGAGACAGACAGACACAGAGAGACAGACAGACACAGAGAGACAGACAGAGAGACAGACAGAGAGACAGACAGACAGACAGACAGACAGACAGACAGACAGACAGACAGACAGACAGACAGACAGACAGACAGACAGACAGACAGACAGACAGACAGAGAGATAGACAGAGAGAGAGAGAGAGAGACAGACAGGCACAGAGACAGACAGACACAGACAGAGACAGACAGACAGACAGACAGACAGACAGACAGACAGACAGACAGACAGACAGACAGACAGACAGACAGACAGACAGAGAGATAGACAGAGAGACAGACAGGCACAGAGACAGACACAGACAGACAGACAGACAGACAGACAGACAGACAGACAGACAGACAGACAGACAGACAGACAGACAGTCACTGTGTCAGGTAGATTAAAATAATTGACCAGCCACTCAGATTTTTTACCAGACCAAATATTATTTTGGGATAAAATGACACCATCATAGGGCCTCCTTAGTGGCCAATGGTCTAAGACACTGCATCGCAGTGCTAGAGGCATCACTACAGATCCGGGTTCGATCCCGGGCTGTGTCGCAGCCGGGCCGCGACCGGGAGACCCATGAGGTGGAGCACAATTGGCCCAGCGTTGTCCAGGGTAGGGGAGGGTTTGGCCCGGCTGGGATGTCCTTGTCCCATCGCACTCTAGCGACTCCTGTGGCGGGCCGGGCACAGTGCACGCTGACCAGGTCACCAGGTGTACGGTGTTTCCTCCGACACGTTGGTGTGGCTGGCTTCCGGGTTAAGCGAAGCATTGTGTCAGGAAGCAGTGCGGCTTGGCAGGATCGTGTTTCAGAAGACGCATGGCTCTTGACCTTCGCCCCTCCCAAGTCCGTACGGGAGTTGCAGCGATGAGACAAGACTGTAACTACCAATTGGAAACCACGAAATTGGGGAGAAAAAGGGGTAAAAAAAATAAATAATAATAATTATATATATTTTTCAAATGACACCAACTAAACACATAAAAAGCAGATGATCATACTTTGTCATTTTTTAAAACAAAACATGTGTAACTAGTAAGAATCCTGTTAGATTGTTTCATTTTAATTTGAAGTCTTTTAAACCAAAATATCACAGATTCAGAAAAATGTGCAGCTGCCTCTTTAAGGGCTGGAGGTTACCGTGGTAACGCGACTGGAGTCTTGTTTTGTGGTGTTGAGAGTCTGACTCGTTGTCCCCCCTCGCTGTCTTCTCAGTTGAAACTCAAACATTTGAAAAACAGCTTTTGAACAAAACAATGTAAATAGCCAAGAAACACAAGCACAAATCTCACTTCGGTAGAATGTAGTTTCAAGTAAATTAGACTGACTTTATGGCTGTGAGGTCGTCTTCACGCCCCCAGCCAGGCAGTGTTGCATCACTAGGTGGGATCCATTATAGATTCGTAGCTATCAAACAAAACTGCAGAAATACTATGGAAACCGCTTCTGCAGAATTATTTTAGCTATAAATGTGATCATAATTGATTTATTTTTTATTCACAAATGCGTGGCTGGTGGAATAGACATCTTACCCGCCAAAATCTACCCTCATTTGGCAAGTGGCGGGTGTTCATTTTACACCCTGCTCTCTCTCACACAGACACAGACACACCTCTCTATTCCCATATCCATCCATCCATCCATCCCTCCCTCGCTCTATCTTTCTCTATCCTTCTCTTCATCCATCCCTAGCCTCTCTCCATCCTTCTTTCTGTCCTGGGGCTCTGTGGGGTGTTTGTGTTTGTGAACAAAGCCCTAGGACCAACTTGCTTAGGGGACTCTTCTCCAGGTTCATCTCTCTGTAGGTGATGGCTTTTGATAATTAGCGGGAATCTGGATTTTGATAATTAGCGGGAATCATCCTAATTCTGCTCTGCATGCATTATTTGGTGTTTTACGTTGTACACAGAGGATATTTTTGCAGAATTCTGCATCCAGGTGGGAAAGGGCAGTGTGGAGTGCAATAGAGATTGCATCATTTGTGAATCTGTTGGGGCGGTATGCAAATTGGAGTGGGTCTAGGGTTTCTGGGATAATGAGGTTGATGTTAGCCATGACCAGCCTTTCAAAGCACTTCATGACTACAGATGTGAGTGCTACGGGTCTGTAGTCATTTAGGCAGGTTACCTTAGTGTTCTTGGGCACAGGCACTATGGTGGTCTGCTTAAAACATGTTGGTATTACAGACTCAGACAGGGATAGGTTGAAAATGTCAGTGAAGACACTTACTAGGTGCTCAGCGCATGCTCGGAGTACACGTCCTGGTAATCTGTCTGGTTCTGCGGTTTTTTGGATGTTTAAAGGTCTTACTCACATCGGCTACGGAGAGCGTGATCACACAGTCGTCCGGAACAACTGATGCTCTCATGCATGTTTCAGTGTTACTTGCCTCAAAGCAAGCATAGGAGTTATTTAGCTCGTCTGGCAGGCTCGTGTCACTGGGCAGCTCGTGGCTGTGCTTCCCTTTGTTCACAGCTTTGTGGAAGTTACCCGTGTCGTTGATGTTTAGGCCGAGATATGTATTGTTTTTTGTGTGCTTTAGGGCAATTAGATGGAATTTGTATTTGTGGTCCTGGCAACTGGACCTTTTTTGTAACACCATTATTTTTGTCTTACTGAGATGTACTGTCAGGGTCCAGGTCTGGCAGAATCTGTGCAGAAGATCTAGGTGCTGCTGTAGGCCCTCCTTGGTTGGGGCCAGAAGCACCAGATCATCAGCAAACAGTAAACATTTGACTTCAAATTCTAGTAGTGTGAGACCAGGTGCTGCCGACTGTTCTAGTGCCCTCGGCCATGTGGAAAGAAATGTGTTTTTTTGCCAATTTTAACCGCACACTTGTTGTTTGTGTACATGGATTTTATAATGCCGTATGTTTTTCCCCCCAACACCACTTTCCATCAATTTCTATAGCAGACCCTCGTGCCAAATTGAGTCAAAAGCTTTTTTGAAATCAACAAAGCATGAGAAGACTTTGCCTTTGTTTTGGTTTGCTTGTTTGTCAATTAGGGTGTGCAGGGTGAATACGTGGTCTGTCGTACGGTAATTTGGTAAAAAGCCAATATGATATTTGCTCAGTACATTGTTTTCACTGAGGAAATGTACGAGTCTGCTGTTAATGATAATGCAGAGGATTTTCCCAAGGTTGCTGTTGACACATATCCCATGGTAGTTAATGGGGACAAATTTGTCTCCACTTTTGTGGATTCATGTGGTCAGTCCTTAGTTCCAAATATTGGAGAATTTTCCAGAACTGAGGATGATGTTAAAGAGTTTAAAGTTTAGGCAATTGGTCTGTATATTTTATAATTTCATTGAGGATACCTTCAACCCCACAGGCCATTTGGGTTGGAGGGTTTGTATTTTGTCCTGTAGTTCATTCAATGTAATTGGAGAATCCAGTGGGTTCTGGTAGTCTTTAATCTCTTTCTGGTCTCTCGCTCCTGTCTCTGTCTCTCTCTTTGTCTCTCTGTCTCTCTCTCTTTGTCTGTCTCTCTTTGTCTGTCTGTCTCTTTCTCTTTGTCTGTCTCGCTCGGTCTGCCTCTCTCCCGTCTCTCCTGTCTCTCTCTTTCTCTCCTGTCTCTCTCGCTCCTGTCTCTGTCTACCCGTCTCTGCCTCTGTCGCTCTCTCTCTCGCTCTCTCATATCTCTCCTCTCTCTTTCCTGTCTTTCTCCCTCTCTATCTCTGCCTCTTTCTCTACTCTCTTTTATCTCTCACCCTGCTCTCCCTCTCTCTCGCCCTGCTATCTATCCCTCTCTCTCGCCCTGCTCTCCGACTCTCTCGCTCTGCTCTCCCTCTCTCTCGCCCTGCTCTCCCTCTCTCTCGCCCTGCTCTCCCTCTCTCCACATCTCTTCACTATTCAGGCTGTGAAATCTGAAATGACTGTGAAGTTGTGGTTAGTCATCCCAGTCCAACTGAAATGAACCCTCTGGCCTCAGCTCAGAGCTGTAGTGAAGTCTCTGACTGATGTCTCAGTGGGTTCTCCAGCCCAGGTCCAATCTAAACTACCTCCTCTCCTCTCTCCACCTATCAGGAAGCTGAAACAGTGGCAGAACGTGACCCAGAGAACACTTTCTATTGGTCAACAGCCTAAAATAATCAAACCTGTTGAGAATAAGTAATTGATAGGCAAGACGTGTTCTCGTATGTAGACAGGATGTGTCCTCGTATTGAGACGAGACGTGTCCTCGTATGTAGACAGGACGTGTCCTCGTATTGAGACGAGACGTGTCCTCGTATGTAGACAGGATGTGTCCTCGTATTGAGACGAGACGTGTCCTCGTATGTAGACAGGACGTGTCCTCGTATTGAGACGAGACGTGTCCTCGTATGTAGACAGGACGTGTCCTCGTATTGAGACACCAGCCTCTCTCTCTCTCTCTCTCTCTCTCTCTCTCTCTCTCTCTCTCTCTCTCTCTCTCTCTCTCTCAGTATAATTAACTATAATAACAGCCAACAGGACCTTGCTGTCTGTCCGTCCTCCCTGGGTTTCTAAGAGGGCTAGGCCAACCAATCACCAGTCAGACAGACCCCGGTGAAGTGCAGAACTCGGGCTGGTTCATTTGAAGCTACTGCAGAACACTGTGTTTCAGTGTTTATTCAGACAGAGACCCGGTTCAGCCCGTTTCCCTAGGAGACGCTGTGAACCGTGGACACACTGCTGCTTCCCATATGGAACCCTATTCCCTATGTAGTGCACTACTTTAGACCCTATTCCCTATATACTGCACTACTTTAGACCAGGGCCCTATGGCACCCTATTCCCTATATAGTGCTCTACTTTAGACCCTATTCCCTATACAGTGCACTACTTTAGACCCTATTCCCTATATAGTGCACTACTTTTTACATCGGAACTCTGGAACTCTACGGTAGTAGAGGGGTGAGGCTGTGGAGGGGGTAGGAGGGGTGAGGCTGTGGAGGGGGTAGGAGGGGTGAGGCTGTGGAGGGGTAGGAGGGGTGAGGCTGTGGAGGGGTAGGAGGGGTGAGGCTGTGGAGGGGGTAGGAGGGGTGAGACTGGAGGGGGTAGGAGGGGTGAGGCTGTGGAGGGGGTAGAAGGGTGAGGCTGTGGAGGGGGTAGGAGGGTGAGGCTGTGGAGGGGGTAGGAAGGGTGAGGCTGTGGAGGGGGTAGGAGGGGTGAGGCTGTGGAGGGGGTAGGAGAGGGCGGTGAGGCTGTGGAGGGGGTAGGAGAGGGGGGTGAGGCTGTGGAGGGGGTAGGAGGGTGAGGCTGTGGAGGGGGTAGGAGGGTGAGGCTGTGGAGGGGGTAGGAGGGGTGAGGCTGTGGAGGTGGTGTGAGGGTGTGGAGGGGGTAGGAGGGGTGAGGCTGTGGAGGGGTAGGGGATTGAGACTGTGGAGGGGTGAGGCTGTGGAGGGGGTAGGAGGGGTGAGGCTGTGGAGGGGTAGGGGGGTTGAGGCTGTGGAGGGGGTAGGAGGGTGAGGCTGTGGAGGGGGTAGGAAGGGTGAGACTGTGGAGGGGGTAGGAGAGGTGAAGCTGCGGAGGGGTGAGGATGCGGAGGGGGTAGAAGGGTGAGGCTGCGGAGGGTTGAGGCTGTGGAGGGGGTAGGAGGGGTGAGGCTGTGGAGGGGGTAGGAGAGGGGGGTGAGGCTGTGGAGGCGATAGGAGAGGATGGGTGAGGCTGTGGAGGGGGTAGGAGGGGTGAGGCTGTGGAGGTGAGAGGAGGGGTGAGGGTGTGGAGGGGGTAGGAGGGGTGAGGGTGTGGAGGGGGTAGGAGGGTGAGGCTGTGGAGGGGGTAGGAGAGGTGAGGCTGTGGAGGTGGTAGGAGGGGTGAGGGTGTGGAGGGTGTAGGAGGGTGAGGCTGTGGAGGGGTAGGGGGGTTGAGGCTGTGGAGGGGGTAGGAGGGGTGAGGCTGTGGAGGGGGTAGGAGGGTGAGGCTGTGGAGGGGGTAGGAGAGAGGGGTGAGGCTGTGGAGGGGGTAGGAGAGGGGGGTGAGGCTGTGGAGGGGGTAGGAGATGGGGGTGAGACTGTGGAGGGGGTAGGAGAGGGGGGTGAGGCTGTGGAGGGGGTAGGAGGGTGAGGCTGTGGAGGGGGTAGGAGGGGTGAGGCTGTGGAGGGGGTAGGAGGGGTGAGGCTGTGGAGGGGGTAGGTGGGGTGAGGCTGTGGAGGGGGTAGGAGGGTGAGGCTGTGGAGGGGGTAGGTGGGGTGAGGCTGTGGAGGGGGTAGGAGGGGTGAGGCTGTGGAGGGGGTAGGTGGGGTGAGGCTTTGGAGGGGGTAGGTGGGGTGAGGCTGTGGAGGGGGTAGGAGGGCAGGAGAGTGGACAGTAATGAGGGTGGTTTGTAACAGTGGGGCGGGGGTTCAGTGGGTTGGACAGAGAGAAGTGAGGAGGGAGAGGGGTGTCATCACTGACAAACGAGGGAGGCTGTAACAGGAAGGGGCGAGGAGAAGGACAGTAATGAGGGAGGCTGTAACAGGAAGGGGCGAGGAGAAGGACAGTAACGAGGGAGGCTGTAACAGGAAGGGTGAGGAGAAGGACAGTAATGAGGGAGGCTGTAACAGGAAGGGTGAGGAGAAGGACAGTAACGAGGGAGGCTGTAACAGGAAGGGGCGAGGATAAAGACAGTAACGAGGAAGGCTGTAGCAGGAAGGGGCGAGGAGAAGGACAGTAACGAGGGAGGCTGTAACAGGAAGGGGCGAGGAGAAGGACAGTAACGAGGGAGGCTGTAACAGGAAGGGTGAGGAGAAGCACAGTAATGAGGGAGGATGTAACAGGAAGGGGCGAGGAGAAGGACAGTTGAATAATGAGGCTGTAGGCTGGCTAGCAGCTATGACTGGGGAATGGTGACTTCCTCTCTCTCTCCTCTCTCTCTCTTCCTCTCCTCCCCCTCCTCTCTTTCCTCTCTCTCTCTCTCCCTCTCTGTCTCTCTCTCTCTCCTCCCCTCTCTCTTCTCTCTCTCTTCCTCTTCCGCTCCTACCCCTCCTCTTTCTCTCTTCTCTCTTCCTCTCCTCCCCTCCCCTCCCCTCTCTCTCTCCTCTCTCTCTCTCTCTCTCTCCCTCCTCTCTCTCTCTCCTCTCTCTCTCCCCTCCCCCTCCTCTCTCTCTCCCCCCTTGGTTCCATCTGCACTGGCCTCGTAGTGTCCCCCAAATAGCACCATTTTTCCTATGTGGTGCACTACTTTTGACCCATGCCCATATGGTGCTGATCCAAATGCACTATGTGGGGAATAAGAAACCATTTGAACCGCCATCTGACATGACTGAGTGACCCCCCCGCTCCAAACTAGATCCCTAACTGTTTATAATACATGTCTAATAGGACACTAGACCTGTCTAATAGCACACTAGACCTGTCTAATAGGACACTAGACCTATCTAATAGGACACTAGACCTATCTAATAGGACACCAGACCTATCTAATAGGATACTAGACCTGTCTAATAGGACACTAGACATATCTAATAGGACACTAGACCTATCTAAAAGGACACTAGACCTATCTAATAGGATACTAGACCTGTCTAATAGGACACTAGACCTATCCAATAAGACACTAGACCTGTCTAATAGGACACTAGACCTGTCTAATAGGACACTAGACCTGTCTAATAGGACGCTAGACCTGCCTAATAGGACGCTAGACCTGTCTAATAGGACGCTAGACCTGTCTAATAGGATACTAGACCTGTCTAATAGGACGCTAGACCTGTCTAATAGGACACTAGACCTATCCAATAAGACACTAGACCTATCTAATAGGACACTAGACCTGTCTAATAGGACGCTAGACCTGTCTAATAGGACGCTAGACCTGTCTAGTAGGACGCTAGACCTGTCTAGTAGGACGCTAGACCTGTCTAGTAGGACGCTAGACCTGTCTAATAGGACACTAGACTAGTCTAGTAGGACACTAGACCTATCTAGTAGGACACTAGACCTGTCTAATAGGACACTAGACCTGTCTAATAGGACACTAGACCTATCTAATAGGACACTAGACCTGTCTAGTAGGACACTAGACCGGTCTAGTAGGACACTAGACCTGTCTAGTAGGACACTAGACCTGTCTAATAGGACACTAGACCTGTCTAGTAGGACACTAGACCTGTCTAGTAGGACACTAGACCTGTCTAGTAGGACACTAGACCTGTCTAATAGGACACTAGACCTGTCTAATAGGACACTAGACCTGTCTAGTAGGACACTAGACCTGTCTAATAGGACACTAGACCTGTCTAGTAGGACACTAGACCTGTCTAGTAGGACACTAGACCTGTCTAGTAGGACACTAGACCTGTCTAAAGGCAGGTCCCTGGGGAGCTGGAATGTCTCTCTGTCTCCTAGCTTGTTGGGTTGGATCACCCAGCCGGCACACTGACTGGTGGATCACCTGCATGAGACATCACTGACATGAATTATCCCCACTGCAATCATAGTGGAAACCTGTGTGTGTGTGTGTGTGTGTGTGTGTGTGTGTGTGTGTGTGTGTGTGTGTGTGTGTGTGTGTGTGTGTGTGTGTGTGTGTGTGTGTGTGTGTGTGTGTGTGTGTGTGTGTGTGTGTGTGTGTGTGTGTGTGTGTGTGTGTGTGTGTGTGTGTGTGTGCCTGTATTCGTTTGTGTACAACTCTCATTCTGACTCTTTCACTACCCTTCTTATCCTCTTCCTCATCTCTCCTCCTCCTCTATCTTTTCCCCGCAGAAAACACAAAGACACCTTTACCAAGGTCGAGATCCCGTCAGAATATCAATGTGAGCACAGCGGCGGTGATGGGGGTGGCTGTGAGAGGACAGAGAGGAGTGGCGCCCACCAAGGAGTCTCATTATGACACAGAGGGACATCCGCCTAACACTAACGCTACGGGGTCTGCCACGGCCAGGAGCAGGGGTCCACTACGTAGGGAACCTGGAGAACACAAACCCATAACCACCACCGGGATGGACCGAGACACGGGGATAGAGAGAGGGAGGGAGAATGAGAGAGGGAGGGAGAATGAGAGAGGGATGGGAAGAGGGCGGGAGAAGGAGAGAGGGAGGGAGAGAGAGGTTGAGGTAGAGAGAGAATCTCCATGTCCCAGCAACACCAATGGAGACTCTGATGTAGAAGCTCTACTGGCCAGACTGAGGGCCTTGTAAGAGATCTATTTCCAGACACAGATAACCCAGTCGCACCCAAACACCTCCACACCTGGCTGCCCCCCCCACCCCCATATCTGCAGCGTTAGGGCTGCCCAGCACAGGACAGCACAGGACAGGACAGCACAGGACAGCCCAGGACAAGACAGCACAGGACAGCACAGGACAGCACAGCACAGCACAGGACAGCACAGGACAGCCCAGGACAGCCCAGGACAGGACAGCCCAGGACAGGACAGCCCAGAACAGGACAGCCCAGGACAGGACAGCCCAGGACAGGACAGCGCCCAGGACAGGACAGCCCAGGACAGGACAGCCCAGGACAGGACAGCCCAGGACAGGACAGCCCAGAACAGGACAGCCCAGAACAGGCCAGCCCAGGACAGGACAGCACAGGACAGCCCAGGACAGGACACCCCAGGACAGCCCAGGACAGGACAGCCTATTCAGGTGTAAAAGACAGAGTCCGTCCTAAAAGCTTTGTTTCTCTTTGTAGACTATCCCCCATGAACCTTTTATAAAGAAAGTTGGCCTATTTATTTTAAGTATAACAATAAATATGATTAAAATTGTGCTTTTTGAATCCGCTTGTGTGTAGTTGTAGGAAGCTGAAGGAATATCCTGTCCGTAACTCATTAAACGTGTACCACTGCCAAAACTTCTGTGCTTAGACTTATTGACCAAAGTACTGTTTTCTTTGTCTAGGATGCATAGTTATTCCAATGCACTTGTACACTTTGTAGTATGCAGTGTGCAGTTTGTAGTAGGCCGTGTACGATTTTTCATATGCCATTTACACTTTGTAGTATGTGGTGTACACTTTGTAATATGCAGTGTACTATTTTTCATATGCAGTGTACACTTTAGTATGCAGTTTGTAGAATGCAGTGCACGATTTGTCATATGCCGTTTACACTTTGTAGTATGCAGTGTACTATTTGTAGTATGCAGTGTACTATTTGTAGTATGTAGTGTACTATTTGTAGTATGCAGTGTAGTATGTAGTGTACTATTTGTAGTATGCAGTGTACTATTTGTAGTATGCAGTGTACTATTTGTAGTATGTAGTGTACTATTTGTAGTATGCAGTGTACACGTTGTAGTATGCAGTGTACACGTTGTAGTATGCAGTGTACTATTTGTAGTATGCAGTGTACTATTTGTAGTATGCAGTGTACACGTTGTAGTATGCAGTGTACACGTTGTAGTATGCCGTGTACTATTTGTAGTATGCCGTGTACTCTTTGTAGTATGCCGTGTACTCTTTGTAGTATGCCGTGTACACTTTGTAGTATGCAGTGTACACTTTGTAGTATGCCGTGTACACTTTGTAGTATGCCGTGTACACTTTGTAGTATGCAGTGTACTCTTTGTAGTATGCAGTGTACTCTTTGTAGTATGCAGTGTACTATTTGTAGTATGCAGTGTACACTTGTTATGTCTTAATAATTAGCAATGCACAGCTCCTGCTGTAAACCAAATAGTATCAAAAGCTTTGTCTTTTATATGTGTTCATATCAACTCTGAGTTATCACATTTACCAGTTATTAACATGTAGTTCATTACCCTAAACATGTATTCTAAGGATGGGATTTGACATAAAACTAGTCTTGGGACACATGTTCGTACAGAGCACGTGTTTATTGAAATACATTATATTGTCTAATCGTTTTATTACATGGATATTTACACTTATGAAATACATTAAACAATATAATTGTTTTATTACATGGATATTTACACTTATGAAATACATTAGACAATATAATTGTTTTATTACATGGATATTTACACTTATGAAATACATTATATTGTCTAATCGTTTTATTACATGGATATTTACGTTCAATTTATGTTCATTTTTTATCTTTCTGAAGAATTGCGCTCGTCGATCATTCCTCTCCCTAACTGGTTTTTCTAGTGGGATCTTTCTATGCAAGACATCTACATCAAATCATTGTTTAAATCCAGAAATGATGAAATAAATATATATATACAGTATGAATATAAAGTAGACCTTTATCTTAATGCTGAACCAACCACGTCAGGTGTTGTCTTTCTGTGGTAGTTTTTCTTTCTGCTAGTATCAACGTGTTATTTGTGTTTCTATAATGTTTTTCCTTGGTTTAGTGTGGTGGAAGAAGGGGCGGTTTTATCTGGTGGCGTTTTGAGTGGGAGGAAGTTGTTGTTTTTGTCTCTCAGTCAGAATGTTTGTCAGAACTCTTGGAATTGGAATGTTCAGTTTGATTGACAGGCGTCTGTCGGCGTTCTTCGCCGTCTCCACGGCAACGGCAAATAAGATGGTTAAAATTAAACGTCAAATCATTATCTCTCTGAACACATTTGTTTATCTGTCTTTTCATGTTTTTAATGAAATTGTATTATCACCTTTCCTGCCTCCTACACATCCTTGTTATTGTTAGAATGAAAGTATGCATTTTTTGTAGACCCATTTACAATAAAAAATTATGAATTGAAAAGGGTGGGAGTCTCTTCCTTCTGTGTAACATGTATAAAAGCGAAATAACAAATTGTATTCGTTAATAGTTTAATTTTGTAGTTCAGCTCTGCTAATTAACACATGGGCACACTTCACACACACACTTCACACACACAGAGGTACCCTTCCACTCTGAAGAAGGTGTCAGTGACACTACAATACCTGGGAGAGAGAACTCATTTTGTGCCTCATTAATTGCTGGGTAGTTTCAGTAATGAAATCAGCTGTTAATTGTGTTAATGACGACAACAATAATATTCTGAGGGTGGATTCCTGTTACAGGACGAAATAGGAAGGTGGTCGCTGTTCGTTAACACACAATCACACCATTATACACCCTGTACATTACACAATCACACCATTATACACCCTGTACATTACACAATCACACCATTATACACCCTGTACATTACACAATCACACCATTATACACCCTGTACATTACACAATCACACCATTACACACCCTGTACATTACACAATCACACCATTACACACCCTGTACATTACACACCCTGTACATTACACAATCACACCATTATACACCCTGTACATTACACACCCTGTACATTATACACTGTGTACATTACACACCCTGTACATTACACACCCTGTACATTACACACCCATTACATTATACACCCTGTACATTACACACCCTGTACATTATACACTCTGTACATTACACACCCATTACATTACACACCCTGTACATTATACACCATGTACATTACACACCCTGGACATTACACACCCTGTACATTACACACCCTGTACATTATACACCCTATACATTACACAGCCTGTACGTTATACACCCTATACATTACACACCCATTACATTATACACCCTGTACATTACACACCCTGTACATTATACACTCTGTACATTACACACCCATTACATTACACACCCTGTACATTATACACCATGTACATTACACACCCTGTACATTACACACCCTGTACATTAAACACCCTATACATTACACAGCCTGTACGTTATACACCCTATACATTACACACCCATTACATTACACACCCTATACATCCCTCCCTGAGTCAGTAGTCTATGATAACATGTCCCTCCCTGAGTCAGTAGTCTATGATAACAGGTCCCTTCCTGAGTCAGTAGTCTATGATAACAGGTCCCTTCCTGAGTCAGTAGTCTATGATAACAGGTCCCTCCCTGAGTCAGTAGTCTATGATAACAGGTCCCTTCCTGAGTCAGTAGTCTATGATAACAGGTCCCTTCCTGAGTCAGTAGTCTATGATAACAGGTCCCTTCCTGAGTCAGTAGTCTATGATAACAGGTCCCTTCCTGAGTCAGTAGTCTATGATAACAGGTCCCTTCCTGAGTCAGTAGTCTATGATAACAGGTCCCTTCCTGAGTCAGTAGTCTATGATAACAGGTCCCTCCCTGATTCAGTAGTCTATGATAACAGGTCCCTTCCTGAGTCAGTATTCTATGAAACCAGGTCCAGTGTTTTTCAGAGCTTATTCAGAGCAGTGTAAAAGCCCAACTCTTAATTGCCAGCCAGTTAAAGGTAGAGTGCTTGTGAAATGTTCCTTTCTCTCTGTTTGGATGCCATCCTAATTAGTTAGCCTGAGGGTTCCTCTTTTTACTCAGGGTAGCTGGCTCCTTTTAAAGACAAACTGTTATATGGGGTTTCTACTGGCTCCTTTTAAAGACAAACTGTTATATGGAGGTTTCTACTTTCCTGTTCTTAGTTGTCTACAGTTTGTTAATCAAGAGCTTGTTTTGGTTTAATGGGAAAGCCTCTCTCGCTCCCTCTACTCTCTCTCTCCCTTTCTCTCTCTTTCCATCTCTCTCTCTCGCCGCTCTAGTTCTGTCTCTCTCTTTCTCTGTCTCTCTCATATCAAAGTCTACATCTGCTGAGTAAAACAGGTGTAGATTTTACCATGAAATGGTTACTTACGAGCCCTTTCTCAACAATGTACAGTTATTAAAGAACTAAAAATAAAGTGCCCCAAAAAATAAAGGAAATAGTAACACAATAAAATACTGAGGTTATATACAAGGAGTACCACTACCGAGTCAATGTGCAGGAGTACGAGGTAATTGAGGTAATACTGAGGTTATATACAAGGAGTACAAGTACCGAGTCAATGTGCAGGAGTACGAGGTAATTGAGGTAATACTGAGGTTATATACAAGGAGTACAAGTACCGAGTCAATGTGCAGGAGTACGAGGTAATTGAGATCATATGTACAGGGTCAGTGTAGTGTCCGGATAGAGGTCAGTGTAGTGTCTGGTTAGAGGTCAGTGTAGTCCTGGTTAGAGGTCAGTGTAGTGTCTGGTTAGAGGTCAGTGTAGTCCTGGTTAGAGGTCAGTGTAGTCCTGGTTAGAGGTCAGTGTAGTGTCCGGATAGAGGTCAGTGTAGTGTCTGGTTAGAGGTCAGTGTAGTCCTGGTTAGAGGTCAGTGTAGTCCTGGTTAGAGGTCAGTGTAGTCCTGGTTAGAGATCAGTGTAGTCCTGGTTAGAGGTCAGTGTAGTCCTGGTTAGAGGTCAGTGTAGTGTCTGGTTAGAGGTCAGTGTAGTCCTGGTTAGAGGTCAGTGTAGTCCTGGTTAGAGGTCAGTGTAGTGTCTGGTTAGAGGTCAGTGTAGTCCTGGTTAGAGGTCAGTGTAGTCCTGGTTAGAGGTCAGTGTAGTCCTGGTTAGAGGTCAGTGTAGTCCTGGTTAGAGGTCAGTGTAGTGTCTGGTTAGAGGTCAGTGTAGTGTCTGGTTAGAGGTCAGTGTAGTGTCTGGTTAGAGGTCAGTGTAGTCCTGGTTAGAGGTCAGTGTAGTCCTGGTTAGAGGTCAGTGTAGTGTCTGGTTAGAGATCAGTGTAGTCCTGGTTAGAGGTCAGTGTAGTCCTGGTTAGAGGTCAGTGTAGTGTCTGGTTAGAGGTCAGTGTAGTCCTGGTTAGAGGTCAGTGTAGTCCTGGTTAGAGGTCAGTGTAGTGTCTGGTTAGAGGTCAGTGTAATCCTGGTTAGAGGTCAGTGTAGTGTCTGGTTAGAGGTCAGTGTAGTGTCTGGTTAGAGATCAGTGTAGTCCTGGTTAGAGGTCAGTGTAGTCCTGGTTAGAGGTCAGTGTAGTCCTGGTTAGAGGTCAGTGTAGTGTCTGGTTAGAGGTCAGTGTAGTGTCTGGTTAGAGGTCAGTGTAGTGTCTGGTTAGAGGTCAGTGTAGTGTCTGGTTAGAGGTCAGTGTAGTCCTGGTTAGAGGTCACTGTAGTCCTGGTTAGAGGTCAGTGTAGTCCTGGTTAGAGGTCAGTGTAGTGTCTGGTTAGAGGTCAGTGTAGTCCTGGTTAGAGGTCAGTGTAGTCATGGTTAGAGGTAAGCGTAGTGTCTGGTTAGAGGTCAGCGTAGTCCTGGTTAGAGGTCAGCGTAGTCCTGGTTAGAGGTCAGTGTAGTCCTGGTTAGAGGTCAGTGTAGTGTCTGGTTAGAGGTCAGCGTAGTGTCTGGTTAGAGGTCAGTGTAGTTTACATAGATTGATCCAGTGCAAGAATGTCAGTGTAACAAATAACAAGGGGGTCAATGAATGAACTGATGAACTGTTCAGCAGTCTGATGGCTTCAGGTTAGAAGCTGTTCAGGAGTCTTATGGCCTCGGGTTAGAAGCTGTTCAGCAGTCTGATGGCTCCGGGTTAGAAGCTGTTCAGGAGTCTTATGGCTCGGGTTAGAAGCTGTTCAGGAATCTTATGGCTTCGGGTTAGAAGCTGTTCAGCAGTCTGATGGCTTCAGGTTAGAAGCTGTTCAGGAGTCTTATGGCTTCGGGTTAGAAGCTGTTCAGGAGTCTTATAGCTTCGGGTTATAAGCTGTTCAGCAGTCTTATGGCTTCGGGTTAGAAGCTGTTCAGGATCCTTATGGTCCTAGGCTTGGTGCTCCGGTACTGTTTGCAGTGCAGTAGCAGAGAGAAGAGTCTATGATTTGGGTGGCTGGAGTCTGACATTTCTTAGGGCCTTCCTCTGACACCGCCTGGTATTTAGGGCTCCCGAATGGCGCAGCGGTCTAAGGCACTGCATCTCAGTGTGAGGCACCTGGCAGTCCCATAGGGCGGCGCACAATTGGCCCAGCGTTGTCCGGTTTAGGGTTTGGCCGGGGTAGGCCGTCATTGTAAATAAGAATTTGTTCTTAACTGACTTGCCTAGTTAAATAAAGGTTAAATAAAAAATTAAAAAATGGAGGTCCTGGATGGCAGGGAGCTCAGCCCCAGGGATATACTAGGCTGTACGTATTACCTTCTAGCACCTTGCGGTTGGATGCCAAGCAGTTGCCATACCAAGCAATGATGCAGCCAGTCAAGATGCTCTCAATGGTGCAGCTGTAGACGTTTTTGAGGATCTATGACAAATCTTTTCAGCCTCCTGAGGGTTTGGACCATGGTAGGTCCTTGGTGATGTGGATGCCAAGGAACTTGAAACTCTCAACCCACTCCACTACAGCCCCGTCAATGTAAATGGGTGTGTGCTCGGCCCTCCATTTCCTGTAGTCTACAATCATCTCTTTTGTCTTGCGAACGTTGAGGAAGAGTTTGTCATCCTGGCACAACACTGCCAGGTCTCTGACCTCCCTGTAGGCTGTCTCATCGTTGCCGGTGATCAGGCCTACTACCGCTGTGTCATCGGCAAACTTAATGATGGTGTTGGTGTCATGGGTGAACAGAAAGTAGAGGAGGGGACTGAGCAGGCACCCCTGAGGGGCCCCCGTGTTGAGGGTCAGCATGGCGAATGTGTTGTTGCCTGTCCTTACCACCTGGGGGCGGCCCGTCAGGAAGTCCAGGATCCAGTTGCAGAGGGAGGTGTTTAATCCCAGGGTCCTTAGCTTAGTGATGAACTAGGAGGGCACTATGGTGTTAAACGCTGAGCTGTAGTCAATGAACAGAATTATTGCGTAGGTGTTCCTTTTGTCCAGGTGAGAAAGGGCAGTGTGGAATGCAATAGAGATTGCGTCATCAGTGTATCTGTTGGGGTGGTATGCGAATTGAAGAGGACCCATGGTGTCTGGGATGATGGTGTTGATTTGAGCCATGACCAGCCTTTCAAAGCATTTGATGGCAACAGATGTGAGTGCTACGGGGCGATAGTCATTTAGACAGGTTACTTTGGTGTTCATGGGTACAGGGACTGTGGTGGTCTGCTTGAAATGTAGGTTTTACAGACTGGGTCAGGAAGAGGTTGAAAATGTAATTGAAGACACTTGCCAGCTGGTCAGTGCATGCTCTGAGTACGCGTCCTGGTAATCCGTCTGGCCCTGCGGCCTTGTGATTGTTTACTCACATCGGCGACGGAGAGTGTGATCACTCAGTCATCTGGAACAGCTGGTGCTCTCATGCATGGTTCAGTGTTACTTTCCTCGAAGCGAGAATATAAGGTATTTAGCTCTGTTTCCCTTTGTAATTCGTAATCCAAAGTGAATAATGAATAATGTAAATCATGCTCATGTGACTTGTTTGTGTATGCCGTATATAAGGACTGAAATGGAATGCCCTTTTCTGAATTTTCATCAAGCTTGGTTTGAGTTTGTGAACCTTCCCAGTTAGTTTTTCTCAGTCGCTTTGGTGCATTTCTTAGATCAAAAGTGCCATTCTTGATACTACTTGTACAAATTCCAAATCATCTAGTCACTTGTGCACATCATTAAAGCAATTTCTTATTCCTTTGAACAAATTGCAATTGCTTTTGTACATATTGCAATTGATCATGTACAAGTGTCAGCTTTTTTCCACATTTTCAATTGCTCATGTCATGTTGATCAAAATATAGTAGATGGTTCTCTGTTGAATAGTCTTACCCCTCAAAACATCTAGGCATTAGTTCCTTGCATAAGCCATTACATGCAAAATTGTTGAACTATTTGTCATAAACTGTCAAGCATAGTTTTACACATTTCTATTAGACCTTTTGTACAAAAACGTGAATTGATGAATGGTGCAGGTGAAATTGACCCTCACTCATGAAGGAATGTAAAGTGTTAGTTCAACCAACAATCAACCAGTTGTCTAAATTGCTCAAAGGTGCATCTCATGAAGAATCAACGGGCAAGCATATATAGACAGACCACAACACAGAGTTGCAATTTTCCAATAATGTATGGACCAGGAAACGAACAGGGTCAACAGCCAAGAGCAGGAAGAAGAGGAGCAAGGATGCGTGGTGGAAGGCAAAACAGAAGAAGAGGCAGAAGAGGACATAGGCGCATATCTGATGACATAAGGGCCACTATTGTAGACCATGTTGTCAATCATGGCCTTACAATGGCTGAGGCGGGTCGAAGGGTGCAGCCAAATATTAGAAGATCAACCGTGTCCTCAATAGTTCAAACGTTTCGAAGAGAGAACAGGTATGTCCACCAATGTACAGTGCACAGTTACTGTATATAAGCAGTATACTGTATACTTCCTACAATGCTTCATATTACAGTAGTCCACTTGTATTTCACAGCATACAGAAATATACTTTATACAGATACATACTGCACCTTACATGCAGACACCTGTATGTTTTACAGTAAAATGTGTGTTCGCATAGTTTTTGTCTATGTGAAAGTGTGCGATGCATCACTGCATTTTTCCCCACATAGGACTGCAAGATTACCTCAAACCGGTGGCAGAGGACGCCTTTTCACACCTCAACAGGAGGAGGCTATTTGCACCATGGTCCGAGTAAACAATGCCATGAGACTCAGTGAAATACAAAGGACCATTATAGAAGACAACGATGTCTTTGAAAACATCCATACGGTTAGCATCTCAACCATCGACAGGGTGCTGCATAGAAACCAGATGAGTATGAAACAGCTGTACCGTGTACCATTCCAAAGGAATGAGGACAGAGTTGAGGAGCTACGGTACCAGTATGTACAGGTAAAACATATCTATGTAACTACTTTACAGCAACATTTTATAGTGATACATAGTACAGTAAGCTTAAACTGCACACTGTGGAAGGAACATGCAATATATGTACATTTTATGTAACTCTTCCTTACCAAAACAAATTCAACTGTGTGTTCTGGGATATAGCGTATAATGGAGTTGGAATCAAGTGAACCCTCTCACAACTTTGTATACGTGGATGAGGCTGGCTTCAACCTGACCAAATGCAGAAGGCGGGGTCGGAATATCATCGGTCACAGAGCTACATCACCATGTGTGCTGCTATTTCGGAGCATGGTGTCCTAACCCATATCCCCCTTATAGGGCCATACAACACCCAGCATCTACTCAACTTTTTAGAGACTCTACAGGGCTCTCATCCCTGATGATGAGAGGGGTCTGTTTAGAGAGGATTTGCCAAAGTATGTGGGTGGGTCACAAACCATAAGGCAATGGTTTGTGACCCACCCGAGGATGCTCATAGAATTCCTCCCACCTTATTCACCATTCCTTAACCCAATTGAGGAGTTCTTTTCAGCATGGAGGTGGAAGGTGTACGATCGTCAGCCACACACACAGATGACCCTGCTGGCTGCAATGGATGCAGCATGTGAGGACATCACAGAGGATGGATAAGGCATTCCAAAAGATTCTTTCCACGTTGCATTGGAAGGGAAAATATCCGGTGTGATGTGGATGAGAATATGTGGGCCGACAGACAGGAACGTCTGGATGTGTAGAGACAGCACTAGAACAGTGCTGCGGGAAAAGTTGTGCCTTAGGGGTGGTTTCCTGTGTTTCTTTCTAATTTAGTTTTTTTTCCTTTGTGCCCCTTGGGTTGTCCAGTCTCTTTCAATCAATAACCCACATACAGTAATATGTAAATAGTACTGTTGAAATTGATATATGCCATAGAAGTGCAGCCTTGTGCATTTTCAATACAGTAACTGTCATCCAAACTGTAGCCTAAGTTTACATCAGGTAATACTGTCAAAGTACACAGTTCCATTGACAACATGCCTAAACATTCTGACGACCTTGTTCGTGAACAATGACTCAATGACTTATCATTCTGATGACACTGGCATGAATATTTACTTTTGAGAGATGTACTAAGGATTTTTAGTGACTGACTAGCTTTAGAAACACATCTATTGTATATTGCAGTTTGTACAAATTGTTCTGAGAAATGCACTTATTATTTTGCACATGTTAGGGATGATGTGAAAAATGCACCAAAGCGACTGAGAAAAACTGTAACTGATAATAAAGCGTGATTCATTATATATTGACTTCAAGCCGATGAGAACCCAGTGTAGTAGGATTTGATGCTGGTCCTGTATTGATGCTTTGCCTGTTTGATGGTTCGTCAAAGGACGTAGCAGGATTTCTTATAAGCGACAGATTATTGTCCCGCTCCTTGAAAGCCGGCAGCTCTAGCCTTTAGCTCAGTGAGGATGTTGTGTGTGTTTGTTTGTGTGTGTGTCATTCAGCAGAAAGTGCACTTTGGCAATACTTAAATGAGTTTTCTCCACCACACACACACACACACACACACACAGCCTCCTACATTAGCCCTCTCTCTAGACACACTTCGAGGGCGAAGAGCAATTTAGACAAACAAGACGACGACCTTGCCGTGACCTTTTGCTACATTCTAATGTTCACCCCACAGGGAGAGCAGACAGACAGACAGACAGACAGACAGACAGACAGACAGACAGACAGACAGACAGAGAGCCTGGCTGGTTGTGGATCACGGTGGTGGTTAAGTAATACCTAAAGTGATTCTGTTGGAGCCTCCTGCAGCTCAGAGCTGGACATGCTAGTGTCACTACTAGTTAATGTAGACACACTGCCTGAGAGGGAGAGAGAGAGAGAGAGAGAGGAGGATGTTCAAATGGACAAGAGAGAGAGGAGTCTTCTATTTCAGTACCTCTCCTCAAGAAATGTACACACAGTCCACCTCATTCTCTCTTGTTATATTTCCACTGAACTGTCTCTCTTAGTGTCTAATGAAAGGAAATGTATCGACAACAAGTACGAAGTTGCCTTGTTTATTTCACCATCTTGATCCAACCCACTGTAGGTATTGTATGTTACCTCACGTGACCTTTATGCAAACGATGTAGCATGTCAGAGGCTAGACCCAATCACAACAAATCGATAATCTTAGCAGGACACTACATCTCTAAGGACATTGGTTAGCTTTGATCAAGTCAACAACCATGAATTAACATCTATTAATGTATTATTGCTCTGTTCTCGCCCAGGTGAAAACAAGCAAAGTCATTATTTAGTTAAGAATGAAAGATCTGTCCGATTTCTTAAGAGTAATGTTGTGTTCTGTTTTTTCTTGTTGTTCTTCTGTCTCCTGTTGGGGGGGGGGGGGGGGGGGTGATTCTCCATGTATTGTTCGCTGTCATTATCTGTCTGTAAAACTGAAAATTCATAAATAAATAAATAATACAAGATCTGGTCACTAAGTGTAATCTATCGGTTCATCAACTCATGATACAAGATCTGGTCACTAAGTTCATCAACTCATAATACAAGATCTGGTCACTAAGTTCATCAACTCATAATACAAGATCTGGTCACTAAGTTCATCAACTCATAATAGAAGGAAAATGGCACCCTAATTTATACCTACCTCGCCTGGTTCACCAACTACTTCTCAGATAGAGTTCAGTGTGTCAAATCAGAGGGCCTGTTGTCCTGACCTCTGGCAGTCTCTATGGGGGTGCCACAGGGTTCCATCCTCGGGCCGACTCTTTTCTCTGTATAGATCAATGATGTTGCTCTTGCTGCTGGTGATTCTCTGATCCACCTCTACGCAGACAACACCATTCTGTATACTTCTGGCCCTTCTTTGGACACTGTGTTAATTATCCTCCAGACGAGCTTCAATGCCATACAACTCTCCTTCCGTAGCCTCCAACTGCTCTTAAATGCAAGTAAAACTAAATGCATGCTTTTCAACCGATCGCTGCCCGCACCTGCCCGCCCATCCAGCATCACTACTCTGGACGGTTCTGACTTAGAATATGTGGAAAACTACAAATACCTAGGTGTCTGGCTAGACTGTAAACTCTCCTTCCAGACTCACATTAAGCCTTGGTCCGTTCCTACACACAATCGTGACACTGTGTTGTAACAGTGAGTGTCTCTGAGCCTGATAAAGAGGAATGAAGTAGCATATGCTACAACAGATTGCAATCTAGAGCTTTTTAATTGGAGAAAAGAAGGACTCGTACAACAGATGCGTTGAATTGTTCTCCATGAGGCTTATTCTAAAGGTAGCTGATCTCTCTGATAAGGCTGACATAATACACTCAGTGTTTTGTATTGAAATACATTTCTCATTAAAGTCATTTGTCAGCAACAAGACACATGTCAAAGCACTCTCACAGCTCTATATTGGTTTCATGTGGTATAATTATCCATGATTTCCAGACCTCCAATCCCAGTTGATTCTGATGAAGGGTGATTTACATACCTCCAATCCCAGTTGATTATGATGAAGGGTGATTTACATAGTCCAATCCCAGTTGATTATAATGAAGGGTGATTTACATACGTCCAATCCCAGTTGATTATGATGAAGGGTGATTTACATACCTCCAATCCCCGTTGATTATGATGAAGGGTGATTTACATACGTCCAATCCCAGTTGATTATGATGAAGGGTGATTTCCAGACCTCCAATCCCAGTTGATTCTGATGAAGGGTGATTTACATACCTCCAATCCCAGTTGATTCTGATGAAGAGTGATTTACATAGCTCCAATCCCAGTTGATTATGATGAAGGGTGATTTACATACCTCCAATCCCAGTTGATTCTGATGAAGGGTGATTTACATACGTCCAATCCCCGTTGATTATGATGAAAGGTTTAAAGGTGACTCCCAGGCTGCCAGTGAACATGTCTCCCGTCTCCCCAAGTACCCAAACACCCCCACGCCATACCCCGCCCCCTTAATCTTCTACCCCCACACACACTCCTCCTACCGTGCTGGAGGAACAGCATTGAGTAATTGCTCTGTCTAACAACACAGAAATCCTTGAGCCTTGCCCAAACCAGCTGTCCCCAACACACACACACACACACACCACACACACACACACACACACACACACACACACACACACACACACACACACACACACACCACACAGTAACACACACACACACACACACACCCACACACCCACACACGCACACACACACGCACACACACACACACACACACACACACACACACACACACACACACACACACACACACACACACACACACACACACAGCTGTCCACAACATCACATAAAATATGGTGCTGGGAGGATGTCTGAGGCAATGCTTTGACACACACACACAGACACACACACACACACACACACACACACGACACACACACACACACACACACACACACACACACACACACACACACACACACACACACACACACACACACACACACACACACACAGCAACACACACCACACCACACACACCATACACAGTAACACACACTCGTACAGAGTCATGCTCTGCAGAAAGAGGCTTCTCTGAGGCTAAATGCTCGGTGGCAGGTCAGAGTGTAGAGGGGCCAGGGACACACATCCCACACAAACACATACAACCAGCCAGGTCACCCCTGATACAAGGCAGTATTCAACGTCCATCCATGTCTGAGGACGTCGGGAGATGGCGTGGAAACCAGGAAACAGGGAGCGCTGTTATCTTCAAGTTGGTTTGGGTTTTGCTGCGGGGCATTGTGGACAGGGATGGTTCCTGTTGGTTTGGCTGCGGGGCATTGTGGACAGGATGGTTCCTGTTGGTTTGGGTTTTGCTGTGGGGCATTGTGGACAGGATGGTTCCTGTTGGTTTGGGTTTTGCTGCAGGGCATTGTGGACAGGATGGTTCCTGTTGGTTTGGGTTTTGCTGCGGGGCATTGTGGACAGGGATGGTTCCTGTTGGTTTGGGTTTTGCTGCGGGGCATTGTGGACAGGGATGGTTCCTGTTGGTTTGGGTTTTGCTGCGGGGCATTGTGGACAGGGATGGTTCCTGTTGGTTTGGGTTTTGCTGCAGGGCATTGTGGACAGGGATGGCAGATGGGAGTAAGCACTTGCCTCTGATTCTAACGGTTGTGTTGTATAATACAGTGATATAAAGTTGTTTCAGATATCTTTGTTTTAAGCCAATGCCAAACAATAACACTTACCTTAACCATTCAGAGTTAATGCCTAACCTTAACCATTCAGAGTTAATGCCTAACCTTAACCATTCAGAGTTAATGCCTAACCTTAACCATTCAGGTTAATGCCTAACCTTAAACATTCAGAGTTAATGCCTAACCTTAACCATTCAGAGTTGATGCCTAACCTTAACCACTCAGAGTTAATGATAGATACTAACAGACCAGTCTCAGTGTAGTTATCCTCTAGATACTAACAGACCAGTCTCAGTGTAGTTATCCTCTAGATACTAACAGACCAGTCTCAGTGTAGTTATCCTCTAGATACTAACAGACCAGTCTCAGTGTAGTTATCCTCTAGATACTAACAGACCAGTCTCAGTGTAGTTATCCTCTAGATACTAACAGACCAGTCTCAGTGTAGTTATCCTCTAGATACTAACATGCCAGTCTCAGTGTAGTTATCCTCTAGATACTAACAGACCAGTCTCAGTGTAGTTATCCTCTAGATACTAACAGACCAGTCTCAGTGTAGTTATCCTCTAGATACTAACAGACCAGTCTCAGTGTAGTTATCCTCTAGATACTAACAGACCAGTCTCAGTGTAGTTATCCTCTAGATACTAACAGACCAGTCTCAGTGTAGTTATCCTCTAGATACTAACAGACCACAGAAGACTGGTGACAAAATCCCGCACTCCACGTTGTGTGGGTTTGTATGTTTGTTTGTGTGTGTGTGTGTGTGTGTGTGTGTGTGTGTGTGTGTGTGTGTGTGTGTGTGTGTGTGGTGTGTGTGTGTGTGTGTGTGTGTGTGTGTGTGTGTGTGTGTGTGTGTGTGTGTGTGTGTGTGTGTGTGTGTGTGTGTGTGCGTGTGTGTGTGTGTGTGTGTGTGTCTCCCTGGTTCTCCTCAGCCTCCCTCTGCTCTGTTCTAGAAGGACTGTGTTTCCAAGGACTGGGCATCACAGGAAGACAAAGCTCTGTTTTCCTCTCTGATAATGAACCAAAACGGAGTCCTCGCCCCCGTCGTGGTCGTTTTGGATGTTGGGCTGAAACAGATATCCTTTTGTCTCCCCTTGACATATCTGGTGAAGATCTTTACACACAGCAGAACCAGACGAGAGGCTGCCAGTTGAAGGAGGACTGGGTATCTGAGATGTGCCGAATTACACTGCCTGTTACATGTCCTGGGTTTAGAAGCTGTCTTTATCCTCTCTCTCTCTCTCTCTCTCTCTCTCTCTCGTCTGTCTTGTCTTTCTCTCTCTTTTCTCTCTCGCTCTCTTCATCTCTCGCTGTCATTTCTCTCTCTCTGCCTCTCTCTCTCCCACATCTCTAGTTCTCTCGCTCCCTCTCTCTCTTTCTGTCTGTCACTGTCTCCTTTCTGTGGTAGGACTATTCTGTCTGTGTCTCTACATCACAACATCGTGTCACATCCTCTTTCCTGACTCACACCAATCACTGGGGCACACACACCGCACACCACACACACCACACACACCACACACCACACACACACCACACACACCACACACACCACACACACCACACACACAATCTCTCACACCACACACACCACACACACAATCCTCTCACACACCACACACACCACACACACCACACACACCACACACACAATCTCTCACACAGACACACACACCACACACACAATCTCTCTCTCTCTCACAGACACGGTCTCTGTCTTTGAAGACCTCCTGCCCCCCCCCCCCCCCCAGCACCCCCCTCTCCTAAAGGTTGGCCCCTACATGCTGAGTGCCTCTAAGTTCAAGTCTCTTCCTTTGTTGTTCTGTTGTAGTTAAAGGCTAGATGGAGAGCAGAGAGGGGAATGTGATCTCCAACCCCATCTGGTACAGAGAGAGAGAGAGAGAGAGCCAGCATCTAAACAGATTTCCCATTCTGAACATGGAGCTGGTTTTCAACTGGCATTGGGTACATCCTGTATGGATCATTGGGTACATACTGTATGGATCATTGGGTACATCCTGTATGGATCATTGGGTACATACTGTATGGATCATTGGGTACATCCTGTATGGATCATTGGGTACATACTGTATGGATCATTGGGTACATCCTGTATGGATCATTGGGTACATACTGTATGGATCATTGGGTACATCCTGTATGGATCATTGGGTACATACTGTATGGATCATTGGGTACATACTGTATGGATCATTGGGTACATCCTGTATGGATCATTGGGTACATCCTGTATGGATCATTGGGTACATCCTGTATGGATCATTGGGTACATCCTGTATGGATCATTGGGTACATCCTGTATGGATCATTGGGTACATCCTGTATGGATCATTGGGTACATACTGTATGGATCATTGGGTACATACTGTATGGATCATTGGGTACATCCTGTCTGGATCATTGGGTACATCCTGTATGGATCATTGGGTACATCCTGTATGGATCATTGGGTACATACTGTATGGATCATTGGGTACATCCTGTATGGATCATTGGGTACATCCTGTATGGATCATTGGGTACATCCTGTATGGATCATTGGGTACATCCTGTATGGATCATTGGGTACATACTGTATGGATCATTGGGTACATCCTGTATGGATCATTGGGTACATCCTGTATGGATCATTGGGTACATACTGTATGGATCATTGGGTACATACTGTATGGATCATTGGGTACATACTGTATGGATCATTGGGTACATCCTGTATGGATCATTGGGTACATCCTGTATGGATCATTGGGTACATCCTGTATGGATCATTGGGTACATACTGTATGGATCATTGGGTACATCCTGTATGGATCATTGGGTACATCCTGTATGGATCATTGGGTACATACTGTATGGATCATTGGGTACATCCTGTATGGATCATTGGGTACATCCTGTATGGATCATTGGGTACATCCTGTATGTACCTTCTGTCCTCAGAGGATGTGTTAGCTGAGTCAGAGTTGAATACTGGCATTACTGGCATCAGGAAACACATAGCCGAAGAGGGAGGGGAGGAGAGGAGAGAGGATGGGGTGAGAGAGGAGAGGATGGGAGGGAGGGGAGGAGAGGAGAGGAGGGAGGGAGGGAGTGAGGGAGGGAGGGAGGGAGGGAGGGAGGGAGGGAGGGAGGGAGGGAGGGAGGGAGGGAGGGAGGGAGGGGAAAGAGGAGAGGAGAGTGGGGAGAGGATGGAGGAGAGAGGAGAGGATGGGAGGGAGGAGAGGATGAAGGAAAGAGGAGAGAGGAGAGGATGGGAGAGAGGAGAGGATGGGAGGGAGGGAGGGGAGAGAGGAGAGAGAGGGGAGGGGAGAGAGGAGTGACAAGAGGACAGGGTATGTCTGTGAAAGAGGAGATGATGCTTCCTCTGCACATCGTCTCTCTGCTGCCGTAGAGGTCGCGCCCTTCAGTCGGGTACTGAAGTTTCAACTGACCCCCCCGCTGGTCCCCTGGGCGGGGTTATTTCAGGTTCATGGGGTCAACCTCTAACAGGACAGCACTCCACGGATGTTTCCCCAATGGTGCCCTATTCACTATATAGTGCACTACTGACCCTTATGGGCCCTGGTCTAAAGTAGTGCACTATATAGGGAATAGGATTCCATTTAGGATTCAGACTCTAAAATGATGATAAAACTACAGTAGATCAGCTGTGAGAGAAATCAGATAAAACCGACTGGCCAGCCTACTACTATGGCCACTCTCTCTACGTCTAGGGGTCCTAGGCTTGCCTAAAGGTTCTATAACCCTTCTGAATGTGGTGGTGTACTGTCTATCTGTGTCCCTAAGCACTTAACTAGCTCAACAACCTGTCACTCATAACAGCAGGTATCACTTATATCCTGGTTGTCACACTATTGTGACTGATCCTGTGTAGCAGATAAACATCCCCTAGACAGGACTGGGCTGTCACTAATATCCTGTCTGTCTGTGTAGCAGCTAAACATCCCCTAGACAGGACTGGGCTGTCACTAATATCCTGTCTGTCTGTGTAGCAGCTAAACATCCCCTAGACAGGACTGGGCTGTCACTAATATCCTGTCTGTCTGTGTAGCAGCTAAACATCCCCTAGACAGGACTGGGCTGTCACTAATATCCT
>NC_138307.1:33647500-33657500 GCF_965601325.2 Salmo salar | reverse complement strand
TTGTTATAGACTACAGTAACCAGGTGTTGGGTTGTTATAGACTACAGTAACCAGGTGTTGGGTTGTTATAGACTACAGTAACCTGGTGTTGGGTTGTTATAGACTACAGTAACCTGGTGTTGGGTTGTTATAGACTACAGTAACCAGGTGTTGGGTTGTTATAGACTACAGTAACCTGGTGTTGGGTTGTTATAGACTACAGTAACCAGGTGTTGGGTTGTTATAGACTACAGTAACCAGGTGTTGGGTTGTTATAGACTACAGTAACCTGGTGTTGGGTTGTTATAGACTACAGTAACCTGGTGTTGGGTTGTTATAGACTACAGTAACCTGGTGTTGGGTTGTTATAGACTACAGTAACCAGGTGTTGGGTTGTTATAGACTACAGTAACCAGGTGTTGGGTTGTTATAGACTACAGTAGACAGTAACCAGGTGTTGGGTTGTTATAGACTACAGTAACCAGGTGTTGGGTTGTTATAGACTACAGTAACCAGGTGTTGGGTCGTTATAGACTACAGTAGACAGTAACCAGGTGTTGGGTTGTTATAGACTACAGTAACCTGGTGTTGGGTTGTTATAGACTACAGTAACCAGGTGTTGGGTTGTTATAGACTACAGTAACCAGGTGTTGGGTTGTTATAGACTACAGTAACCTGGTGTTGGGTTGTTATAGACTACAGTAACCTGGTGTTGGGTCGTTATAGACTACAGTAGACAGTAACCAGGTGTTGGGTTGTTATAGACTACAGTAACCAGGTGTTGGGTTGTTATAGACTACAGTAACCAGGTGTTGGGTTGTTATAGACTACAGTAACCTGGTGTTGGGTTGTTATAGACTACAGTAACCTGGTGTTGGGTCGTTATAGACTACAGTAACCTGGTGTTGGGTTGTTATAGACTACAGTAACCAGGTGTTGGGTTGTTATAGACTACAGTAACCTGGTGTTGGGTTGTTATAGACTACAGTAGACAGTAACCAGGTGTTGGGTTGTTATAGACTACAGTAGACAGTAACCAGGTGTTGGGTTGTTATAGACTACATGTAACCAGGTGTTGGGTTGTTATAGACTACAGTAACCTGGTGTTGGGTTGTTATAGACTACAGTAACCAGGTGTTGGGTTGTTATAGACTACAGTAGACAGTAACCAGGTGTTGGGTTGTTATAGACTACAGTAACCTGGTGTTGGGTTGTTATAGACTACAGTAACCAGGTGTTGGGTCGTTATAGACTACAGTAATCCTGGTGTTGGGTTGTTATAGACTACAGTAACCTGGTGTTGGGTTGTTATAGACTACAGTAACCAGGTGTTGGGTCGTTATAGACTACAGTAATCTGGTGTTGGGTTGTTATAGACTACAGTAACCTGGTGTTGGGTTGTTATAGACTACAGTAACCAGGTGTTGGGTTGTTATAAGAACTCCAAAGAATTCCAAGAACTCCGGAACTCCAATTTGAGCAGCAGCAGCTGAAAAATGAGCTCCTACAAATATTGAAATTTACATGGTTTTTAGAGTGAAGTACATCGGAAAAAAGCAAAAGAAAACTGCAAGACTGAATAGGAGAAAAAACAAGCAACAAACAAAGAAGATAGGCTTTTGAAAAATAACTATTTTTCATAAAATTGTAGTTATCTTAGCAAGCTGAATTGTTTACCAGTTGCTAAGCAGTTGCTAGGGACTCTTTTGGAAGAAGCTAGCTAGCTAACGAAGAACAACAAAGAATATCTAGTTAACAGAAGAAAAGAAAGAGAAAATCAGGACAGAAGAAAAAGGATATCAAAGTGAAACAGTTCTCTAAAGACACAGGAGACAATAATACAAGAAACAACACTTCTGTAGCTTGTCAACTATGTGTCTGTCTATCCCAGTTCTCTCCTCTCTGCACAGGCCATACAAACGCTTCACACCGCGTGGCCGCTGCCACTCTAACCTGGTGGTCCCAGCGTGCACGACCCACGTGGAGTTCCAGGTCTCCGGCAGCCTCTGGAACTGCCGGTCTGCAGCCAACAAGGCTGAGTTCATCTCAGCCTATGCTACCCTCCAGTCCCTAGACTTCCTGGCGCTGACGGAAACATGGATTACCACAGATAACACTGCTACTCCTACTGCTCTCTCTTCGTCTGCCCACGTGTTCTCGCATACCCCTAGAGCATTGAGCCAGCGGGGTGGTGGCACTGGAATCCTCATCTCTCCCAAGTGGACATTCTCTCTTTCTCCCCTGACCCATCTGTCTATCTCCTCATTTGAATTCCATGCTGTCACAGTTACCAGCCCTTTCAAGCTTAACATCCTTATCATTTATCGCCCTCCAGGTTCCCTTGGAGAGTTCATCAATGAGCTTGACGCCTTGATAAGTTCCTTTCCTGAGGATGGCTCACCTCTCACAGTTCTGGGTGACTTTAACCTCCCCACGTCTACCTTTGACTCATTCCTCTCTGCCTCCTTCTTTCCACTCCTCTCCTCTTTTGACCTCACCCTCTCACCTTCCCCCCCTACTCACAAGGCAGGCAATACGCTTGACCTCATCTTTACTAGATGCTGTTCTTCCACTAATCTCATTGCAACTCCCCTCCAAATCTCCGACCACTACCTTGTATCCTTTTCCCTCTTGCTCTCATCCAACACTTCTCACTCTGCCCCTACTCGGATGGTATTGCGCCGTCCCAACCTTCGCTCTCTCTCTCCCGCTACTCTCTCCTCTTCCATCCTATCATCTCTTCCCTCTGCTCAAACCTTCTCCAACCTATCTCCTGATTCTGCCTCCTCAACCCTCCTCTCCTCCCTTTCTGCATCCTTTGATTTTCTCTGTCCCCTATCCTCCAGGCCGGCTCGGTCCTCCCCTCCTGCTCCGTGGCTCGACGACTCACTACGAGCTCACAGAACAAGGCTCCGGGCAGCCGAGCGGAAATGGAGGAAAACTCGCCTCCCTGCGGACCTGGCATCCTTTCACTCACTCCTCTCTACATTCTCCTCTTCTGTCTCTGCTGCTAAAGCCACTTTCTACCACTCTAAATTCCAAGCATCTGCCTCTAACCCTAGGAAGCTCTTTGCTACCTTCTCCTCCCTCCTGAATCCTCCTCCCCCTCCCCCCCCCCTCCTCCCTCTCTGCGGATGACTTCGTCAACCATTTTGAAAAGAAGGTTGACGATATTCGATCCTCGTTTGCTAAGTCAAACGACACCGCTGGTCCTGCTCACACTGCCCTACCCTGTGCTTTGACCTCTTTCTCCCCTCTCTCTCCAGATGAAATCTCGCATCTTGTGACGGCCGGCCGCCCAACAACCTGCCCACTTGACCCTATCCCCTCCTCTCTTCTCCAGACCATTTCCGGAGACCTTCTCCCCTTCCTCACCTTGCTCATCAACTCATCCTTGACCGCTGGCTACGTCCCTTCCGTCTTCAAGAGAGCGAGAGTTGCACCCCTTCTGAAAAAACCTACACTCGATCCCTCCGATGTCAACAACTACAGACCAGTATCCCTTCTTTCTTTTCTCTCCAAAACTCTTGAACGTGCCGTCCTTGGCCAGCTCTCCTGCTATCTCTCTCAGAATGACCTTCTTGATCCTAATCAGTCAGGTTTCAAGACTGGGCATTCAACTGAGACTGCTCTTCTCTGTGTCACGGAGGCTCTCCGCACTGCTAAAGCTAACTCTCTCTCCTCTGCTCTCATCCTTCTAGACCTATCTGCTGCCTTTGATACTGTGAACCATCAGATCCTCCTCTCCACCCTCTCCGAGTTGGGCATCTCCGGCGCGGCCCACGCTTGGATTGCGTCCTACCTGACAGGTCGCTCCTACCAGGTGGCGTGGCGAGAATCTGTCTCCGCACCATGCGCTCTCACCACTGGTGTCCCCCAGGGCTCTGTTCTAGGCCCTCTCCTATTCTCGCTATACACCAAGTCACTTGGCTCTGTCATATCCTCACATGGTCTCTCCTATCATTGCTATGCAGACGACACACAATTAATCTTCTCCTTTCCCCCTTCTGATAACCAGGCGGCGAATCGCATCTCTGCATGTCTGTCAGACATATCAGTGTGGATGACGGATCACCAGCTCAAGCTGAACCTCGGCAAGACGGAGCTGCTCTTCCTCCCGGGGAAGGACTGCCCGTTCCATGATCTCGCCATCACGGTTGACAACTCCCTTGTGTCCTCCTCCCAGAGTGCTAAGAACCTTGGCGTGATCCTGGACAACACCCTGTCGTTCTCCACTAACATCAAGGCGGTGACCCGATCCTGTAGGTTCATGCTCTACAACATTCGCAGAGTATGACCCTGCCTCACACAGGAAGCGGCGCAGGTCCTAATCCAGGCACTTGTCATCTCCCGTCTGGATTACTGCAACTCGCTGTTGGCTGGGCTCCATGCCTGTGCCATTAAACCCCTACAACTCATCCAGAACGCCGCAGCCCGTCTGGTGTTCAACCTTCCCAAGTTCTCTCACGTCACCCCGCTCCTCCGCTCTCTCCACTGGCTTCCAGTTGAAGCTCGCATCCGCTACAAGACCATGGTGATTGCCTACGGAGCTGTGAAGGGAACGGCACCTCCATACCTTCAGGCTCTGATCAGGCCCTACACCCAAACAAGGGCACTGCGTTCATCCACCACTGGCCTGCTGGCCCCCCTACCTCTGAGGAAGCACAGTTCCCGCTCAGCCCAGTCAAAACTGTTCGCTTCTCTGGCACCCCAATGGTGGAACAAGCTCCCTCACGACGCCAGGACAGCGGAGTCAATCACCACCTTCCGGAGACACCTGAAATCCCACCTCTTTAAGGAATACCTAGGATAGGATAAAGTAATCCTTCTAACCCCCCCCCCCCCTTAAAAGATTTAGATGCACTATTGTAAAGTGGTTGTTCCACTGGATATCATAAGGTGAATGCACCATTTTGTAAGTCGCTCTGGATAAGAGCGTCTGCTAAATGACTACAGTAAATGTGAGATGTTATAGACTACAGTAACCTGGTGTTGGGTTGTTATAGACTACAGTAACCTGGTGTTGGGTTGTTATAGACTACAGTAGACAGTAACCTGGTGTTGGGTTGTTATAGACTACAGTAGACAGTAACCAGGTGTTGGGTTGTTATAGACTACAGTAACCTGGTGTTGGGTTGTTATAGACAACAGTAACCAGGTGTTGGGTTGTTATAGACTACAGTAACCAGGTGTTGGGTTGTTATAGACTACATTAACCTGGTGTTGGGTTGTTATAGACTACAGTAACCTGGTGTTGGGTTGTTATAGACTACAGTAACCAGGTGTTGGATTGTTATAGACTACAGTAACCTGGTGTTGGGTTGTTATAGACTACAGTAGACAGTAACCTGGTGTTGGGTTGTTATAGACTACAGTAGACAGTAACCTGGTGTTGGGTCGTTATAGACTACAGTAACCTGGTGTTGGGTTGTTATAGACTACAGTAACCAGGTGTTGGGTCATTATAGACTACAGTAACCTGGTGTTGGGTTGTTATAGACTACAGTAACCAGGTGTTGGGTTGTTATAGACTACAGTAACCAGGTGTTGGGTTGTTATAGACTACAGTAACCTGGTGTTGGGTTGTTATAGACTACAGTAACCAGGTGTTGGGTTGTTATAGACTACAGTAGACAGTAACCTGGTGTTGGGTTGTTATAGACTACAGTAACCAGGTGTTGGGTTGTTATAGACTACAGTAACCTGGTGTTGGGTTGTTATAGACTACAGTAGACAGTAACCAGGTGTTGGGTTGTTATAGACTACAGTAACCTGGTGTTGGGTTGTTATAGACAACAGTAACCAGGTGTTGGGTTGTTATAGACTACAGTAACCAGGTGTTGGGTTGTTATAGACTACAGTAACCAGGTGTTGGGTTGTTATAGACTACATTAACCTGGTGTTGGGTTGTTATAGACTACAGTAACCTGGTGTTGGGTTGTTATAGACTACAGTAACCTGGTGTTGGGTTGTTATAGACTACAGTAGACAGTAACCTGGTGTTGGGTTGTTATAGACTACAGTAGACAGTAACCTGGTGTTGGGTCGTTATAGACTACAGTAACCTGGTGTTGGGTTGTTATAGACTACAGTAACCAGGTGTTGGGTCATTATAGACTACAGTAACCTGGTGTTGGGTTGTTATAGACTACAGTAACCAGGTGTTGGGTTGTTATAGACTACAGTAACCAGGTGTTGGGTCGTTATAGACTACAGTAACCTGGTGTTGGGTTGTTATAGACTACAGTAACCAGGTGTTGGGTCATTATAGACTACAGTAACCTGGTGTTGGGTTGTTATAGACTACAGTAACCAGGTGTTGGGTTGTTATAGACTACAGTAACCTGGTGTTGGGTTGTTATAGACTACAGTAGACAGTAACCAGGTGTTGGGTTGTTATAGACTACAGTAACCAGGTGTTGGGTCGTTATAGACTACAGTAACCAGGTGTTGGGTTGTTATAGACTACAGTAGACAGTAACCTGGTGTTGGGTCGTTATAGACTACAGTAACCTGGTGTTGGGTCGTTATAGACTACAGTAACCTGGTGTTGGGTTGTTATAGACTACAGTAACCAGGTGTAGGGTTGTTATAGACTACAGTAGACAGTAACCTGGTGTTGGGTTGTTATAGACTACATTAACCTGGTGTTGGGTCGTTATAGACTACAGTAACCAGGTGTTGGGTTGTTATAGACTACAGTAACCTGGTGTTGGGTCGTTATAGACTACAGTAGACAGTAACCAGGTGTTGGGTTGTTATAGACTACAGTAACCAGGTGTTGGGTTGTTATAGACTACAGTAACCTGGTGTTGGGTTGTTATAGACTACAGTAACCAGGTGTTGGGTTGTTATAGACTACAGTAGACAGTAACCAGGTGTTGGGTTGTTATAGACTACTGTAACCTGGTGTTGGGTTGTTATAGACTACAGTAACCAGGTGTTGGGTTGTTATAGACTACAGTAACCAGGTGTTGGGTCGTTATAGACGACAGTAACCAGGTGTTGGGTTGTTATAGACTACAGTAACCTGGTGTTGGGTTGTTATAGACTACAGTAACCTGGTGTTGGGTCGTTATAGACTACAGTAGACAGTAACCAGGTGTTGGGTTGTTATAGACTACAGTAACCAGGTGTTGGGTTGTTATAGACTACAGTAACCTGGTGTTGGGTTGTTATAGACTACAGTAGACAGTAACCTGGTGTTGGGTTGTTATAGACTACAGTAACCTGGTGTTGGGTTGTTATAGACTACAGTAACCATGTGTTGGGTTGTTATAGACTACAGTAACCTGGTGTTGGGTTGTTATAGACTACAGTAGACAGTAACCTGGTGTTGGGTTGTTATAGACTACAGTAACCAGGTGTTGGGTTGTTATAGACTACAGTAACCTGGTGTTGGGTTGTTATAGACTACAGTAGACAGTAACCAGGTGTTGGGTTGTTATTGACTACAGTAACCTGGTGTTGGGTTGTTATAGACAACAGTAACCGGGTGTTGGGTTGTTATAGACTACAGTAACCAGGTGTTGGGTTGTTATAGACTACAGTAACCTGGTGTTGGGTTGTTATAGACAACAGTAACCAGGTGTTGGGTTGTTATAGACAACAGTAACCAGGTGTTGGGTTGTTATTGACTACAGTAACCAGGTGTTGGGTTGTTATAGACTACAGTAGACAGTAACCTGGTGTTGGGTCTTTATAGACTACAGTAACCAGGTGTTGGGTTGTTATAGACTACAGTAGACAGTAACCTGGTGTTGGGTTGTTATAGACTACAGTAACCTGGTGTTGGGTTGTTATAGACTACAGTAACCAGGTGTTGGGTTGTTATAGACTACAGTAACCAGGTGTTGGGTTGTTATAGACAACAGTAACCTGGTGTTGGGTTGTTATAGACTACAGTAACCAGGTGTTGGGTTGTTATAGACTACAGTAACCAGGTGTTGGGTTGTTATAGACTACAGTAGACAGTAACCAGGTGTTGGGTTGTTATAGACTACAGTAACCAGGTATTGGGTTGTTATAGACTACAGTAACCTGGTGTTGGGTTGTTATAGACTACAGTAACCAGGTGTTGGGTTGTTATAGACTACAGTAACCAGGTGTTGGGTTGTTATAGACAACAGTAACCTGGTGTTGGGTTGTTATAGACTACAGTAACCTGGTGTTGGGTTGTTATAGACTACAGTAACCTGGTGTTGGGTTGTTATAGACTACAGTAGACAGTAACCAGGTGTTGGGTTGTTATAGACTACAGTAACCTGGTGTTGGGTTGTTATAGACAACAGTAACCAGGTGTTGGGTTGTTATAGACTACAGTAACCAGGTGTTGGGTTGTTATAGACTACATTAACCTGGTGTTGGGTTGTTATAGACTACAGTAACCTGGTGTTGGGTTGTTATAGACTACAGTAACCAGGTGTTGGGTTGTTATAGACTACAGTAACCTGGTGTTGGGTTGTTATAGACTACAGTAGACAGTAACCTGGTGTTGGGTTGTTATAGACGTACAGTAACCTGGTGTTGGGTCGTTATAGACTACAGTAACCTGGTGTTGGGTTGTTATAGACTACAGTACCGGGGGGAGCACGTAACCTGGTGTTGGGTTGTTATAGACTACAGTAACCAGGTGTTGGGTTGTTATAGACTACAGTAACCTGGTGTTGGGTTGTTATAGACTAGCAGTAACCTGGTGTTGGGTTGTTATAGACTACAGTACCGGGGGGAGCACGTAACCTGGTGTTGGGTTGTTATAGACTACAGTAACCAGGTGTTGGGTTGTTATAGACTACAGTAACCAGGTGTTGGGTTGTTATAGACTACAGGCGTAACCAGGTGTTGGGTTGTTATAGACTACAGTACCGGGGGGGAGCACGTAACCAGGTGTTGGGTTGTTATAGACTACAGTAACCAGGTGTTGGGTTGTTATAGACTACAGTAACCTGGTGTTGGGTTGTTATAGACTACAGTAACCTGGTGTTGGGTTGTTATAGACTACAGTAACCAGGTGTTGGGTTGTTATAGACTACAGTAACCTGGTGTTGGGTTGTTATAGACTACAGTAGACGCCTGGTGTTGGGTTGTTATAGACTACAGTAATCCTAGGTGTTGGGTTGTTATAGACTACAGTAACCTGGTGTTGGGTTGTTATAGACTACAGTAACCAGGTGTTGGGTTGTTATAGACTACAGTAACCAGGTGTTGGGTTGTTATAGACTACAGTAACCTGGTGTTGGGTTGTTATAGACTACAGTAACCTGGTGTTGGGTTGTTATAGACTACAGTAGACAGTAACCTGGTGTTGGGTTGTTATAGACTACAGTAACCAGGTGTTGGGTTGTTATAGACTACAGTAACCTGGTGTTGGGTTGTTATAGACTACAGTAGACAGTAACCAGGTGTTGGGTTGTTATAGACTACAGTAACCTGGTGTTGGGTTGTTATAGACAACAGTAACCAGGTGTTGGGTTGTTATAGACTACAGTAACCAGGTGTTGGGTTGTTATAGACTACAGTAACCAGGTGTTGGGTTGTTATAGACTACATTAACCTGGTGTTGGGTTGTTATAGACTACAGTAACCTGGTGTTGGGTTGTTATAGACTACAGTAACCTGGTGTTGGGTTGTTATAGACTACAGTAGACAGTAACCTGGTGTTGGGTTGTTATAGACTACAGTAGACAGTAACCTGGTGTTGGGTCGTTATAGACTACAGTAACCTGGTGTTGGGTTGTTATAGACTACAGTAACCAGGTGTTGGGTCATTATAGACTACAGTAACCTGGTGTTGGGTTGTTATAGACTACAGTAACCAGGTGTTGGGTTGTTATAGACTACAGTAACCAGGTGTTGGGTCGTTATAGACTACAGTAACCTGGTGTTGGGTTGTTATAGACTACAGTAACCAGGTGTTGGGTCATTATAGACTACAGTAACCTGGTGTTGGGTTGTTATAGACTACAGTAACCAGGTGTTGGGTTGTTATAGACTACAGTAACCTGGTGTTGGGTTGTTATAG
>NC_138307.1:33385000-33630000 GCF_965601325.2 Salmo salar | reverse complement strand
TTTGGTCTCTGTCCTGTGTTGTGGTTGTAGCAACGGTGGCCTGCATTTGAACACGCTTCACCAATGACTTTATCTGTGTTTGCCCAGCCTCCCAGAACCACCGCATGGAAACACACACACACTTCCCTCCATTGTGCCACCGATGCCTTTGTCTGGTTTTCAGAGACTAGCGATGGCACGGGAATACCAATGACGACAGGGAGAGAGAGGGACAGAGAGAGAGAGAGAGAACAGAGAGAGAACAGAGAAAGGGAGAGAACAGAGAGAGAGATATTGAAGAGAGAGGGAGGAGAGTGAGAGGGAGGAGAGAGACAGAGAGAGCGAGAGAGAACAGAGAGAGAACAGAGAAAGGGAGAGAACAGAGAGAGAGATATTGAAGAGAGAGGGAGGAGAGAGAGGGAGGAGAGAGTGAGAGAAGAGAGAAGTAAGAACCCATCTGTGTCCCAAATGGCACCCTTTTCCATAACATTGTGGATTACTTTTGACCAGGGTCCATAGGCCAGGTAGTGTACTACATAGGGAATAGGGTGCCATTTGATGTGTTCAATTCATTGTGTGGCTGGACCATTGTGAGCTGTGGTGTGTTGAATGACAGGTTGACAGACAGTCTTTCTACAGGTAGATGAATACATAGTAACAGTGTTGATGTGAAGTGAGGTTAACAGCAAGATAAGTACCTGGCTAAACAGCTCTCTGTATCCAAAATGGATCCCTATTCACTATGTAGCACCCTATGGGCCATGGTCAAAAGTAGTGCACTATATAGGGAATAGGCTTTCATTTGGGAGGCACACCTTTCCTCTTTTCCTGTTAGCCTGTTTAAGCCAACATGGATCATACTTTAAGAATACAGTACTAACTTCTCCATGTACTGCTTTACAGTTTTACTGTGTACAGTTTTAGTGTGTATAGTTTTACTGTGTACAGTTTTAGCGTTTATAGTTGGACTGTGTACAGTTTTAGTGTTTATAGTTTTACTGTGTACAGTTTTAGTGTTTATAGTTTTAGGGTTTTACAGTTTTAGTGTTTATAGTTTTAGGGTTTACAGTTTTAGTGTTTATAGTTTTATGTTTTATAGTGTTAGGGTTTATAGATTTAGGGTGTAGAGTTTTAGGGTTTTTTGTTTTAGGGTTTACAGGTTTAGGGTGTAGAGTTTTAGGGTTTATAGTTTTAGGGTTTACAGTTTTAGGGTTTATAGTTTTAGGTTTTACAGTGTTAGGGTTTATAGGTTTGGGGTGTAGAGTTTTAGGGTTTATAGTTTTAGGGTTTACAGTTTTAGGGTTTATAGTTTTAGGGTTTACAGTTTTAGGGTTTATAGTTTTAGGTTTTATAGTGTTAGGGTTTATAGGTTTGGGGTGTAGAGTTTTAGGGTTTATAGTTTTAGGGTTTACAGTTTTAGGGTTTATAGTTTTAGGGTTTATAGTTTTAGTGCCAGAGGAGAGGAGAGTGGGGGGAAAGAGGAGAGGGGAGGGAGAGGGGAGGGCAGGGCAGGGTAGGAGAGGAGAGGAGGTGGGAAGGGGAGGGGAGGGTAGGAGAGGAGAGGAGGTGGGAAGGGGAGGGCAGGGTAGGGTAGGAAAGGAGGTGGGAAGGGGAGGGCAGGGTAGGTAGGGTAGGAAAGGAGGTGGGAAGGGGAGGGGAGGCCAGGGTAGGAGAGGAGAGGAGGTGGGAAGGGGAGGCCAGGGTAGGGTAAGGAGAGGAGAGGAGGTGGGAAGGGGAGGGGAGGCCAGGGTAGGGTAGGAGCGGAGAGGAGAGGAGGTGGGAAGGCTAGGGGAGGCCAGGGTAGGGTAGGAGAGGAGAGGAGGTGGGAAGGGGAGGGGAGGCCAGGGTAGGGTATGGGGGGAGAGGAAGTGGGAAGGGGAGGGGAGGCCAGGGTAGGGTAGGAGAGGAGAGGAGGTGGGAAGGGAATGGGAGGGCAGGGGAAGAGAGGAGTGGGGAGGACAGGAGAGCCAATAAACATCAATCACTGCCAGCCAGGTACCTGCCCTGCAATAGAACCAGCAGGCCTGTAAACCTGTAGACCAAAACCCCAGCCATGAATCACTTATTCTACAAATCATTTTATCATCAGAGACCAGTGGAGAGGGGAAACATTTCTCCAATAGCTGCTGTTTTTGGAAGGACGCTATAAAATAGATAGGAGTATGGAATCATATTTACATCCCAAATTGCACCCTTTTCCTTATGGGCCCTGGTCAAAAGTAGTGCACCCTATTCCCTATTGGCCCTGGTCAAAAGTAGTGCACTAAGTAGGGAATAGGGTGTTTTCTGGGACGTATATAGCATGTGAGAGGGAAGGGGAGGGGCTTGGGCAGTACTAGTTGGTGCCAGCCCTTCAGACTGTGGGCTGGGTCTGATGTGAGGCACGGTGCCCTGGCCTGGGAGCCTGAGGGAGGGACCGTTAGTAAAAGTTTAATTATTCATTGTGGTGGTGGAGAGAGAGAGAGAGAGAGAGAGAGAGAGAGAGAGAGAGAGAGAGAGAGAGAGAGAGAGAGAGAGCAGAGACACAGAGGCAGAGACAGAGAGCAGAGAGAGAGAGAGACAGAGAGAGACAGAGAGAGAAGAGAGAGGCAGAGACAGAGACAGAGAGAGAGAGAGAGAGAGAGAGACAGAGAGAGCAGAGACAGAGACACAGAGACACAGAGAGAGAGAGCACACAGAGAGAGAGAGACAGAGACAGAGACACAGAGAGAGAGAGCGAGACAGAGACAGAGACAGAGAGACAGAGACAGAGACAGAGAGAGAGAGCAGAGACAGAGACAGAGACAGAGACAGAGACAGAGAGAGAGAGAGAGAGAGAGAGAGAGAGAGACAGAGAGACAGAGAGAGAGAGACTCCAAGCCCTGTGGTTCAGGATCCAATGTTAGGTCAGGAGGCCGGGCGGCGAGACCGTTTGACCGCAGTGACCTTTGATTGCCGTAGTGATGCGGCGGAGGGCGGGTGTCTGTTGCCGACGGTGACGGTGATGGAGTGGACCAGGAAATCGATCAAGCTCAGTGGATGAGAGACTAATGAACTGAGAAGTCAAACAGTCTGTCGACTCACACATCGCAGAGAAAATATAAATGATCTTTCTTCACAGCAACATACTAACAGATATCATCACAAAGAATATTGTCCACATCATAGAAAAATATGCTGATCGTGAGCTTCATACTCCTGGACTGACATCCCAGCTGTGTGTGAGAGCATTATGGTATTGACATCCCAGCTGTGTGTGAGAGCATTATGGTATTGACATCCCAGCTGTGTGTGACAGCATTATGGTATTGACATCCCAGCTGTGTGTGACAGCATTATGGTATTAACATCCCAGCTGTGTGAGAGCATTATTGTATTGACATCCCAGCTGTGTGTGAGAGCATTATGGTATTGACATCCCAGCTGTGTGTGTCAGAGCATTATGGTATTGACATCCCAGCTGTGTGTGTCAGAGCATTATGGTATTGACATCCCAGCTGTGTGTGAGAGCATTATGGTATTGACATCCCAGCTGTGTGTGTCAGAGCATTATGGTATTGACATCCCAGCTGTGTGTGACAGCATTATGGTATTGACATCCCAGCTGTGTGTGAGAGCATTATGGTATTGACATCCCAGCTGTGTGTGAGAGCATTATGGTATTGACATCCCAGCTGTGTGTGAGAGCATTATGGTATTGACATCCCAGCTGTGTGTGTCAGAGCATTATGGTATTGACATCCCAGCTGTGTGTGACAGCATTATGGTATTGACATCCCAGCTGTGTGTGAGAGCATTATGGTATTGACATCCCAGCTGTGTGTGACAGCATTATGGTATTGACATCCCAGCTGTGTGTGACAGCATTATGGTATTGACATCCCAGCTGTGTGTGACAGCATTATGGTATTGACATCCCAGCTGTGTGTGACAGCATTATGGTATTGACATCCCAGCTGTGTGTGAGAGCATTATGGTATTGACATCCCAGCTGTGTGTGAGAGCATTATGGTATTGACATCCCAGCTGTGTGTGTCAGAGCATTATGGTATTGACATCCCAGCTGTGTGTGACAGCATTATGGTATTGACATCCCAGCTGTGTGTGACAGCATTATGGTATTGGCATCCCAGCTGTGTGTGAGAGCATTATGGTATTGACATCCCAGCTGTGTGTGAGAGCATTATGGTATTGACATCCCAGCTGTGTGTGACAGCATTATGGTATTGACGTTATGACTAGAAGGTTATTATTACATTCCAGGTCCCTAAACTCTTAGACAAAAAGGGTTCCTAAAGGGTTCTTCAACACAGATCTGTTTTCATTGTTTACCAGTCATTCAGTCAATACATTATACATCACATTATCTTTATATACGGGCCAACTGGGTCCTCTGTTTCAGTCTGGAGAGGAGAGGAGAGGGGAGGGAAGGGGAGGGGAGGGGAGAGGAGAGGAGAGGAGAGGAGATGGAGAGGAGAGGAGATGAGAGGAGAGGAGAGGGTAGAGGGAAGAGAAGAGGGTAGGGTAGAAGGTGGGAGAGGCTGGAGGGAGTAGAGGGTAGGGTAGAGGGTCGGGAAGGGGGTAGAGGGTAGGGTAGAGGGTAGGAGAGTCTGGAGGGGGTAGAGGGTAGGGTAGAGGGTAGGAGAGTCTGGAGGGGGTAGAGGGTAGGGTAGAGGGTAGGAGAGTCTGGAGGGGGGTAGAGGGTAGGGGTGAGGGTAGGAGAGTCTGGAGGGGGGTAGAAGTTAGGGTAGAGTGTAGGAGAGTCTGGAGGGGGTAGGATGTAGGGGAGAGGGTAGGAGAGTCTGGAGGGGGTAGAGGGTAGGGTAGAGTGTAGGAGAGTCTGGAGGGGGGTAGGATGTAGGGGAGAGGGTAGGAGAGTCTGGAGGGGGTAGATTGCTACTAAATGATCTATCATTGAACTCCCTCCAAAAGAGTCTATATTCCCCTGGCACAGATCTTACACAGTTCATATCAGACAAGGAGCTTAATTTATATTCAATCTAAATTTAGGCAGCAGCATGCTAGAAGGGGGGCTGCATATTTTACATCCAACCATCTCTCGAGTATCAACGCTTAGAGAGTTGAAATGATGGTGTTGAAATCATCACAGTGCAATTTCTTTTCCCAGTCCCTTCCCCAAAACCCTCCCTCCCTCCCTCCCTCCCTCCCTCCCTCCCCTCCCTCCCTCCCTCCCTCCCTCCCTCCCTCTCTCTCTCTCCCGCCCTCCATCTCCCTCCCTCCCTCCCGCCCCGCCCGCCCTCCCTCCCTCCCTCCCAAAACTCAGAACTCTTAGAGACCGTTTAAGAATATTTCACATTTGAAACCAATTTGAATTGTCAAACAGTTTGTATTCTTCCATTCCAGTTGTGACAGACGAAGGGAAAAGGGCTGTACTAATTTAGAAATGTCAATATTGGATCTAGACGAAGTGTTTCTAATTGTTTTTACCAGCAACTTGTAAAAGTGCAGCGTGTTTGAGGAATGATGTGGCTATGTCCCAAATGGCACCCTATTCCCTACATAGTGCACCCTATTCCCTACATAGTGCACCCTATTCCCTATGCAGTGCACCCTATTCCCTACATAGTGCACCCTATTCCCTACGCAGTGCACCCTATTCCCTACATAGTGCACCCTATTCCCTACGTAGTGCACCCTATTCCCTACATAGTGCACCCTATTCCCTAAATAGTGCACTCTATTCCCTACATAGTGCACATACAGTGAGCTACAACAGTATTGGGACAGTGACACCGTTTCTGTTGTTTTGGCTCTGTACTCCAGCACTTTGGATTTGAAGTGACCCCCCCCCAAGAAAAAGAGGGTATGCTAACCTCCCCTGTTATTGTAATGGTGAGAGATTAGCATGTCTTGGAGATATGCTAACCTCCCCTGTTATTATAAGGGTGAAAGGTTAGCATGTCTTAGGGGTATGCTAACCTGCCCTGTTATTGTAATGGTGAGAGGTTAGCATGTCTTAGGGGTATGCTAACCTCCCCTGTTATTATAATGGTGAGAGGTTAGCATGTCTTGGGGGTATGCTAACCTCCCCTGTTATTGTAATGGTGAGAGGTTAGCATGTCTCGGAGGTATGCTAACCTCCCCTGTTATTGTAATGGTGAGAGGTTAGCATGTCTTGGAGGTATGATATTTGTGTATCTGTAACTTTCTCACTCGTCAGGGTTATCCGTAATCACGGTCTTATTTAGAATAAAAGTGATTCTAAAATGAAACAATACATTATTTACCATCAATTTCTATTGGGCACAAAATAATGTGAAACACAACCAAAACAAACAGCAAATGCATCCAACAAGTTTGTAGAGTCACAAGTTTGATATAGTCATTGTGTGATAGGAATATGGGACCAAATACTACACTTTTGACTACTTTAATACACATATAATACACGTATTGGGCTCCCGAGTGGCACAGAGGTCTAAGGCACTGCATCTCAGTGGATGAAACGCCATTACAGACACCCTGGTTCGATTCCAGGCTGTATCACAACCGGCCGTGATTGGGAGTCCCATAGGGTGGCACACAATTCACCCAGCGTCGTCCGGGTTTGGCCCGGGGTAGGCCGTCATTGCAAATAAGAATTTGTTCTTAACTGACTTGCCTAGTTAAATAAAGGTTCAATAAAAAAGGGGAATTGGGGGGACTATATACAAAAAGTGCTGTAATTTCTAAACGGTTCACACCGATGTGGATCAAATTATCCTGAAATTAAAGTTTGCACTTTAACCTCATAGTCATTGTATCATTTCAAATCTAAAGTGCCGGAGTACAGAGCCAAAACAACAGAAGATGTGTCACTGTCCCAATGCTGTTGGAGCTCACTGTCTATGCACCATGTGTCGTCTATGGATCAAAAGCAGTGCCCCAGTGGAGACTGCTGAGGGGAGGACGGCTCACAGTAATGCCTGGAATGGAGTAGAATGGAATGGTATCGAACACATGGAAACTGTCAAGCCTCAGGAGAAGACCCAGATGCAAACAGTTTTGAAGTAACAAAAGTTTATTACAAAAACAGGGGGGCAGGTAAATGACATGTTCAAGGGCAGACAGAGAGGTCAGTAATCCAGAGCAGAGTCCGAAAGGTACAGAACGGCAGGCAGGCTCAGGATCAGGGCAGGCAGAAAGGTCAAAACCGGGAAAACTAGAAAAATGGGAACTAGAACAAAGACAGGAGCAAGGGGAAAAATGCTGGTAGGCTTGACGAAACAAAACTAACTGGCAACAGACAAACAGAGAACACAGGTAATAATACACTGGGGATAACAGGGAAGATGGGCGACACCTGGAGGGGGGTGGAGACAAGCACAAAAACAGGTGAAACAGATCAGGGTGTGACAGGAAACCATGTTTGACACCGTTCCATCCACTCCATTCCAGCTGTTATTATGAGCCGTCCACCCTTCAGCAGCCTCCACTGTAGTGCAGTGTTGAGGGAATAGGTTGTCATTTTGGACACAACCCTTTTCTGGCATAATGTATAATATGTATGATTCAGTATTCAATCAGACTAGAAAAACCTTTAATAAAGGGTGTAATGGGGTGATGGACTGAAGAGAGGGAACAGAGGGCTGGATAAAGGACTGAATGGATTGATGGACTGAAAGAAGAGAGGGAACAGAGGGCTGGATAGAGGACTGAATGGATTGATGGACTGAAAGAAGAGAGGGAACCAAGCCTTTTTTAGGTAAAAATTTGCAATATTATCTGCCAGTGTGCTAAGATAATTTACCTTGGTAAGACTTCAAGTCAATGCATTCTAACAGTAAGAGATATCTAGGTAAGATCAATGTTTTTGCGGTAAAGCTGTTGAAACAGAACAACAACAACAACAACAACAGAGACAAAGAAGCAAAACAAATCTAAGAATTGATCTCGATACCAGCATACACTGACAACGGCTTCATACACTGTGAGAACATGCTGGAACCCATCATTTAGAATTGTCAGAATGTTGATCTCACTGCTATGACAACATGTTGATCTCACTGCTATGACAACATGTTGCTCTCACTGCTATGACAACATGTTGATCTCACTGCTATGACAACATGTTGATCTCACTGCTATGACAACATGTTGCTCTCACTGCTATGACAACATGTTGATCTCACTGCTATGACAACATGTTGCTCTCACTGCTATGACAACATGTTGCTCTCACTGCTATGACAACATGATGCTCTCACTGCTATGACAACATGTTGCTCTCACTGCTATGACAACATGTTGCTCTCACTGCTATGACAACATGTTGCCCTCACTGCTATGACAACATGATGCTCTCACTGCTATGACAACATGTTGATCTCACTGCTATGACAACATGTTGCTCTCACTGCTATGACAACATGTTGCTCTCACTGCTATGACAACATGATGCTCTCACTGCTATGACAACATGTTGCTCTCACTGCTATGACAACATGTTGATCTCACTGCTATGACAACATGTTGATCTCACTGCTATGACAACATGTTGCTCTCACTGCTATGACAACATGTTGCTCTCACTGCTATGACAACATGATGCTCTCACTGCTATGACAACATGTTGCTCTCACTGCTATGACAACATGTTGCTCTCACTGCTATGACAACATGTTGCCCTCACTGCTATGACAACATGATGCTCTCACTGCTATGACAACATGTTGATCTCACTGCTATGACAACATGTTGCTCTCACTGCTATGACAACATGTTGCTCTCACTGCTATGACAACATGATGCTCTCACTGCTATGACAACATGTTGCTCTCACTGCTATGACAACATGTTGATCTCACTGCTATGACAACATGTTGCTATCAGCTCTCACTGCTATGACAACATGTTGCTCTCACTGCTATGACAACATGTTGCCCTCACTGCTATGACAACATGTTGAACTCACTGCTATGACAACATGATGCTCTCACTGCTATGACAACATGATGCTCTCACTGCTATGACAACATGTTGAACTCACTGCTATGACAACATGTTGAACTCACTGCTATGACAACATGATGCTCTCACTGCTATGACAACATGATGCTCTTACTGCTATGACAACATGCTGCACTCACTGCTATGACAACATGTTGAACTCACTGCTATGACAACATGTTGATCTCACTGCTATGACAACATGATGCTCTCACTGCTATGACAACATGCTGCTCTCACTGCTATGACAACATGTTGAACTCACTGCTATGACAACATGTTGCCCTCACTGCTATGACAACATGATGCTCTCACTGCTATGACAACATGTTGAACTCACTGCTATGACAACATGTTGAACTCACTGCTATGACAACATGATGCTCTCACTGCTATGACAACATGTTGCTCTCACTGCTATGACAACATGTTGAACTCACTGCTATGACAACATGATGCTATCACTGCTATGACAACATGTTGCTCTCACTGCTTTGACAACATGATGCTCTCACTGCTATGACAACATGTTGCTCTCACTGCTATGACAACATGATGCTCTCACTGCTATGACAACATGATGCCCTCACTGCTATGACAACATGATGCTCTCACTGCTATGACAACATGTTGAACTCACTGCTATGACAACATGATGCTATCACTGCTATGACAACATGTTGCTCTCACTGCTATGACAACATGTTGAACTCACTGCTATGACAACATGTTGAACTCACTGCTATGACAACATGATGCTATCACTGCTATGACAACATGTTGCTCTCACTGCTATGACAACATGATGCTCTCACTGCTATGACAACATGTTGAACTCACTGCTATGACAACATGATGCTCTCACTGCTATGACAACATGTTGATCTCACTGCTATGACAACATGTTGCTCTCACTGCTATGACAACATGTTGCTCTCACTGCTATGACAACATGATGCTATCACTGCTATGACAACATGTTGCTCTCACTGCTATGACAACATGTTGATCTCACTGCTATGACAACATGTTGCTCTCACTGCTATGACAACATGTTGCTCTCACTGCTATGACAACATGATGCTCTCACTGCTATGACAACATGTTGCTCTCACTGCTATGACAACATGTTGATCTCACTGCTATGACAACATGTTGCTATCAGCTCTCACTGCTATGACAACATGTTGCTCTCACTGCTATGACAACATGTTGCCCTCACTGCTATGACAACATGTTGCTCTCACTGCTATGACAACATGTTGAACTCACTGCTATGACAACATGATGCTCTCACTGCTATGACAACATGATGCTCTCACTGCTATGACAACATGTTGAACTCACTGCTATGACAACATGTTGAACTCACTGCTATGACAACATGATGCTCTCACTGCTATGACAACATGATGCTCTTACTGCTATGACAACATGCTGCTCTCACTGCTATGACAACATGTTGAACTCACTGCTATGACAACATGTTGATCTCACTGCTATGACAACATGATGCTCTCACTGCTATGACAACATGCTGCTCTCACTGCTATGACAACATGTTGAACTCACTGCAATGACAACATGTTGCCCTCACTGCTATGACAACATGATGCTCTCACTGCTATGACAACATGTTGAACTCACTGCTATGACAACATGTTGAACTCACTGCTATGACAACATGATGCTCTCACTGCTATGACAACATGTTGCTCTCACTGCTATGACAACATGTTGAACTCACTGCTATGACAACATGATGCTATCACTGCTATGACAACATGTTGCTCTCACTGCTATGACAACATGATGCTCTCACTGCTATGACAACATGTTGCTCTCACTGCTATGACAACATGATGCTCTCACTGCTATGACAACATGATGCCCTCACTGCTATGACAACATGATGCTCTCACTGCTATGACAACATGTTGAACTCACTGCTATGACAACATGATGCTATCACTGCTATGACAACATGTTGCTCTCACTGCTATGACAACATGTTGAACTCACTGCTATGACAACATGTTGAACTCACTGCTATGACAACATGATGCTATCACTGCTATGACAACATGTTGCTCTCACTGCTATGACAACATGATGCTATCACTGCTATGACAACATGTTGCTCTCACTGCTATGACAACATGTTGAACTCACTGCTATGACAACATGTTGAACTCACTGCTATGACAACATGATGCTATCACTGCTATGACAACATGTTGCTCTCACTGCTATGACAACATGATGCTCTCACTGCTATGACAACATGCTGCTCTCACTGCTATGACAACATGTTGAACTCACTGCTATGACAACATGTTGATCTCACTGCTATGACAACATGATGCTCTCACTGCTATGACAACATGCTGCTCTCACTGCTATGACAACATGTTGAACTCACTGCTATGACAACATGTTGCCCTCACTGCTATGACAACATGATGCTCTCACTGCTATGACAACATGTTGAACTCACTGCTATGACAACATGTTGAACTCACTGCTATGACAACATGATGCTCTCACTGCTATGACAACATGTTGCTCTCACTGCTATGACAACATGTTGAACTCACTGCTATGACAACATGATGCTATCACTGCTATGACAACATGTTGCTCTCACTGCTATGACAACATGATGCTCTCACTGCTATGACAACATGTTGCTCTCACTGCTATGACAACATGATGCTCTCACTGCTATGACAACATGATGCCCTCACTGCTATGACAACATGATGCTCTCACTGCTATGACAACATGTTGAACTCACTGCTATGACAACATGATGCTATCACTGCTATGACAACATGTTGCTCTCACTGCTATGACAACATGTTGAACTCACTGCTATGACAACATGTTGAACTCACTGCTATGACAACATGATGCTATCACTGCTATGACAACATGTTGCTCTCACTGCTATGACAACATGATGCTATCACTGCTATGACAACATGTTGCTCTCACTGCTATGACAACATGTTGAACTCACTGCTATGACAACATGTTGAACTCACTGCTATGACAACATGATGCTATCACTGCTATGACAACATGTTGCTCTCACTGCTATGACAACATGATGCTCTCACTGCTATGACAACATGATGCTCTCACTGCTATGACAACATGTTGCCCTCACTGCTATGACAACATGATGCTCTCACTGCTATGACAACATGTTGAAGTCACTGCTATGACAACATGATGCTATCACTGCTATGACAACATGTTGATCTCACTGCTATGACAACATGTTGCTATCAGCTCTCACTGCTATGACAACATGTTGCTATCAGCTCTCACTGCTATGACAACATGTTGCTCTCACTGCTATGACAACATGTTGCCCTCACTGCTATGACAACATGATGCTCTCACTGCTATGACAACATGTTGAAGTCACTGCTATGACAACATGATGCTATCACTGCTATGACAACATGTTGATCTCACTGCTATGACAACATGTTGCCCTCACTGCTATGACAGCATGTTGCTCTCACTGCTATGACAACATGATGCTCTCACTGCTATGACAACATGTTGATCTCACTGCTATGACAACATGTTGCCCTCACTGCTATGACAACATGTTGCTCTCACTGCTATGACAACATGTCGCTCTCACTGCTATGACAACATGTTGCTATCAGCTCTCACTGCTATGACAACATGTTGCTCTCATTGCTATGACAACATGAGTGTCTGGCTTCTTCCAAACAGGGTTCCTCCACTTCTTTCAAGAGGTCCCTAACCTCCCACAGCACAAACTGTGCAGGGCCCAAAGGGCCCTTGTTATAAGAATAGGTGCGCTCACAATGGAAAATGTGATGAATTTATTACTCTATAAATCAAGCAGAAAATGTTCTCCCTGGATGCATGCTCTCACAGACAGCGTCTTGTTTTCATGTGGTTATTAGCAGAAGTGTTCAGTGGGTGAAAATGAATCCTTGAAATAGTTAATGTTTTGACCTTCCAGAACATAAAACACATTAGAACAATGTCATCAGCACTGACGATAAGAACACAAACCAAGTGCGCGTTAATGATCAATTCAATTATGTAGAGCATTACCAGTTCAACGGGCGATAGGGGCTATTACCTTCTACACTCTATTAATATAGATAATGGGGAGGGGGGAGAGAGACACAGAGAGACACACAGAGACAGAGACACACAGAGACAGAGACACACAGAGAGACAGAGACGCACAGAGACAGAGACACACAGAGACAGAGACACACAGAGAGACAGAGACGCACAGAGACAGAGACACACAGAGACACACAGAGAGACAGAGACACACAGAGACAGAGAGACACAGAGACAGAGACACACAGAGAGACAGAAACACACAGAGACACACAAAGACACACAGAGAGACAGAGATACACAGAGAGACAGAGACACAGAGACAGAGAGACACAGAGACAGAGACACACAGAGACAGAGACACACAGAGAGACAGAGACACACAGAGACAGAGACACACAGAGACACACAGAGACACACAGAGGCACACAGAGACACACAGAGAGACAGAGACACAGAGACAGAGAGACACAGAGACAGAGACACACAGAGACAGAGACACAGAGACACACAGAGAGACAGAGACACACAGAGACAGAGACACACAGAGACACAAAGCGACAGAGACACACAGAGAGACAGAGACACACACAGAGACAGAGACACACAGAGAGACAGAGACACACAGAGACACACAGAGAGACAGAGACACACAGAGACAGAGACACACAGAGACACAAAGCGACAGAGACACACACAGAGACAGAGACACACACAGAGACAGAGACACACAGAGAGACAGAGACACACAGAGACAGAGACACACAGAGACACAAAGCGAGAGAGACACACAGAGAGACAGAGACACACACAGAGACAGAGACACACAGAGAGACAGAGACACACAGAGAGACAGAGACACAGAGACACACAGAGAGACAGAGACACACAGAGAGACAGAGACACACGGAGAGGAGAGCTTCTCTTTTTTTTACCTTTTAATTTAGCAGGGAGTGCCATTGAGACCAAGGTCTCTTTTACAAGAGGACCCTGCAAATACACACAGCTGAAGTGGGAAGTTTACATACACTTAGGTTGGAATCATTAAAACTCATTTTTCAACCACTCCACACATTTCTTGTTAATTAACAAACTATAGTTTTGGCAAGTCGGTTAGGACATCTACTTTGTGCATGACACAAGTAATTTTTCCAACAATTGTTTACAGCAGATTATTTCACTTATAATTCACTGTATCACAATTCCAGTGGGTCAGAAGTTTACATACACTAAGTTGACTGTTCCTTTAAACAGCTTGGAAAATTCCAGAAAATGATGTCATGGCTTTAGAAGCTTCTGATAGGCTAATTGACATCATTTGAGTGTACCTGTGGATGTATTTCAAGGCCTACCTTCAAACTCAGTGCATCTTTGCTTGATATCATGGGAAAATCTAAATAAATCAGCCAAGACCTCAGAAAAGAAATTGTAAACCTCCACAAGTCTGGTTCATCCTTGGGAGCAATTTCCAAACACCTGAAGGTACCATGTTCATCTGTACAAACAATAGTACGCAAGTATAAACACCATGGGACCATGCAGCCGTCATACCGCTCAGGAAGGAGACTCGTTCTGTCTCCTAGAGATGAACGTACTTTGGTGCGAAAAGTTCAAGTCAATCCCAGGACAACAGCAAAGGACCTTGTAAAGATGCTGGAGGAAACAGGTACAAAAGTATCTATATCCAGTAAAACAAGACCTATATCGACATAACCTGAAAGGCCGCTCAGCGAGGAAGAAGCCACAGCTCCAAAACCACCATAAAAAAGCCAGACTACGGTTTGAAACTGCACATGGAGACAAAGATCGCACTTTTTGGAGAAATGTCCTCTGGTCTGATGAAACAAAAATAGAACTGTTTGGCCATAATGACCATCGTTATGTTTGGAGGAAAAAGGGGGGGGGGGGGCTTGCAAGTCGAAGAACACCATCCCAACCGTGAAGCACGGGGGTGGCAGCATCATGTTGTGGGGGTGCTTTGCTGCAGGAGGGACTGGTGCATTTCACAAAATAGATGGCATCGTGAGGAGGGAAAATTATGTGGATATATTGAAGCAACATCTCAAGACACCAGTCAGGAAGTTAAAGCTTGGTCGCAAATGGGTCTTCCAAATGGACAATTACCCCAAGCATACTTCCAAAGTTGTGGCAAAATGGCTTAAGGACAACAAAGTCAAGGTATTGGGAGTGGCCATCACAAAGCCCTGATCTCAGTCCCATAGAAAATGTGTGGGCAGAACTGAAAAAGTGTGTGCAAGCAAGGAGGCCTACAACCCTGACTCAGTTACACCAGCTCTGTCAGGAGGAATGGGCCAAAATTCACCCAACTTATTGTGGGAAGCTTGTGGAAGGCTACCTGAAACGTTTGACCCAAGTTAAACAATTTAAAGGCAATGCTACCAAATACTAATTGAGTGCATGTAAACTTCTGACCCACTGGGAATGTGATGAAAGAAATAAAAGCTGAAATAAATCATTCTCTGTACTATTATTCTGACATTTCACATTCTTGAAATAAAGTGGTGATCCTAACTGACCTAAAACAGGGAATTTTTGCTAGGATTAAATGTCAGGAATTGTGAAAAACTGAGTTTAAATGTATTTGGCTAAGGTGTATGTAAACTTCCGACTTCAACTGTACTTTACAAATACCACATAACACAAATATACAAGATTACCACAAAAAAACACACTCCTCAGTAAAGAGGTCCCCAATCCCTAATTGAATCACCAGAGGGCATACAATTTAGGCCAACAGATGTGTCTCAAATTACACCCTATTCCCTTTATAGTGTACTACACTACTTTGGACCAGAGCCCTTCAAACTGTCCCTAGACACAGACAGAGATGCTGTTGAATTACCAGACGCCTTGGACACTGTGTTCAGAGAGGCCATTTTGATTCTCACTCCCAACACTCTGTTACACATTCTCCACACGTTCGCCACACATTCTCCAACCCCTCCATCCATCTCTCTCTCTCTATCTTGATCTCTGCTCCCCCTCTCTATCTATCTCTCTCTCTCTATATTGCTACTTCCACCTCCCTCCCTCCCTCCCTGTCTCCTCAAGATGACCCAAAACGTTCTTTAATTATTGGCTGTGTCCCGTGGGTAGTGATAGCTCGCTGCTGCCAGGGTCTGGGCTAGAGTTCACTGAACCTACAAAGTGTACAGCTGTTATCTTTGACTGGTGGCCAACAACTAAACTGGAGCTTCGAAGAGCAGAAGAATCAGACTGGTGTAGATCCTGCCTGTTTAGGGAGAAAGAGAGAGATAGAGATCCTGCCTGTTTAGGGAGAGAGAGAGAGATCCTGCCTGTTTAGGGAGAAAGGGAAGGGGGGATAGAGGGGGGATCCTGCCTGTTTAGGCAGAAAGAGAAGGGGGGATAGAGGGGGGATCCTGCCTGTTTAGGGAGAAAGGGAAGGGGGATAGAGGGGGGATCCTGCCTGTTTAGGGAGAAAGAGAGAGATCCTGCCTGTTTAGGGAGAAAGAGAAGGGGGGATAGAGGGGGGATCCTGCCTGTTTAGACAGAAAGAGAAGGGAGGATAGAGGGGGGATCCTGCCTGTTTAGGGAGAAAGAGAGAGATCCTGCCTGTTTAGGGAGAAAGAGAGAGAGGGGGAGAGATCCTACTTGTTTAGGGAGAAAGAGATCCTGTCTGTTTAGGGAGAAAGAAGAAGAGATCCTGCCTGTTTAGGGAGAAAGAAGAAGAGATCCTGCCTGTTTAGGGAGAAAGAAGAAGAGATCCTGCCTGTTTAGGGAGAAAGAGAAGGGGGGGAAAGAGGGGGGATCCTGCCTGTTTAGGCAGAAAGAGAAGGGGGGATAGAGGGGGGATCCTGCCTGTTTAGGCAGAAAGGGAAGGGGGGGTAGAGGGGGGATCCTGCCTGTTTAGGCAGAAAGAGAAGGGGGGATAGAGGGGGGATCCTGCCTGTTTAGGCAGAAAGAGAAGGGGGGATAGAGGGGGGATCCTGCCTGTTTAGGCAGAAAGAGAAGGGGGGATAGAGGGGGGATCTTGCCTGTTTAGACAGAAAGAGAAGGGGGGATAGAGGGGGGATCCTGCCTGTTTAGGCAGAAAGAGAAGGGGGAATAGAGGGGGGATCCTGCCTGTTTAGGCAGAAAGAGAAGGGGGGATAGAGGGGGGATCCTGCCTGTTTAGGCAGAAAGAGAAGAGGGGATAGAGGGGGGATCCTGCCTGTTTAGGCAGAAAGAGAAGGGGGGGATAGAGGGGGGATCCTGCCTGATTAGGCAGAAAGAGAAGGGGGGGATAGAGGGGGGATCCTGCCTGTTTAGGCAGAAAGAGAAGGGGGGAAAGAGGGGGGATTCTGCCTGTTTAGGCAGAAAGAGAAGGGGGGAAAGAGGGGGGGATCCTGCCTGTTTAGGCAGAAAGAGAAGGGGGGATAGAGGGGGGATCCTGCCTGTTTAGGCAGAAAGAGAAGGGGGGATAGAGGGGGGATCCTGCCTGTTTAGTGAGAAAGAGAAGGGGGGATAGAGGGGGGATCCTGCCTGTTTAGGCAGAAAGAGAAGGGGGGATAGAGGGGGGATCCTGCCTGTTTAGGGAGAAAGAGAAGGGGGGATAGAGGGGGGATCCTGCCTGTTTAGACAGAAAGAGAAGGGGGGATAGAGGGGGGATCCTGCCTGTTTAGGCAGAAAGAGAAGGGGGGATAGAGGGGGGATCCTGCCTGTTTAGGGAGAAAGAGAAGGGGGGATAGAGGGGGGATCCTGCCTGTTTAGGGAGAAAGGTAAGGGGGGATAGAGGGGGGATCCTGCCTGTTTAGAGAGAAAGAGAAGGGGGGATAGAGGGGGGATCCTGCCTGTTTAGACAGAAAGAGAAGGGGGGATAGAGGGGGGATCCTGCCTGTTTAGGCAGAAAGAGAAGGGGGGATAGAGGGGGGATCCTGCCTGTTTAGGGAGAAAGAGAAGGGGGGATAGAGGGGGGATCCTGCCTGTTTAGGGAGAAAGGTAAGGGGGGATAGAGGGGGGATCCTGCCTGTTTAGAGAGAAAGAGAGAGATAGAGATCCTGCCTGTTTCGGGAGAAAGAAAATGAGATTCTGCCTGTTTAGGGAGAAAGAAGAAGAGATGCTGTCTGTTTAGGGAGAAAGAGATCCTGCCTGTTTAGGCAGAAAGAGAAGGGGGGATAGAGGGGGGATCCTGCCTGTTTATGCAGAAAGAGAAGGGGGGATAGAGGGGGGATCCTGCCTGTTTAGGCAGACAGAGAAGGGGGGATAGAGGAGGGATCCTGCCTCTACAGAACCATTAGGCTACAGGACCATCAGGCTACATGACCATGACCATCAGGCTACATGACCATCAGGCTTCATGACCATGACCATCAGGCTACAGGACCATCAGGCTACATGACCATCAGGCTACAGGACCATCAGGCTACAGGACCGTCAGGCTACAGGACCGTCAAGCTACAGGACCATCAGGCTACATGACCATGACCATCAGGCTACATGACCATCAGGCTTCATGACCATGACCATCAGGCTACAGGACCATCAGGCTACATGACCATCAGGCTACAGGACCATCAGGCTACAGGACCGTCAGGCTACAGGACCGTCAAGCTACAGGACCATCAGGCTACATGACCATGACCATCAGGCTACATGATCATCAGGCTTCATGACCATGACCATCAGGCTACATGACCATCAGGCTACAGGACCGTCAGGCTACATGACCGTCAGGCTACAGGACCATCAGGCTACAGGACCATCAGGCTACATGACCATGACCATCAGGCTACAGGACCATCAGGCTACAGGACCGTCAGGCTACAGGACCATCAGGCTACAGGACCGTCAGGCTACATGACCATCAGGCTACAGGACCATCAGGCTACAGGACCATGACCATCAGGCTACAGGACCATCAGGCTACAGGACCATGACCATCAGGCTACAGGACCGTCAGGCTACAGGACCATCAGGCTACAGGACCGTCAGGCTACAGGACTGTCAGGCTACAGGACCATGACCATCAGGCTACAGGACCGTCAGGCTACAGGACCGTCAGGCTACAGGACCATCAGGTACAGGACCATCAGGCTACAGGACCATCAGGCTACAGGACCATGACCATCAGGCTACAGGACCATCAGGCTACAGGACCGTCAGGCTACAGGACCGTCAGGCTACAGGACCGTCAGGCTACAGGACCATCAGGCTACAGGACCATCAGGCTACCTGGTGTATATCTAACTCAAAACAATAGATGACATTAGTAGCCATTGGATTTCAACCGGCATAAACACCTGTTTGTGTCTGTTTGTCTTTCTGCCGACTTCCATCCATCCGTCCGTCCATCCATCTATCCATCCATCAATCTCACTGTCTGTTGCAGAGTTACAACATTTTGGTAACTTTCCCCAAAATTCCCAGTTTTTCCAGAAAGGTAGGAGGTTTCCCAGATGTCCTGTTGAATCCCTCCTGATTCCAGAACCTTCCAATCAGGATTTCTGGAAAAACCCAAGGAATTTATGGAAAGTTACCAGAATGAAAAGTCTCTTTCTGTGACTTGTTTAACAGGAAATGCACAAGAGGAAAAACACTAGGAACGAAATCCTTATTTAATGATGCTCGGAAAGAGAACAGACAGGCGGATACTACCAGAAAATGTCTGGGTACTGATATAAATATATATGATATAAAACGAGCCACTCGAGGAGTGAATACCTCCCTCTCTCTCTCCCTTACTCCTCAACCCCCTCCATCTCCCAGCCTGCATCTGCAGCTCTCGGTGTGAACAGCTCTGGTGTTACAGACGCACTAGCAGGTCATTAACGTAACCTTCTGAAACCTTTTTAAAACACAGTCTATTATTTATCATGTGAAATAACCCATCCAGGGACGTCCACACTGGGCATTTCTCTGCCACCCCTGGACGGGGGTGAGAGGACACGAGAGGAGGATGAACTGGCAAAATATCATCTTTATAATTGATCTAGGTTTTTATGGGCTGAAGCCATTATCCTTCACCACTTGCTATCTATTACATCAAGGTAGCTACACTGCTCTGGATTACCATCATGTGCAGAGACTGAGAAAGGAGGGAACAAAGAGAAAGAGACATTTGAAATGTCTTTATTCTTTTGGAACGTTTTTTTTTAGTGTACTGTTAATTATTATTGTTTATTTCACTTTTGTTTATTATCTACTTCACTTGCTTTGGCAATGTTATCATATGTTTACCATGCCAATAAAACCCTTAAATTGAAATTGAATTGAATTGAGAGACAGAAACCGTGAGCGAAAGAGAGAGAGAGAGAAAGAGAAGCGTGGGGAGAATGGGATATCTTTAAAATGTATTTCAACAGAATAAATTGTGACTGATTGGGGTCAAAATATCAAAAGACCGCGTTAGCTCAATTTCACTGTCACTGTTTCTCTCTTGCCACTTCCTGTGTCCATCTCTAGCTCCCCATTCTCTCTCTCTCTCTCCTTCTCTCTCTCTGTCAGATTAATGGGGTGTTTTTTCACCATGGCCCTAAGGTTATGTTAAAGCTCTAGTGACCCGTCGGAATCTGTCTCTATTCACTGCCGCTTCGTCACGGCTAAAGCTTAGCGTTCCGTCGCTGATTCACCGCCTGGAGAGATTCCTATTGGTCCGTCATTTTACAGGGCCTGAAACAGAGGAATAGAATGAGTAGATACTGTGGCCTGAGGTGGGTTCAGTCCTTTACTACTGTACTGTTATAATGGTCTGAGGTGGGTTCAGTCCTTTACTACTGTACTGTTATAATGGTCTGAGGTGGGTTCAGGAAGAGGACATGACCTTTAGGATGGGTTCAGGAAGAGGACATGACCTTTAGGGTGGGGAATGCAGTACTGGTCATAATAATTCCTCTGTATAGATGTAACAGCTCAGATGACTTCCTGTCGATGACTGAGTACGACTGGTAGAGAGCAGAAAGAAATGAGTAGGAATTAAAAAATGCACCAATCAAGACTCTCACAGCATTCCTTCACAGTCAAACCCTGTCGGCTTTTAAATAGACGGGAGGAGATGGAATAACACGAAGCATGGATTTTCATTAATATGGTTTCATTTTCCTGTTTCTTCTGAAATATCGGATCCCTCCCCACTTGCTTGTCCTTGCCCATCAAACAAACAGCACCCTATTCCCTATATAGAGCACTTCTTTTGATCAGGGCCCATCGGGGTCTTCCTGACTCCGTAGTGAATAGGGTGCCATTTGGGATGTATTTCTCTTTAATTTCAGAGTGAGACGCGGCCACAGTGCTTCCCCCGCCTGCCTGCTGAGAGGTAGAACGTGCTCTGTGGAAGAAATCGTTTCGACACCAGCAGGTCACAGGAAAACACAGGGATATTCAATCAGGGTAGAGACCCATGGTTCCTAGACTGGTGTAGAGATACAGAGAGATATATTATAACATGAGGCTAATCATTACCCTAGTACAGACCCATGGTTCCTAGACTGGTGTAGAGATACAGAGAGATATATTATAACACGAGGCTAATCATTACCCTAGTACAGACCCATGGTTCCTAGACTGGTGTAGAGATACAGAGAGATATATTATAACATGAGGCTAATCATTACCCTAGTACAGACCCATGGTTCCCAGACTGGTGTAGAGATACAGAGATATATATTATAACATGAGGCTAATCATACAGTGGCAAGAAAAGGTATGTGAACCCTTTGGAAATACCTGGATTTCTGCATAAATTGGTCATCAAATTTGATCTGATCTTCATCGAGGTCACAACAATAGACAAACACAGTGTGCTTAAAACTAATAACACACAAATGATTGTATTTTTCTTGTCTATATTGAATACATCATTTAAATCGGGGCGGCAGGTAGCCTAGTGGTTAGAGGGGGTGGCAGGTAGCCTAGTGGTTAAAGGGGGGAGGCAGGTAGCCTAGTGGTTAGAGGAGGGGAGGCAGGTAGCCTAGTGGTTAGAGGGGGGAGGCAGGTAGCCTAGTGGTTAGGGGGGGGGAGGCAGGTAGCCTAGTGGTTAGGGGGGGGGCAGGTAGCCTAGTGGTTAGAGTGTTGGACTAGTAACCGAAAGGTTGCAAGATCGAATCCCTGAGCTGACAAGGCAGTTAACCCACTGTTCCTGGGCCGTCTTTGAAAATAAGAATTTGACCTTAACTGACTTGCCTAGTTAAATAAAGGTAAAAAGTAAAACCTTCACAGTGTAGGTTGGAAAAGTATGTGAACCCCGAGGCTAATAACTTCTCCAAAAGATAATTGGAGTCAGGAGTCAGCTAACCTGGAGTCCAATCAATGAGACGAGATTGGAGATGTTGGTTAGAGCTGCCCTGCCCTATAAAAAACACTCACACAATTTGAGTTTGCTATTCACATGAAGCATTGCCTGATGTGAACCATGCCTCGAACAAAAGAGATCTCAGAATACCTAAGATTAAGAATTGTTGACTTGCATAAAGCTGGAAAGGGTTACAAAAGTATCTCTAAAAGCCTTGATGTTCATCAGTCCACAGTAAGACAAATTGTCTATAAATGGAGAAAGTTCAGCATTGTTGCTTCTCTCCCTAAGAGTGGCCGTCCTGCAAAGATGACAAGAATGGTGTTCATGGGAGGACACCACGGAAGGAGCCACTGCTGTCAACAAAAAAACATTGCTGCACGTCTGAAGTTTTCAAAAGTGCACCTGGATGTTCCACAGCGCTGCTGGCAAAATATTCTGTGGACAGATGAAACTACAGTTGAGTTGTTTGGAAGGAACACACAACGCTATGTGTGGAGAAAAAAAGGCACAGGACACCAACATCAAAACCTCACCCCAACTGTAAACTATGGTGTAGGGAGCATCATGGTTTGGGGCTGCTTTGCTGCCTCAGGGCCTGGACAGCTTGCTATCATCGACGGAAAAATGAATTCCCATTATCAAGACATTTTGCAGGAGAATGTTAGAATCTGTCCTCCAATCGAAGCTCAACAGAAGTTGGATGATGCAACAGGACAACGACTCAAAACACAGAAGTAAATCAACAACAGAATGGCTTCAACAGAAGAAAAATACGCCTTCTGGAGTGGCCCAGTCAGAGTCCTGACCTCATCCTGATTGAGATGCTGTGGCATGACCTCAAGAGAGCAGTTCACACCAGACCTCCCAAGAAATATTGCTGAACTGAAACAGTTTTGTAAAGAGGAATGGTCCAAAATGTCCTCCTGACCGTTGTGCAGGTCTGATCCGTAACTACAGGTTATTGCTGCCAAAGGAGGGTCAACCAGTTATTAAATCCAAGGGTTCAGATTTTTCCCACCCTGCACTGTGAATGTTTCCACGGTGTGTTCAATAAAGACATGATAACGTATTGTTTGTGTGTTTTTAGTTTAAGCAGACTGTGTTTGTCCATTGTTGTGACCTAGATGAAGATCAGATCAAATGTTGAACATTTTATGCAGAAATCCAGGTATTTCCAAAGAGTTCATATAATTTGTCTTGCCACTAAAGTCTGTGTTGGTGTCTCTCTCTCTCTCTCTCTCTCTGTCTCTCTCTCTCTGTTCTGAATGTTTCTCTCTCTCTGTTCTGAATGTCTCTCTCTCTCTCTGTTCTCAATGTGTCTCTCTCTCTCTCTGTTCTGAATGTCTCTCTCTCTCTCTGTTCTCAATGTGTCTCTCTCTCTCTCTCTGTTCTGAATGTCTCTCTCTCTCTCTCTCTCTCTCTCTGTTCTGAATGTCTCTCTCTCTCTCTCTCTGTTCTGAATGTCTCTCTCTCTCTCCCTCTCTCTGTTCTGAATGTCTCTAGGCCTGTAGGCCTGTTCTGAATGTCTCTCTCTCTCTCTCTCTCCTCTCTCTGTTCTGAATGTCTCTCTCTCTGTTCTGAATGTGTCTCTGTTCTGAATGTCTCTCTCTCTCTGTTCTGAATGTGTCTCGCTCTCTCTGTTCTGAATGCTCTCTCTCTGTTCTGAATGTCTCTCTCTCTGTTCTGAATGTGTCTCTCTCTCTCTGTTCTGAATGTCTCTCTCTCTGTTCTGAATGTCTCTCTCTCTGTTCTGAATGTGTGTGTCTCTCTCTCTGTTCTGAATGTGTCTTTCTCTCTCTCTCCGTTCTCAATGTGTCTCTCTCTCTGTTCTCAATGTGTCTCTCTCTCTGTTCTCAATGTGTCTCTCTCTCTCTCCGTTCTGAATGTGTCTCTCTCTCTCTTCTCAATGTGTCTCTCTCTCTGTTCTGAATGTGTCTCTCTCTGTTCTGAATGTCTGTCTCTCTCTCTGTTCTGAATGTGTCTTTCTCTCTCTGTTCTGAATGTCTCTCTCTCTGTTCTGAATGTGTCTCTGTTCTGAATGTGTCTCTCTCTGTTCTGAATGTCTGTCTCTCTCTCTGTTCTGAATGTGTCTTTCTCTCTCTGTTCTGAATGTCTCTCTCTCTGTTCTGAATGTGTCTCTGTTCTGAATGTGTCTCTCTCTGTTCTCAATGTGTCTCTCTCTCTGTTCTCAATGTGTCTCTCTCTCTCTCCGTTCTGAATGTGTCTCTCTCTCTGTTCTCAATGTGTCTCTCTCTCTGTTCTGAATGTGTCTCTCTCTGTTCTGAATGTCTGTCTCTCTCTGTTCTGAATGTCTGTCTCTCTCTCTGTTCTGAATGTGTCTTTCTCTCTGTTCTGAATGTGTCTTTCTGTCTCTCGCTCTGTTCTGAATGTCTGTCTCTCTCTCTGTTCTGAATGTCTGTCTCTCTCTCTGTTCTGAATGTCTGTCTCTCTCTCTGTTCTGAATGTGTCTCTCTCTCTCTCTGTTCTGAATGTCTGTCTCTCTCTCTGTTCTGAATGTCTCTCTCTCACCACACACACCGTACCACTGGTTCCACTCCAGTAGCAGACCAGAGGAATGTAATGACATTTTGACCATAGGGATCTCTTCAGGGCTCTGTTGAAAAGCACTTTAAAGGGAATAGGGTGCCTTTTGGGACGCAGCGATTTGTCTAAGAAGAATCAATAGCCAGAGTCTGGTGGCTCGATGATTTCCATTTGGGGAGCCGTGCATTTACCCAGTTCTGTTGGTGGTCTGCGCTTTGTAGCTGTCTTTCCATGTGAGACAATGCATTTACCACGGTTGACTTAGACAGTAGGCCTCATAAACACTATTAGGAGGAGAGGAGGAGGAGGAGAGTAACACAGATAATCATTGAGATTGACCTGGACAGTAGGCCTTTTAACTGCTGTCAACAGAGGAAACGGAAGAGAGGAAGAGGAAGACGAACAGAGAGAGAGAGTAGGCCTTTTAACTGCTGTCAACAGAGGAAACGGAAGAGAGACGGACAGAGAGAGCGAGTAGGCCTTTTATCTGCTATCAACAGAGGAAACGGAAGAGAGGAAGAGGAAGATGGACAGAGAGAGAGAGAAAGAGTAGGCCTTTAACTGCTATCAACAGAGGAAACGGAAGAGAGGAAGAGGAAGACGGACAGAGAGAGGGAAAGAGTAGGCCTTTTATCTGCTGTCAACAGAGGAAACGGAAGAGAGGAAGAGGAAGACGGACAGAGAGAGAGAAAGAGTAGGCCTTCAACTGCGATCAACAGAGGAAACGGAAGAGAGGAAGAGGAAGACGGACAGAGAGAAAGAGTAGGCCTTTAACTGCGATCAACAGAGGAAACGGAAGAGAGGAAGAGGAAGACGGACAGAGAGAAAGAGTAGGCCTTTAACTGCGATCAACAGAGGAAACGGAAGAGAGGAAGAGGAAGACGGACAGAGAGAGAGAAAGAGTAGGCCTTTTATCTGCTATCAACAGAGGAAACGGAAGAGAGGAGGAGGAAGAGAAGCAGGACGGAGAGAACAGGCCGTTTAACTGCTGTCAGGCTAAAACCAAGAAGAGGAGGTGAGGAGCGAGATGGACAGAGAGAAAGGAAGAGATGGAAGGAGCATTGAGGAAGAGGAGAAGGAGAAAAAAAAACAGAGAGAGAGAAACAAGATTAGAAGAGCATTGAGGAAGAAAATCATGCAACTTGACAAAATGAAGGTTACATGATAAGGAAGGATGAGACTCGATAGAAAATAAGATTTTAAACATCTATTATTTGGCTTTTTCCGTTTTAAGACGGACCGCTGCATCTTTTACGTAACACTAGCTGGGGTGGTTGCCAGGGCGTTGCTAGGGCACTGCTCTTAGTGGAGTAGAGACATCATGTCGTATGGACATCAAAGGTCGCTCCTCAGGGGACAGTTGGCAGCTGTCTTTTCCCCCATGATCCTCTGCTGTACGTCAGTGATAATACCCACCCTAGGCTCCATCTCAATTTATCTTTCTGCTATTCCTCACATCCTCACTCCTCACATCCTATCTCCTTGCCGTATTGGAGGAGAAGGTTCAACATTCCTCCCCTTGGACATTCTTCTCCCATGTGTTTTGAGAAGGAGGCAAGTAGATAGGACACAAGGAGAGAGGATGTGAGGAACACCCTAGTCCCAGTAGCAGCCATCATATTGTGTTGCTTTCCTCTTCATCTGTATCCAGTGATGTTTAGCACAATACGTTTTACATTTTAGTCATTTAGCAGACGCTCTTATCCAGAGCGACTTACAGTAGTGAATGCATACATTTCATACCTTTTTTTCCCGTACTGGCCCCCCGTGGGAATCGAACCCACAACCCTGGCATTGCAAACATCACGGGACCACAATACGTGTAGTAAAAACATGGTGTATATCCCTCCCTCCCTCCCTCACTCACTCACTCACTCACTCACTCACTCCCTCCCTCCTGAAACCCCTCCCTCCCTCCCTCCCTCCTGAAACCCCTCCCTCCCTCCTGAAACCCCTCCCTCCCTCCCTCCTGATACCCCTCCCTCCCTCCCTCCCTCCTGAAACCCCTCCCTCCCTGGTTGGGTGTAACAGGGTGGGAATATGAGTATGTCTATTTCCTCCTTCACCTTCTAACTCAGTTCAAGGTCTTGGCTGGTCCGCTGTAACACAACGACCATACCATCGATTAGAATATTACACCCAGAAAACCACAAGGTAGAAGAAGACGGGGGCTGTGTCCCAAAAGGCTCCCTATTCCCTATGTAGTGCACTACTGTTCACCAGGGCCCCATAGGGACGTAGAGAGAATCTCACAGTGCTCAGTCTGACTCAGTGAGTCTGCTAGATATGTATGTGTTATATCATAAAACCAGGAGGATGAGGCTACAGGACAGTGTTATATAATATAACCAGGTGGACGAGGCTACAGGACAGTGTTATATCATATAACCAGGAGGACGAGGCTACAGGACAGTGTTATATCATATAACCAGGTGGACGAGGCCTACAGGACAGTGTTATATCATATAACCAGGTGGACGAGGCTACAGGACAGTGTTATATCATATAACAAGGAGGACGAGGCTACAGGACAGTGTTATATCATATAACCAGGAGGACAAGGCTACAGGACAGTGTTATATCATATAACCAAGAGGACGAGGCTACAGGACAGTGTTAAGTCATATAACCAGGAGGACGAGGCTACAGGACAGTGTTATGTCATATAACCAGGAGGACGAGGCTACAGGACAGTGTTATATCATATAACCAGGAGGATGTGGCTACAGGACAGTGTTATATCATATAAACAGGAGGACGAGGCTACAGGACAGTGTTATATCATATAACCAGGAGGACGAGGCTACAGGACAGTGTTATATCATATAACCAGGTGGACGAGGCTACAGGATAGTGTTATATCATATAACAAGGAGGACGAGGCTACAGGACAGTGTTATGTCATATAAGCAGGAGGACGAGGCTACAGGACAGTGTTATATCATATAACCAGGAGGACGAGGCTACAGGACAGTGTTATATCATATAACCAGGAGGACGAGGCTACAGGACAGTGTTATATCATATAACCAGGAGGACGAGGCTACAGGACAGTGTTATGTCATATAACCAGGAGGACAAGACTACAGGACAGTGTTATATCATATAACCAGGAGGACGAGGCTACAGGACGGTGCTATGTCATAGAACCAGGAGGACAAGGCTACAGGACAGTGTTATGTCATATAACCAGGAGGACGAGGCTACAGGACAGTGTTAGATCATATAACCAGGAGGACGAGGCTACAGGACAGTGTTAGACCATATAACCAGGAGGACGAGGCTACAGGACAGTGTTATATCATATAAAAAGGAGGACGAGGCTACAGGACAGTGTTATGTCATATAACCAGGAGGACGAGGCTACAGGAAAGTGTTATATCATATAACCAGGAGGACGAGGCTACAGGACAGTGTTAGATCATATAACCAGGAGGACGAGGCTACAGGACACTGTTATATCATATAACCAGGAGGACGAGGCTACAGGACAGTGTTATATCATATAACCAGGTGGACGAGGCTAGAGGACAGTGTTATATCATATAACCAGGAGGACGAGGATACAGGACAGTGTTATATCATATAACCAGGAGGACGAGGCTACAGGACAGTGTTATATCATATAACCAGGAGGACGAGGCTACAGGACAGTGTTATATCATATAACCAGGTGGACGAGGCTACAGGATAGTGTTATATCATATAACAAGGAGGACGAGGCTACAGGACAGTGTTATATAATATAACCAGGAGGACGAGGCTACAGGACAGTGTTATATCATATAACCAGTTGGACGAGGCTACAGGACAGTGTTATGTCAAATAACCAGGAGGACGAGGCTACAGGACAGTGTTATGTCATATAACCAGGAGGATGTGGCTACAGGACAGTGTTATATCATATAACCAGGAGGACGAGGCTACAGGACAGTGTTATATCATATAACCAGGAGGACGAGGCTACAGGACAGTGTTATATCATATAACCAGGTGGACGAGGCTACAGGACAGTGTTATATCATATAACCAGGAGGACGAGGATACAGGACAGTGTTATATCATATAACCAGGAGGACGAGGCTACAGGACAGTGTTATGTCATATAACCAGGAGGACGAGGCTACAGGACAGTGTTATATCATATAACCAGGTGGACGAGGCTACAGGACAGTGTTATATCATATAACCAGGAGGACGAGGATACAGGACAGTGTTATATCATATAACCAGGAGGACGAGGCTACAGGACAGTGTTATATCATATAACCAGGAGGACGAGGCTACAGGACAGTGTTATATCATATAACCAGGTGGACGAGGCTACAGGATAGTGTTATATCATATAACAAGGAGGACGAGGCTACAGGACAGTGTTATATCATATAAGAAGGAGGACGAGGCTACAGGACAGTGTTATATCATATAACCAGGAGGACGAGGCTACAGGACAGTGTTATATCATATAACCAGTTGGACGAGGCTACAGGACAGTGTTATGTCATATAACCAGGAGGACGAGGCTACAGGACAGTGTTAGATCATATAACCAGGAGGACGAGGCTACAGGACAGTGTTAGACCATATAACCAGGAAGACAAGGCTACAGGACAGTGTTATATCATATAAAAAGGAGGACGAGGCTACAGGACAGTGTTATATCATATAACCAGGAGGACGAGGCTACAGGACAGTGTTATATCATATAACCAGGAGGACGAGGCTACAGGACAGTGTTAGATCATATAACCAGGAGGACGAGGCTACAGGACAGTGTTATATCATATAACCAGGAGGACAAGGCTACAGGACAGTGTGATATCATATAACCAGGTGGATGGAGGCTACAGGACAGTCTTTTATCATATAACCAGGAGGACGAGGATACAGGACAGTGTTATATCATATAACCAGGAGGACGAGGCTACAGGACAGTGTTATATCATATAACCAGGAGGATGTGGCTACAGGACAGTGTTATATCATATAACCAGGAGGACGAGGCTACAGGACAGTGTTATGTCATATAACCAGGAGGACGAGGCTACAGGACAGTGTTATATCATATAACCAGGAGGACGAGGCTACAGGACAGTGTTAGATCATATAACCAGGAGGACGAGGCTACAGGACAGTGTTATATCATATAACCAGGAGGACGAGGCTACAGGACAGTGTTATATCATACAACAAGGTGGACGAGGCTACAGGACAGTGTTATATCATATAACCAGGTGGACGAGGCTACAGGACAGTGTTATATCATATAACCAGGAGGACGAGGGTACAGGAGAGTGTTATATCATATAACCAGGAGGACGAGGCTACAGGACAGTGTTATATCATATAACAATGAGGACAAGGCTACAGGACAGTGTTATGTCATATAACCAGGAGGACGAGGCTACAGGACAGTGTTATGTCATATAACCAGGAGGACGAGGCTACAGGACAGTGTTAGATCATATAACCAGGAGGACGAGGCTACAGGACAGTGTTAGACCATATAACCAGGAGGACGAGGCTACAGGACAGTGTTATTACATATAACCAGGAGGACGAGGCTACAGGACAGTGTTATATCATTTAACCAGGAGGACAAGACTACAGGACAGTGTTATATCATACAACCAGGAGGACGAGGCTACAGGACAGTGTTATATCATATAACCAGGTGGACGAGGCTACAGGACAGTGTTATATCATATAACCAGGCGGACGAGGCTACAGGACAGTGTTATATCATATAACCAGGAGGAAAAGGGTACAGGAGAGTGTTATATCATATAACCAGGAGGACGAGGCTACAGGACAGTGTTATGTCATATAACCAGGAGGACGAGGCTACGGGACAGTGTTATATCATATAACCAGGTGGACGAGGCTACAGGACAGTGTTATATCATATAACCAGGAGGACAAGGCTACAGGACAGTGTTAGATCATATAACCAGGAGGACGAGGCTACAGGACAGTGAAAGACCATATAACCAAGAGGACGAGGCTACAGGACAGTGTTAGATCATATAACCAGGAGGACGAGGCTATAGGACAGTGTTATATCATATAACAATGAGGACAAGGCTACAGGACAGTGTTATGTCATATAACCAGGAGGATGAGGCTACAGGACAGTGTTATATCATATAAGAAGGAGGACGAGGCTACAGGACAGTGTTATATCATATAACCAGGAGGACGAGGCTACAGGACAGTGTTATATCATATAACGAGTTGGACGAGGATACAGGACAGTGTTATGTCATATAACCAGGAGGACGAGGCTACAGGACAGTATTATATCATATAACCAGGCGGACGAGGCTACAGAACAGTGTTAGATCATATAACAATGAGTACAAGGCTACAGGACAGTGTTATGTCATATAACCAGGAGGACGAGGCTACAGGACAGTGTTATGTCATATAACCAGGAGGACAGGACTACAGGACAGTGTTATATCATATAACCAGGAGGACGAGGCTACAGGACAGTGTTATGTCATATAACCAGGAGGACGAGGCTACAGGACAGTGTTTGATCATATAACCAGGAGGACGAGGCTACAGGACAGTGTTATATCATATAACCAGGAGGACGAGGCTACAGGACAGTGTTATGTCATATAACCAGGAGGACGAGGCTACAGGACAGTGTTATATCATATAACCAGGAGGACGAGGCTACAGGACAGTGTTATGTCATATAACCAGGAGGACGAGGCTACAGGACAGTGTTATGTCATATAACCAGGAGGACGAGGCTACAGGACAGTGTTCTGTCATATAACCAGGAGGACGAGGCTACAGGACAGTGTTATATCATATAACCAAGAGGACGAGGCTACAGGACAGTGTTAAGTCATATAACCAGGAGGACGAGGCTACAGGACAGTGTCATGTCATATAACCAGGAGGACGAGGCTACAGGACAGTGTTATGTCATATAACCAGGAGGACGAGGCTACAGGACAGTGTTATGTCATATAACCAGGAGGACGAGGCTACAGGACAGTGTTATGTCATATAACGAGCTGGACGAGGCTACAGGACAGTGTTATATCATATAACCAGGAGGACGAGGCTACAGGACAGTGTTATATCATATAACCAGGAGGACGAGGCTACAGGACAGTGTTATGTCATATAACCAGGAGGACGAGACTACAGGACAGTGTTATATCATATAACCAGGAGGACGAGGCTACAGGACAGTGTTATGTCATATAACCAGGAGAATGAGACTACAGGACAGTGTTATATCATATAACCAGGAGGACGAGACTACAGGACAGTGTTATGTCATATAACCAGGAGGACGAGGCTACAGGACAGTGTTATGTCATATAACCAGGAGGACGAGGCTACTGGACAGTGTTATTTCATATAACCAGGAGGACGAGGCTACAGGACGGTGTTATGTCATATAACCAGGAGGACGAGGCTACAGGACTGTGTTATATCATATAACCAGGAGGACGAGGCTACAGGACAGTGTTATGTCATATAATCAGGAGGACAAGGCTACAGGACAGTGTTATATCATATAACCAGGAGGACGAGGCTACAGGACAGTGTTATATCATATAACCAGGAGAACGAGGCTACATTACAGTGTTATATCATATAACCAGGAGGATGAGGCTACAGGACAGTGTTATATCATATAACCAGGAGGACGAGGCTACAGGACAGTGTTATGTCATATAACCAGGAGGACGAGGCTACAGGACAGTGTTATGTCATATAACCAGGAGGACGAGACTACAGGACAGTGTTATGTCATATAACCAGGAGGACGAGGCTACAGGACAGTGTTATGTCATATAACCAGGAGGACGAGACTACAGGAATGTTATGTCATATAACCAGTAGGACGAGGCTACAGGACAGTGTTATATCATATAACCAGGAGGACGAGACTACAGGACAGTGTTATGTCATATAACCAGGAGGACGAGGCTACAGGACAGTGTTATGTCATATAACCAGGAGGACGATGCTACAGGACAGTGTGATGTCATATAACCAGGAGGACGAGGCTACAGGATGTTGTTATGTCATATAACCAGGAGGACGAGGCTACAGGACGGTGTTATATCATATAACCAGGAGGACGAGGCTACAGGACGGTGTTATATCATATAACCAGGAGGACGAGGCTACAGGACAGTGTTATGTCATATAACCAGCAGGACGAGGCTACAGGACAGTGTTATATCATATAACCAGGAGGATGTGGCTACAGGACAGTGTTATATCATATAAACAGGAGGACAAGGCTACAGGACAGTGTTATATCATATAACCAGGAGGACGATGCTACAGGACAGTGTTATATCATATAACCAGGAGGACGAGGCTACAGGACAGGGTTAGATCATATAACCAGGAGGACAAGGCTACAGGACTGTGTTATGTCATATAACGAGGAGGACGAGGCTACAGGACAGTGTTATATAATATAACCAGGAGGACGAGGCTACAGGACAGTGTTATATGATATAACCAGGAGGACGAGGCTACAGGACAGTGTTATGTCATATAACCAGGAGGACGAGGCTACAGGACTGTGTTATGTCATATAACGAGGAGGACGAGGCTACAGGACAGTGTTATATAATATAACCAGGAGGACGAGGCTACAGGACAGTGTTATATGATATAACCAGGAGGACGAGGCTACAGGACAGTGTTATGTCATATAACCAGGAGGACGAGGCTACAGGACAGTGTTATATCATATAACCAGGAGGACGAGGCTACAGGACAGTGTTATATCATATAACAAGGAGGATGTGGCTACAGGACAGTGTTATATCATATAACCAGGAGGACGAGGCTACAGTACAGTGTTATGTCATATAACCAGGAGGACGAGGCTACAGGACAGTGTTATGTCATATAACCAGGAGGACGAGGCTACAGGACAGTGTTATGTCATATAACCAGGAGGACGAGGCTACAGGACAGTGTTATATCATATAACCAAGAAGACGAGGCTACAGGACAGTGTTAAGTCATATAACCAGGAGGACGAGGCTACAGGACAGTGTTATGTCATATAAGTAGGAGGACGAGGCTACAGGACAGTGTTATGTCATATAACCAGGAGGATTAGGCTACAGGACAGTGTTATGTCATATAACCAGGAGGACGAGGCTACAGGACAGTGTTATGTCATATAACCAGAAGGACGAGGCTACAGGACAGTGTTATGTCATATAACCAGGAGGACAAGGCTACAGGACAGTGTTATGACATATAACCAGGAGGACGAGGCTACAGGACAGTGTTATATCATATAACCAGGAGGACGAGGCTACAGGACAGTGTTAAGTCATATAACCAGGAGGACGAGGCTACAGGACAGTGTTAGACCATATAACCAGGAGGACGAGGCTACAGGACAGTGTTATATCATATAACCAGGTGGACGAGGCTACAGGACAGTGTTATATCATATAACCAGGAGGACGAGGCTACAGGACAGTGTTATATCATTTAACCAGGAGGACGAGGCTACAAGACAGTGTTGTGTCATATAACCAGGAGGACAAGGCTACAGGACAGTGTTATGTCCTATAACCAGGAGGACGAGGCTACAGGACATTGTTATGTCATATAACCAGGAGGACGAGGCTACAGGACAGTGTTATATCATATAACCAGGAGGACGAGGCTACAGGACAGTGTTAAGTCATATAACCAGGAGGACGAGGCTACAGGACAGTGTCATGTCATATAACCAGGAGGACGAGGCTACAGGACAGTGTTATATCATATAACCAGGAGGACGAGGCTACAGGTCAGTGTTATATCATATAACCAGGAGGACGAGGCTACAGGACAGTGTTATATCATATAACCAGGAGGACGAGGCTACAGGACAGTGTTATATCATATAACCAGGGGAACAAGGCTACATTACAGTGTTATATTATTTAACCAGGAGGACGAGGCTACAGGACAGTGTTATATCATATAACCAGGAGGACGAGGCTACAGGACAGTGTTATGTCATATAACCAGGAGGACGAGGCTACAGGACAGTCTTATGTCATATAACCAGGAGGACGAGACTACAGGACAGTGTTATGTCATATAACCAGGAGGACGAGGGTACAGGACAGTGTTATGTCATATAACCAGGAGGACGAGACTACAGGACAGTGTTATGTCATATAACCAGTAGGACGAGGCTACACGACAGTGTTATATCATATAACCAGGAGGACGAGACTACAGGACAGTGTTATGTCATATAACCAGGAGGACGAGGCTACAGGACAGTGTTATGTCATATAACCAGGAGGACGAGGCTACAGGACAGTGTGATGTCATATAACCAGGAGGACGAGGCTACAGGATGGTGTTATGTCATATAACCAGGAGGACGAGGCTACAGGACGGTGTTATATCATATAACCAGGAGGACGAGGCTACAGGACGGTGTTATATCATATAACCAGGAGGACGAGGCTACAGGACAGTGTTATGTCATATAACCAGGAGGACGAGGCTACAGGACAGTGTTATATCATATAACCAGGAGGATGTGGCTACAGGACAGTGTTATATCATATAAACAGGAGGACAAGGCTACAGGACAGTGTTATATCATATAACCAGGAGGACGAGGCTACAGGACAGTGTTATATCATATAACCAGGAGGACGAGGCTACAGGACAGGGTTAGATCATATAACCAGGAGGACAAGGCTACAGGACAGTGTTATGTCATATAACGAGGAGGACGAGGCTACAGGACAGTGTTATATAATATAACCAGGAGGACGAGGCTACAGGACAGTGTTATATGATATAACCAGGAGGACGAGGCTACAGGACAGTGTTATGTCATATAACCAGGAGGACGAGGCTACAGGACAGTGTTATATCATATAACCAGGAGGACGAGGCTACAGGACAGTGTTATGTCATATAACCAGGAGGACCAGGCTACAGGACAGTGTTATGTCATATAACCAGGAGGACGAGGCTACAGGACAGTGTTATATCATATAACCAGGAGGATGTGGCTACAGGACAGTGTTATATCATATAAACAGGAGGACGAGGCTACAGGACAGTGTTATATCATATAACCAGGTGGACGAGGCTACAGGACAGTGTTATATCATATAACCAGGAGGACGAGGCTACAGGACAGTGTTATATCATATAAACAGGAGGACGAGGCTACAGGACAGTGTTATATCATATAACCAGGAGGACAAGGCTACAGCACAGTGTTATATCACATAACCAGGAGGACGAGGCTATAGGACAGTGTTAGATCATATAACCAGGAGGACGAGGCTACAGGACAGTGTTATGTCATATAACCAGGAGGACGAGGCTACAGGATGTTGTTATGTCATATAACCAGGAGGACGAGGCTACAGGACGGTGTTATATCATATAACCAGGAGGACGAGGCTACAGGACGGTGTTATATCATATAACCAGGAGGACGAGGCTACAGGACAGTGTTATGTCATATAACCAGCAGGACGAGGCTACAGGACAGTGTTATATCATATAACCAGGAGGATGTGGCTACAGGACAGTGTTATATCATATAAACAGGAGGACAAGGCTACAGGACAGTGTTATATCATATAACCAGGAGGACGATGCTACAGGACAGTGTTATATCATATAACCAGGAGGACGAGGCTACAGGACAGGGTTAGATCATATAACCAGGAGGACAAGGCTACAGGACTGTGTTATGTCATATAACGAGGAGGACGAGGCTACAGGACAGTGTTATATAATATAACCAGGAGGACGAGGCTACAGGACAGTGTTATATGATATAACCAGGAGGACGAGGCTACAGGACAGTGTTATGTCATATAACCAGGAGGACGAGGCTACAGGACTGTGTTATGTCATATAACGAGGAGGACGAGGCTACAGGACAGTGTTATATAATATAACCAGGAGGACGAGGCTACAGGACAGTGTTATATGATATAACCAGGAGGACGAGGCTACAGGACAGTGTTATGTCATATAACCAGGAGGACGAGGCTACAGGACAGTGTTATATCATATAACCAGGAGGACGAGGCTACAGGACAGTGTTATATCATATAACAAGGAGGATGTGGCTACAGGACAGTGTTATATCATATAACCAGGAGGACGAGGCTACAGTACAGTGTTATGTCATATAACCAGGAGGACGAGGCTACAGGACAGTGTTATGTCATATAACCAGGAGGACGAGGCTACAGGACAGTGTTATGTCATATAACCAGGAGGACGAGGCTACAGGACAGTGTTATATCATATAACCAAGAAGACGAGGCTACAGGACAGTGTTAAGTCATATAACCAGGAGGACGAGGCTACAGGACAGTGTTATGTCATATAAGTAGGAGGACGAGGCTACAGGACAGTGTTATGTCATATAACCAGGAGGATTAGGCTACAGGACAGTGTTATGTCATATAACCAGGAGGACGAGGCTACAGGACAGTGTTATGTCATATAACCAGAAGGACGAGGCTACAGGACAGTGTTATGTCATATAACCAGGAGGACAAGGCTACAGGACAGTGTTATGACATATAACCAGGAGGACGAGGCTACAGGACAGTGTTATATCATATAACCAGGAGGACGAGGCTACAGGACAGTGTTAAGTCATATAACCAGGAGGACGAGGCTACAGGACAGTGTTAGACCATATAACCAGGAGGACGAGGCTACAGGACAGTGTTATATCATATAACCAGGTGGACGAGGCTACAGGACAGTGTTATATCATATAACCAGGAGGACGAGGCTACAGGACAGTGTTATATCATTTAACCAGGAGGACGAGGCTACAAGACAGTGTTGTGTCATATAACCAGGAGGACAAGGCTACAGGACAGTGTTATGTCCTATAACCAGGAGGATGAGGCTACAGGACATTGTTATGTCATATAACCAGGAGGACGAGGCTACAGGACAGTGTTATATCATATAACCAGGAGGACGAGGCTACAGGACAGTGTTAAGTCATATAACCAGGAGGACGAGGCTACAGGACAGTGTCATGTCATATAACCAGGAGGACGAGGCTACAGGACAGTGTTATATCATATAACCAGGAGGACGAGGCTACAGGTCAGTGTTATATCATATAACCAGGAGGACGAGGCTACAGGACAGTGTTATATCATATAACCAGGAGGACGAGGCTACAGGACAGTGTTATATCATATAACCAGGGGAACAAGGCTACATTACAGTGTTATATCATATAACCAGGAGGACGAGGCTACAGGACAGTGTTATATCATATAACCAGGAGGACGAGGCTACAGGACAGTGTTATGTCATATAACCAGGAGGACGAGGCTACAGGACAGTCTTATGTCATATAACCAGGAGGACGAGACTACAGGACAGTGTTATGTCATATAACCAGGAGGACGAGGGTACAGGACAGTGTTATGTCATATAACCAGGAGGACGAGACTACAGGACAGTGTTATGTCATATAACCAGTAGGACGAGGCTACACGACAGTGTTATATCATATAACCAGGAGGACGAGACTACAGGACAGTGTTATGTCATATAACCAGGAGGACGAGGCTACAGGACAGTGTTATGTCATATAACCAGGAGGACGAGGCTACAGGACAGTGTGATGTCATATAACCAGGAGGACGAGGCTACAGGATGGTGTTATGTCATATAACCAGGAGGACGAGGCTACAGGACGGTGTTATATCATATAACCAGGAGGACGAGGCTACAGGACGGTGTTATATCATATAACCAGGAGGACGAGGCTACAGGACAGTGTTATGTCATATAACCAGGAGGACGAGGCTACAGGACAGTGTTATATCATATAACCAGGAGGATGTGGCTACAGGACAGTGTTATATCATATAAACAGGAGGACAAGGCTACAGGACAGTGTTATATCATATAACCAGGAGGACGAGGCTACAGGACAGTGTTATATCATATAACCAGGAGGACGAGGCTACAGGACAGGGTTAGATCATATAACCAGGAGGACAAGGCTACAGGACAGTGTTATGTCATATAACGAGGAGGACGAGGCTACAGGACAGTGTTATATAATATAACCAGGAGGACGAGGCTACAGGACAGTGTTATATGATATAACCAGGAGGACGAGGCTACAGGACAGTGTTATGTCATATAACCAGGAGGACGAGGCTACAGGACAGTGTTATATCATATAACCAGGAGGACGAGGCTACAGGACAGTGTTATGTCATATAACCAGGAGGACCAGGCTACAGGACAGTGTTATGTCATATAACCAGGAGGACGAGGCTACAGGACAGTGTTATATCATATAACCAGGAGGATGTGGCTACAGGACAGTGTTATATCATATAAACAGGAGGACGAGGCTACAGGACAGTGTTATATCATATAACCAGGTGGACGAGGCTACAGGACAGTGTTATATCATATAACCAGGAGGACGAGGCTACAGGACAGTGTTATATCATATAAACAGGAGGACGAGGCTACAGGACAGTGTTATATCATATAACCAGGAGGACAAGGCTACAGCACAGTGTTATATCACATAACCAGGAGGACGAGGCTATAGGACAGTGTTAGATCATATAACCAGGAGGACGAGGCTACAGGACAGTGTTATGTCATATAACCAGGAGGACGAGACTACAGGACAGTGTTATGTCATATAACCAGGAGGACGAGGCTACAGGACAGTGTTATGTCATATAACCAGGAGGACGAGGCTACAGGACAGAGTTATGTCATATAACCAGGAGGACGAGACTACAGGACAGTGTTATGTCATATAACCAGTAGGACGAGGCTACAGGACAGTGTTATATCATATAACCAGGAGGACGAGACTACAGGACAGTGTTATGTCATATAACCAGGAGGACGAGGCTACAGGACAGTGTTATGTCATATAACCAGGAGGACGAGGCTACAGGACAGTGTGATGTCATATAACCAGGAGGACGAGGCTACAGGATGGTGTTATGTCATATAACCAGGAGGACGAGGCTACAGGACGGTGTTATATCATATAACCAGGAGGACGAGGCTACAGGACGGTGTTATATCATATAACCAGGAGGACGAGGCTACAGGACAGTGTTATGTCATATAACCAGGAGGACGAGGCTACAGGACAGTGTTATATCATATAACCAGGAGGATGTGGCTACAGGACAGTGTTATATCATATAAACAGGAGGACAAGGCTACAGGACAGTGTTATATCATATAACCAGGAGGACGAGGCTACAGGACAGTGTTATATCATATAACCAGGAGGACGAGGCTACAGGACAGGGTTAGATCATATAACCAGGAGGACAAGGCTACAGGACAGTGTTATGTCATATAACGAGGAGGACGAGGCTACAGGACAGTGTTATATAATATAAACAGGAGGACGAGGCTACAGGACAGTGTTATATGATATAACCAGGAGGACGAGGCTACAGGACAGTGTTATGTCATATAACCAGGAGGACGAGGCTACAGGACAGTGTTATATCATATAACCAGGAGGACGAGGCTACAGGACAGTGTTATGTCATATAACCAGGAGGACCAGGCTACAGGACAGTGTTATGTCATATAACCAGGAGGACGAGGCTACAGGACAGTGTTATATCATATAACCAGGAGGATGTGGCTACAGGACAGTGTTATATCATATAACCAGGAGGACGAGGCTACAGTACAGTGTTATGTCATATAACCAGGAGGACGAGGCTACAGGACAGTGTTATGTCATATAAGTAGGAGGACGAGGCTACAGGACAGTGTTATGTCATATAACCAGGAGGACGAGGCTACAGGACAGTGTTATGTCATATAACCAGGAGGACGAGGCTACAGGACAGTGTTATATCATATAACCAGGTGGACGAGGCTACTGGACAGTGTTATATCATATAACCAGGAGGACGAGGCTACAGGACAGTATTATATCATATAACCAGGCGGACGAGGCTACAGAACAGTGTTAGATCATATAACAATGAGTACAAGGCTACAGGACAGTGTTATGTCATATAACCAGGAGGACGAGGCTACAGGACAGTGTTATGTCATATAACCAGGAGGACAGGACTACAGGACAGTGTTATATCATATAACCAGGAGGACGAGGCTACAGGACAGTGTTATGTCATATAACCAGGAGGACGAGGCTACAGGACAGTGTTTGATCATATAACCAGGAGGACGAGGCTACAGGACAGTGTTATATCATATAACCAGGAGGACGAGGCTACAGGACAGTGTTATGTCATATAACCAGGAGGACGAGGCTACAGGACAGTGTTATATCATATAACCAGGAGGGCGAGGCTACAGGACAGTGTTATGTCATATAACCAGGAGGACGAGGCTACAGGACAGTGTTATGTCATATAACCAGGAGGACGAGGCTACAGGACAGTGTTATGTCATATAACCAGCAGGACGAGGCTACAGGACAGTGTTATATCATATAACCAAGAAGACGAAGCTACAGGACAGTGTTAAGTCATATAACCAGGAGGACGAGGCTACAGGACAGTGTTATGTCATATAAGTAGGAGGACGAGGCTACAGGACAGTGTTATGTCATATAACCAGGAGGACGAGGCTACAGGAGAGTGTTATGTCATATAACCAGGAGGACGAGGCTACAGGACAGTGTTATGTCATATAACCAGAAGGACGAGGCTACAGGACAGTGTTATGTCATATAACCAGGAGGACAAGGCTACAGGACAGTGTTATGTCATATAACCAGGAGGACGAGGCTACAGGATAGTGTTATATCATATAACAAGGAGGACGAGGCTACAGGACAGTGTTATATCATATAACCAGGTGGACGAGGCTACAGGATAGTGTTATATCATATAACAAGGAGGACGAGGCTACAGGACAGTGTTATATAATATAACCAGGAGGACGAGGCTACAGGACAGTGTTATATCATATAACCAGTTGGACGAGGCTACAGGACAGTGTTATGTCAAATAACCAGGAGGACGAGGCTACAGGACAGTGTTATGTCATATAACCAGGAGGATGTGGCTACAGGACAGTGTTATATCATATAACCAGGAGGACGAGGCTACAGGACAGTGTTATATCATATAACCAGGAGGACGAGGCTACAGGACAGTGTTATATCATATAACCAGGTGGACGAGGCTACAGGACAGTGTTATATCATATAACCAGGAGGACGAGGATACAGGACAGTGTTATATCATATAACCAGGAGGACGAGGCTACAGGACAGTGTTATGTCATATAACCAGGAGGACGAGGCTACAGGACAGTGTTATATCATATAACCAGGTGGACGAGGCTACAGGACAGTGTTATATCATATAACCAGGAGGACGAGGATACAGGACAGTGTTATATCATATAACCAGGAGGACGAGGCTACAGGACAGTGTTATATCATATAACCAGGAGGACGAGGCTACAGGACAGTGTTATATCATATAACCAGGTGGACGAGGCTACAGGATAGTGTTATATCATATAACAAGGAGGACGAGGCTACAGGACAGTGTTATATCATATAAGAAGGAGGACGAGGCTACAGGACAGTGTTATATCATATAACCAGGAGGACGAGGCTACAGGACAGTGTTATATCATATAACCAGTTGGACGAGGCTACAGGACAGTGTTATGTCATATAACCAGGAGGACGAGGCTACAGGACAGTGTTAGATCATATAACCAGGAGGACGAGGCTACAGGACAGTGTTAGACCATATAACCAGGAAGACAAGGCTACAGGACAGTGTTATATCATATAAAAAGGAGGACGAGGCTACAGGACAGTGTTATATCATATAACCAGGAGGACGAGGCTACAGGACAGTGTTATATCATATAACCAGGAGGACGAGGCTACAGGACAGTGTTAGATCATATAACCAGGAGGACGAGGCTACAGGACAGTGTTATATCATATAACCAGGAGGACAAGGCTACAGGACAGTGTGATATCATATAACCAGGTGGATGGAGGCTACAGGACAGTCTTTTATCATATAACCAGGAGGACGAGGATACAGGACAGTGTTATATCATATAACCAGGAGGACGAGGCTACAGGACAGTGTTATATCATATAACCAGGAGGATGTGGCTACAGGACAGTGTTATATCATATAACCAGGAGGACGAGGCTACAGGACAGTGTTATGTCATATAACCAGGAGGACGAGGCTACAGGACAGTGTTATATCATATAACCAGGAGGACGAGGCTACAGGACAGTGTTAGATCATATAACCAGGAGGACGAGGCTACAGGACAGTGTTATATCATATAACCAGGAGGACGAGGCTACAGGACAGTGTTATATCATACAACAAGGTGGACGAGGCTACAGGACAGTGTTATATCATATAACCAGGTGGACGAGGCTACAGGACAGTGTTATATCATATAACCAGGAGGACGAGGGTACAGGAGAGTGTTATATCATATAACCAGGAGGACGAGGCTACAGGACAGTGTTATATCATATAACAATGAGGACAAGGCTACAGGACAGTGTTATGTCATATAACCAGGAGGACGAGGCTACAGGACAGTGTTATGTCATATAACCAGGAGGACGAGGCTACAGGACAGTGTTAGATCATATAACCAGGAGGACGAGGCTACAGGACAGTGTTAGACCATATAACCAGGAGGACGAGGCTACAGGACAGTGTTATTACATATAACCAGGAGGACGAGGCTACAGGACAGTGTTATATCATTTAACCAGGAGGACAAGACTACAGGACAGTGTTATATCATACAACCAGGAGGACGAGGCTACAGGACAGTGTTATATCATATAACCAGGTGGACGAGGCTACAGGACAGTGTTATATCATATAACCAGGCGGACGAGGCTACAGGACAGTGTTATATCATATAACCAGGAGGAAAAGGGTACAGGAGAGTGTTATATCATATAACCAGGAGGACGAGGCTACAGGACAGTGTTATGTCATATAACCAGGAGGACGAGGCTACGGGACAGTGTTATATCATATAACCAGGTGGACGAGGCTACAGGACAGTGTTATATCATATAACCAGGAGGACAAGGCTACAGGACAGTGTTAGATCATATAACCAGGAGGACGAGGCTACAGGACAGTGAAAGACCATATAACCAAGAGGACGAGGCTACAGGACAGTGTTAGATCATATAACCAGGAGGACGAGGCTACAGGACAGTGTTATATCATATAACAATGAGGACAAGGCTACAGGACAGTGTTATGTCATATAACCAGGAGGACGAGGCTACAGGACAGTGTTATATCATATAAGAAGGAGGACGAGGCTACAGGACAGTGTTATATCATATAACCAGGAGGACGAGGCTACAGGACAGTGTTATATCATATAACGAGTTGGACGAGGATACAGGACAGTGTTATGTCATATAACCAGGAGGACGAGGCTACAGGACAGTATTATATCATATAACCAGGCGGACGAGGCTACAGAACAGTGTTAGATCATATAACAATGAGTACAAGGCTACAGGACAGTGTTATGTCATATAACCAGGAGGACGAGGCTACAGGACAGTGTTATGTCATATAACCAGGAGGACAGGACTACAGGACAGTGTTATATCATATAACCAGGAGGACGAGGCTACAGGACAGTGTTATGTCATATAACCAGGAGGACGAGGCTACAGGACAGTGTTTGATCATATAACCAGGAGGACGAGGCTACAGGACAGTGTTATATCATATAACCAGGAGGACGAGGCTACAGGACAGTGTTATGTCATATAACCAGGAGGACGAGGCTACAGGACAGTGTTATATCATATAACCAGGAGGACGAGGCTACAGGACAGTGTTATGTCATATAACCAGGAGGACGAGGCTACAGGACAGTGTTATGTCATATAACCAGGAGGACGAGGCTACAGGACAGTGTTCTGTCATATAACCAGGAGGACGAGGCTACAGGACAGTGTTATATCATATAACCAAGAGGACGAGGCTACAGGACAGTGTTAAGTCATATAACCAGGAGGACGAGGCTACAGGACAGTGTCATGTCATATAACCAGGAGGACGAGGCTACAGGACAGTGTTATGTCATATAACCAGGAGGACGAGGCTACAGGACAGTGTTATGTCATATAACAATGAGGACAAGGCTACAGGACAGTGTTATGTCATATAACCAGGAGGACGAGGCTACAGGACAGTGTTATATCATATAAGAAGGAGGACGAGGCTACAGGACAGTGTTATATCATATAACCAGGAGGACGAGGCTACAGGACAGTGTTATATCATATAACGAGTTGGACGAGGATACAGGACAGTGTTATGTCATATAACCAGGAGGACGAGGCTACAGGACAGTATTATATCATATAACCAGGCGGACGAGGCTACAGAACAGTGTTAGATCATATAACAATGAGTACAAGGCTACAGGACAGTGTTATGTCATATAACCAGGAGGACGAGGCTACAGGACAGTGTTATGTCATATAACCAGGAGGACAGGACTACAGGACAGTGTTATATCATATAACCAGGAGGACGAGGCTACAGGACAGTGTTATGTCATATAACCAGGAGGACGAGGCTACAGGACAGTGTTTGATCATATAACCAGGAGGACGAGGCTACAGGACAGTGTTATATCATATAACCAGGAGGACGAGGCTACAGGACAGTGTTATGTCATATAACCAGGAGGACGAGGCTACAGGACAGTGTTATATCATATAACCAGGAGGACGAGGCTACAGGACAGTGTTATGTCATATAACCAGGAGGACGAGGCTACAGGACAGTGTTATGTCATATAACCAGGAGGACGAGGCTACAGGACAGTGTTCTGTCATATAACCAGGAGGACGAGGCTACAGGACAGTGTTATATCATATAACCAAGAGGACGAGGCTACAGGACAGTGTTAAGTCATATAACCAGGAGGACGAGGCTACAGGACAGTGTCATGTCATATAACCAGGAGGACGAGGCTACAGGACAGTGTTATGTCATATAACCAGGAGGACGAGGCTACAGGACAGTGTTATGTCATATAACCAGGAGGACGAGGCTACAGGACAGTGTTATGTCATATAACGAGGTGGACGAGGCTACAGGACAGTGTTATATCATATAACCAGGAGGACGAGGCTACAGGACAGTGTTATATCATATAACCAGGAGGACGAGGCTACAGGACAGTGTTATGTCATATAACCAGGAGGACGAGACTACAGGACAGTGTTATATCATATAACCAGGAGGACGAGGCTACAGGACAGTGTTATGTCATATAACCAGGAGAATGAGACTACAGGACAGTGTTATATCATATAACCAGGAGGACGAGACTACAGGACAGTGTTATGTCATATAACCAGGAGGACGAGGCTACAGGACAGTGTTATGTCATATAACCAGGAGGACGAGGCTACTGGACAGTGTTATTTCATATAACCAGGAGGACGAGGCTACAGGACGGTGTTATGTCATATAACCAGGAGGACGAGGCTACAGGACTGTGTTATATCATATAACCAGGAGGACGAGGCTACAGGACAGTGTTATGTCATATAACCAGGAGGACGAGGCTACAGGACAGTGTTATATCATATAACCAGGAGGACGAGGCTACAGGACAGTGTTATATCATATAACCAGGAGAACGAGGCTACATTACAGTGTTATATCATATAACCAGGAGGATGAGGCTACAGGACAGTGTTATATCATATAACCAGGAGGACGAGGCTACAGGACAGTGTTATGTCATATAACCAGGAGGACGAGGCTACAGGACAGTGTTATGTCATATAACCAGGAGGACGAGACTACAGGACAGTGTTATGTCATATAACCAGGAGGACGAGGCTACAGGACAGTGTTATGTCATATAACCAGGAGGACGAGACTACAGGAATGTTATGTCATATAACCAGTAGGACGAGGCTACAGGACAGTGTTATATCATATAACCAGGAGGACGAGACTACAGGACAGTGTTATGTCATATAACCAGGAGGACGAGGCTACAGGACAGTGTTATGTCATATAACCAGGAGGACGATGCTACAGGACAGTGTGATGTCATATAACCAGGAGGACGAGGCTACAGGATGTTGTTATGTCATATAACCAGGAGGACGAGGCTACAGGACGGTGTTATATCATATAACCAGGAGGACGAGGCTACAGGACGGTGTTATATCATATAACCAGGAGGACGAGGCTACAGGACAGTGTTATGTCATATAACCAGCAGGACGAGGCTACAGGACAGTGTTATATCATATAACCAGGAGGATGTGGCTACAGGACAGTGTTATATCATATAAACAGGAGGACAAGGCTACAGGACAGTGTTATATCATATAACCAGGAGGACGATGCTACAGGACAGTGTTATATCATATAACCAGGAGGACGAGGCTACAGGACAGGGTTAGATCATATAACCAGGAGGACAAGGCTACAGGACTGTGTTATGTCATATAACGAGGAGGACGAGGCTACAGGACAGTGTTATATAATATAACCAGGAGGACGAGGCTACAGGACAGTGTTATATGATATAACCAGGAGGACGAGGCTACAGGACAGTGTTATGTCATATAACCAGGAGGACGAGGCTACAGGACTGTGTTATGTCATATAACGAGGAGGACGAGGCTACAGGACAGTGTTATATAATATAACCAGGAGGACGAGGCTACAGGACAGTGTTATATGATATAACCAGGAGGACGAGGCTACAGGACAGTGTTATGTCATATAACCAGGAGGACGAGGCTACAGGACAGTGTTATATCATATAACCAGGAGGACGAGGCTACAGGACAGTGTTATATCATATAACAAGGAGGATGTGGCTACAGGACAGTGTTATATCATATAACCAGGAGGACGAGGCTACAGTACAGTGTTATGTCATATAACCAGGAGGACGAGGCTACAGGACAGTGTTATGTCATATAACCAGGAGGACGAGGCTACAGGACAGTGTTATGTCATATAACCAGGAGGACGAGGCTACAGGACAGTGTTATATCATATAACCAAGAAGACGAGGCTACAGGACAGTGTTAAGTCATATAACCAGGAGGACGAGGCTACAGGACAGTGTTATGTCATATAAGTAGGAGGACGAGGCTACAGGACAGTGTTATGTCATATAACCAGGAGGATTAGGCTACAGGACAGTGTTATGTCATATAACCAGGAGGACGAGGCTACAGGACAGTGTTATGTCATATAACCAGAAGGACGAGGCTACAGGACAGTGTTATGTCATATAACCAGGAGGACAAGGCTACAGGACAGTGTTATGTCATATAACCAGGAGGACGAGGCTACAGGACAGTGTTATATCATATAACCAGGAGGACGAGGCTACAGGACAGTGTTAAGTCATATAACCAGGAGGACGAGGCTACAGGACAGTGTTAGACCATATAACCAGGAGGACGAGGCTACAGGACAGTGTTATATCATATAACCAGGTGGACGAGGCTACAGGACAGTGTTATATCATATAACCAGGAGGACGAGGCTACAGGACAGTGTTATATCATTTAACCAGGAGGACGAGGCTACAAGACAGTGTTGTGTCATATAACCAGGAGGACAAGGCTACAGGACAGTGTTATGTCCTATAACCAGGAGGACGAGGCTACAGGACATTGTTATGTCATATAACCAGGAGGACGAGGCTACAGGACAGTGTTATATCATATAACCAGGAGGACGAGGCTACAGGACAGTGTTAAGTCATATAACCAGGAGGACGAGGCTACAGGACAGTGTCATGTCATATAACCAGGAGGACGAGGCTACAGGACAGTGTTATATCATATAACCAGGAGGACGAGGCTACAGGTCAGTGTTATATCATATAACCAGGAGGACGAGGCTACAGGACAGTGTTATATCATATAACCAGGAGGACGAGGCTACAGGACAGTGTTATATCATATAACCAGGGGAACAAGGCTACATTACAGTGTTATATCATATAACCAGGAGGACGAGGCTACAGGACAGTGTTATATCATATAACCAGGAGGACGAGGCTACAGGACAGTGTTATGTCATATAACCAGGAGGACGAGGCTACAGGACAGTCTTATGTCATATAACCAGGAGGACGAGACTACAGGACAGTGTTATGTCATATAACCAGGAGGACGAGGGTACAGGACAGTGTTATGTCATATAACCAGGAGGACGAGACTACAGGACAGTGTTATGTCATATAACCAGTAGGACGAGGCTACACGACAGTGTTATATCATATAACCAGGAGGACGAGACTACAGGACAGTGTTATGTCATATAACCAGGAGGACGAGGCTACAGGACAGTGTTATGTCATATAACCAGGAGGACGAGGCTACAGGACAGTGTGATGTCATATAACCAGGAGGACGAGGCTACAGGATGGTGTTATGTCATATAACCAGGAGGACGAGGCTACAGGACGGTGTTATATCATATAACCAGGAGGACGAGGCTACAGGACGGTGTTATATCATATAACCAGGAGGACGAGGCTACAGGACAGTGTTATGTCATATAACCAGGAGGACGAGGCTACAGGACAGTGTTATATCATATAACCAGGAGGATGTGGCTACAGGACAGTGTTATATCATATAAACAGGAGGACAAGGCTACAGGACAGTGTTATATCATATAACCAGGAGGACGAGGCTACAGGACAGTGTTATATCATATAACCAGGAGGACGAGGCTACAGGACAGGGTTAGATCATATAACCAGGAGGACAAGGCTACAGGACAGTGTTATGTCATATAACGAGGAGGACGAGGCTACAGGACAGTGTTATATAATATAACCAGGAGGACGAGGCTACAGGACAGTGTTATATGATATAACCAGGAGGACGAGGCTACAGGACAGTGTTATGTCATATAACCAGGAGGACGAGGCTACAGGACAGTGTTATATCATATAACCAGGAGGACGAGGCTACAGGACAGTGTTATGTCATATAACCAGGAGGACCAGGCTACAGGACAGTGTTATGTCATATAACCAGGAGGACGAGGCTACAGGACAGTGTTATATCATATAACCAGGAGGATGTGGCTACAGGACAGTGTTATATCATATAAACAGGAGGACGAGGCTACAGGACAGTGTTATATCATATAACCAGGTGGACGAGGCTACAGGACAGTGTTATATCATATAACCAGGAGGACGAGGCTACAGGACAGTGTTATATCATATAAACAGGAGGACGAGGCTACAGGACAGTGTTATATCATATAACCAGGAGGACAAGGCTACAGCACAGTGTTATATCACATAACCAGGAGGACGAGGCTATAGGACAGTGTTAGATCATATAACCAGGAGGACGAGGCTACAGGACAGTGTTATGTCATATAACCAGGAGGACGAGACTACAGGACAGTGTTATGTCATATAACCAGGAGGACGAGGCTACAGGACAGTGTTATGTCATATAACCAGGAGGACGAGGCTACAGGACAGAGTTATGTCATATAACCAGGAGGACGAGACTACAGGACAGTGTTATGTCATATAACCAGTAGGACGAGGCTACAGGACAGTGTTATATCATATAACCAGGAGGACGAGACTACAGGACAGTGTTATGTCATATAACCAGGAGGACGAGGCTACAGGACAGTGTTATGTCATATAACCAGGAGGACGAGGCTACAGGACAGTGTGATGTCATATAACCAGGAGGACGAGGCTACAGGATGGTGTTATGTCATATAACCAGGAGGACGAGGCTACAGGACGGTGTTATATCATATAACCAGGAGGACGAGGCTACAGGACGGTGTTATATCATATAACCAGGAGGACGAGGCTACAGGACAGTGTTATGTCATATAACCAGGAGGACGAGGCTACAGGACAGTGTTATATCATATAACCAGGAGGATGTGGCTACAGGACAGTGTTATATCATATAAACAGGAGGACAAGGCTACAGGACAGTGTTATATCATATAACCAGGAGGACGAGGCTACAGGACAGTGTTATATCATATAACCAGGAGGACGAGGCTACAGGACAGGGTTAGATCATATAACCAGGAGGACAAGGCTACAGGACAGTGTTATGTCATATAACGAGGAGGACGAGGCTACAGGACAGTGTTATATAATATAAACAGGAGGACGAGGCTACAGGACAGTGTTATATGATATAACCAGGAGGACGAGGCTACAGGACAGTGTTATGTCATATAACCAGGAGGACGAGGCTACAGGACAGTGTTATATCATATAACCAGGAGGACGAGGCTACAGGACAGTGTTATGTCATATAACCAGGAGGACCAGGCTACAGGACAGTGTTATGTCATATAACCAGGAGGACGAGGCTACAGGACAGTGTTATATCATATAACCAGGAGGATGTGGCTACAGGACAGTGTTATATCATATAACCAGGAGGACGAGGCTACAGTACAGTGTTATGTCATATAACCAGGAGGACGAGGCTACAGGACAGTGTTATGTCATATAAGTAGGAGGACGAGGCTACAGGACAGTGTTATGTCATATAACCAGGAGGACGAGGCTACAGGACAGTGTTATGTCATATAACCAGGAGGACGAGGCTACAGGACAGTGTTATATCATATAACCAGGTGGACGAGGCTACTGGACAGTGTTATATCATATAACCAGGAGGACGAGGCTACAGGACAGTATTATATCATATAACCAGGCGGACGAGGCTACAGAACAGTGTTAGATCATATAACAATGAGTACAAGGCTACAGGACAGTGTTATGTCATATAACCAGGAGGACGAGGCTACAGGACAGTGTTATGTCATATAACCAGGAGGACAGGACTACAGGACAGTGTTATATCATATAACCAGGAGGACGAGGCTACAGGACAGTGTTATGTCATATAACCAGGAGGACGAGGCTACAGGACAGTGTTTGATCATATAACCAGGAGGACGAGGCTACAGGACAGTGTTATATCATATAACCAGGAGGACGAGGCTACAGGACAGTGTTATGTCATATAACCAGGAGGACGAGGCTACAGGACAGTGTTATATCATATAACCAGGAGGGCGAGGCTACAGGACAGTGTTATGTCATATAACCAGGAGGACGAGGCTACAGGACAGTGTTATGTCATATAACCAGGAGGACGAGGCTACAGGACAGTGTTATGTCATATAACCAGCAGGACGAGGCTACAGGACAGTGTTATATCATATAACCAAGAAGACGAAGCTACAGGACAGTGTTAAGTCATATAACCAGGAGGACGAGGCTACAGGACAGTGTTATGTCATATAAGTAGGAGGACGAGGCTACAGGACAGTGTTATGTCATATAACCAGGAGGACGAGGCTACAGGAGAGTGTTATGTCATATAACCAGGAGGACGAGGCTACAGGACAGTGTTATGTCATATAACCAGAAGGACGAGGCTACAGGACAGTGTTATGTCATATAACCAGGAGGACAAGGCTACAGGACAGTGTTATGTCATATAACCAGGAGGACGAGGCTACAGGACAGTGTTATATCATATAACCAGGAGGACGAGGCTACAGGACAGTGTTAAGTCATATAACCAGGAGGACGAGGCTACAGGACAGTGTTAGACCATATAACCAGGAGGACGAGGCTACAGGACAGTGTTATATCATATAACCAGGTGGACGAGGCTACAGGACAGTGTTATATCATATAACCAGGAGGACGAGGCTACAGGACAGTGTTATATCATTTAACCAGGAGGACGAGGCTACAGGACAGTGTTATGTCATATAACCAGGAGGAAAAGGCTACAGGACAGTGTTATGTCCTATAACCAGGAGGACGAGGCTACAGGACATTGTTATGTCATATAACCAGGAGGACGAGGCTACAGGACAGTGTTATATCATATAACCAGGAGGACGAGGCTACAGGACAGTGTTAAGTCATATAACCAGGAGGACGAGGCTACAGGACAGTGTCATGTCATATAACCAGGAGGACGAGGCTACAGGACAGTGTTATATCATATAACCAGGAGGACGAGGCTACAGGTCAGTGTTATATCATATAACCAGGAGGACGAGGCTACAGGACAGTGTTATATCATATAACCAGGAGGACGAGGCTACAGGACAGTGTTATATCATATAACCAGGAGAACAAGGCTACATTACAGTGTTATATCATATAACCAGGAGGACGAGGCTACAGGACAGTGTTATATCATATAACCAGGAGGACGAGGCTACAGGACAGTGTTATGTCATATAACCAGGAGGACGAGGCTACAGGACAGTGTTATGTCATATAACCAGGAGGACGAGACTACAGGACAGTGTTATGTCATATAACCAGGAGGACGAGGCTACAGGACAGTGTTATGTCATATAACCAGGAGGACGAGACTACAGGACAGTGTTATGTCATATAACCAGTAGGACGAGGCTACAGGACAGTGTTATATCATATAACCAGGAGGACGAGACTACAGGACAGTGTTATGTCATATAACCAGGAGGACGATGCTACAGGACAGTGTTATGTCATATAACAAGGAGGACGAGGCTACAGGACAGTGTGATGTCATATAACCAGGAGGACGAGGCTACAGGATGGTGTTATGTCATATAACCAGGAGGACGAGGCTACAGGACGGTGTTATATCATATAACCAGGAGGACGAGGCTACAGGACGGTGTTATATCATATAACCAGGAGGACGAGGCTACAGGACAGTGTTATGTCATATAACCAGGAGGACGAGGCTACAGGACAGTGTTATATCATATAACCAGGAGGATGTGGCTACAGGACAGTGTTATATCATATAAACAGGAGGACAAGGCTACAGGACAGTGTTATATCATATAACCAGGAGGACGAGGCTAAAGGACAGTGTTATATCATATAACCAGGAGGACGAGGCTACAGGACAGGGTTAGATCATATAACCAGGAGGACAAGGCTACAGGACAGTGTTATGTCATATAACGAGGAGGACGAGGCTACAGGACAGTGTTATATAATATAACCAGGAGGACGAGGCTACAGGACAGTGTTATATGATATAACCAGGAGGACGAGGCTACAGGACAGTGTTATGTCATATAACCAGGAGGACGAGGCTACAGGACAGTGTTATATCATATAACCAGGAGGACGAGGCTACAGGACAGTGTTATGTCATATAACCAGGAGGACCAGGCTACAGGACAGTGTTATGTCATATAACCAGGAGGACGAGGCTACAGGACAGTGTTATATCATATAACCAGGAGGATGTGGCTACAGGACAGTGTTATATCATATAAACAGGAGGACGAGGCTACAGGACAGTGTTATATCATATAACCAGGTGGACGAGGCTACAGGACAGTGTTATATCATATAACCAGGAGGACGAGGCTACAGGACAGTGTTATATCATATAAACAGGAGGACGAGGCTACAGGACAGTGTTATATCATATAACCAGGAGGACAAGGCTACAGCACAGTGTTATATCACATAACCAGGAGGACGAGGCTATAGGACAGTGTTAGATCATATAACCAGGAGGACGAGGCTACAGGACAGTGTTATGTCATATAACCAGGAGGACGAGACTACAGGACAGTGTTATGTCATATAACCAGGAGGACGAGGCTACAGGACAGTGTTATGTCATATAACCAGGAGGACGAGGCTACAGGACAGAGTTATGTCATATAACCAGGAGGACGAGACTACAGGACAGTGTTATGTCATATAACCAGTAGGACGAGGCTACAGGACAGTGTTATATCATATAACCAGGAGGACGAGACTACAGGACAGTGTTATGTCATATAACCAGGAGGACGAGGCTACAGGACAGTGTTATGTCATATAACCAGGAGGACGAGGCTACAGGACAGTGTGATGTCATATAACCAGGAGGACGAGGCTACAGGATGGTGTTATGTCATATAACCAGGAGGACGAGGCTACAGGACGGTGTTATATCATATAACCAGGAGGACGAGGCTACAGGACAGTGTTATGTCATATAACCAAGAGGACGAGGCTACAGGACAGTGTTATATCATATAACCAGGAGGATGTGGCTACAGGACAGTGTTATATCATATAAACAGGAGGACAAGGCTACAGGACAGTGTTATATCATATAACCAGGAGGACGAGGCTACAGGACAGTGTTATATCATATAACCAGGAGGACGAGGCTACAGGACAGGGTTAGATCATATAACCAGGAGGACAAGGCTACAGGACAGTGTTATGTCATATAACGAGGAGGACGAGGCTACAGGACAGTGTTATATAATATAACCAGGAGGACGAGGCTACAGGACAGTGTTATATGATATAACCAGGAGGACGAGGCTACAGGACAGTGTTATGTCATATAACCAGGAGGACGAGGCTACAGGACAGTGTTATATCATATAACCAGGAGGACGAGGCTACAGGACAGTGTTATGTCATATAACCAGGAGGACCAGGCTACAGGACAGTGTTATGTCATATAACCAGGAGGACGAGGCTACAGGACAGTGTTATATCATATAACCAGGAGTATGTGGCTACAGGACAGTGTTATATCATATAAACAGGAGGACGAGGCTACAGGACAGTGTTATATCATATAACCAGGAGGACGAGGCTACAGGACAGTGTTATATCATATAACCAGGAGGACGAGGCTACAGGACAGTGTTATATCATATAAACAGGAGGACGAGGCTACAGGACAGTGTTATATCATATAACCAGGAGGACGAGACTACAGGACAGTGTTATGTCATATAACCAGTAGGACGAGGCTACAGGACAGTGTTATATCATATAACCAGGAGGACGAGACTACAGGACAGTGTTATGTCATATAACCAGGAGGACGAGGCTACAGGACAGTGTTATGTCATATAACCAGGAGGACGAGGCTACAGGACAGTGTGATGTCATATAACCAGGAGGACGAGGCTACAGGATGGTGTTATGTCATATAACCAGGAGGACGAGGCTACAGGACGGTGTTATATCATATAACCAGGAGGACGAGGCTACAGGACGGTGTTATATCATATAACCAGGAGGACGAGGCTACAGGACGGTGTTATGTCATATAACCAGGAGGACGAGGCTACAGGACAGTGTTATATCATATAACCAGGAGGATGTGGCTACAGGACAGTGTTATATCATATAAACAGGAGGACAAGGCTACAGGACAGTGTTATATCATATAACCAGGAGGACGAGGCTACAGGACAGTGTTATATCATATAACCAGGAGGACGAGGCTACAGGACAGGGTTAGATCATATAACCAGGAGGACAAGGCTACAGGACAGTGTTATGTCATATAACGAGGAGGACGAGGCTACAGGACAGTGTTATATAATATAACCAGGAGGACGAGGCTACAGGACAGTGTTATATGATATAACCAGGAGGACGAGGCTACAGGACAGTGTTATGTCATATAACCAGGAGGACGAGGCTACAGGACAGTGTTATATCATATAACCAGGAGGACGAGGCTACAGGACAGTGTTATGTCATATAACCAGGAGGACCAGGCTACAGGACAGTGTTATGTCATATAACCAGGAGGACGAGGCTACAGGACAGTGTTATATCATATAACCAGGAGGATGTGGCTACAGGACAGTGTTATATCATATAAACAGGAGGACGAGGCTACAGGACAGTGTTATATCATATAACCAGGTGGACGAGGCTACAGGACAGTGTTATATCATATAACCAGGAGGACGAGGCTACAGGACAGTGTTATATCATATAAACAGGAGGACGAGGCTACAGGACAGTGTTATATCATATAACCAGGAGGACAAGGCTACAGCACAGTGTTATATCACATAACCAGGAGGACGAGGCTATAGGACAGTGTTAGATCATATAACCAGGAGGACGAGGCTACAGGACAGTGTTATGTCATATAACCAGGAGGACGAGACTACAGGACAGTGTTATGTCATATAACCAGGAGGACGAGGCTACAGGACAGTGTTATGTCATATAACCAGGAGGACGAGGCTACAGGACAGAGTTATGTCATATAACCAGGAGGACGAGACTACAGGACAGTGTTATGTCATATAACCAGTAGGACGAGGCTACAGGACAGTGTTATATCATATAACCAGGAGGACGAGACTACAGGACAGTGTTATGTCATATAACCAGGAGGACGAGGCTACAGGACAGTGTTATGTCATATAACCAGGAGGACGAGGCTACAGGACAGTGTGATGTCATATAACCAGGAGGACGAGGCTACAGGATGGTGTTATGTCATATAACCAGGAGGACGAGTCTACAGGACGGTGTTATATCATATAACCAGGAGGACGAGGCTACAGGACGGTGTTATATCATATAACCAGGAGGACGAGGCTACAGGACAGTGTTATGTCATATAACCAGGAGGACGAGGCTACAGGACAGTGTTATATCATATAACCAGGAGGATGTGGCTACAGGACAGTGTTATATCATATAAACAGGAGGACAAGGCTACAGGACAGTGTTATATCATATAACCAGGAGGACGAGGCTACAGGACAGTGTTATATCATATAACCAGGAGGACGAGGCTACAGGACAGGGTTAGATCATATAACCAGGAGGACAAGGCTACAGGACAGTGTTATGTCATATAACGAGGAGGACGAGGCTACAGGACAGTGTTATATAATATAACCAGGAGGACGAGGCTACAGGACAGTGTTATATGATATAACCAGGAGGACGAGGCTACAGGACAGTGTTATGTCATATAACCAGGAGGACGAGGCTACAGGACAGTGTTATATCATATAACCAGGAGGACGAGGCTACAGGACAGTGTTATGTCATATAACCAGGAGGACCAGGCTACAGGACAGTGTTATGTCATATAACCAGGAGGACGAGGCTACAGGACAGTGTTATATCATATAACCAGGAGGATGTGGCTACAGGACAGTGTTATGTCATATAAACAGGAGGACGAGGCTACAGGACAGTGTTATATCATATAACCAGGAGGACGAGGCTACAGGACAGTGTTATATCATATAACCAGGAGGACGAGGCTACAGGACAGTGTTATATCATATAAACAGGAGGACGAGGCTACAGGACAGTGTTATATCATATAACCAGGAGGACAAGGCTACAGCACAGTGTTATATCACATAACCAGGAGGACGAGGCTACAGGACAGTGTTAGATCATATAACCAGGAGGACGAGGCTACAGGACAGTGTTATGTCATATAACCAGGAGGACGAGACTACAGGACAGTGTTATGTCATATAACCAGGAGGACGAGGCTACAGGACAGTGTTATATCATATAACCAGGAGGACAAGACTACAGGACAGTGTTATGTCATATAACCAGGAGGACGAGGCTACAGGACAGTGTTATGTCATATAACCAGGAGGACGAGGCTACAGGACAGTGTAATGTCATATAACCAGGAGGACGAGGCTATAGGATGGTGTTATGTCATATAACCAGGAGGACGAGGCTACAGGACGGTGTTATATCATATAACCAGGAGGACGAGGCTACAGGACGGTGTTATATCATATAACCAGGAGGACGAGGCTACAGGACAGTGTTATGTCATATAACAAGGAGGACGAGGCTACAGGACAGTGTTATATCATATAACCAGGAGGATGTGGCTACAGGACAGTGTTATATCATATAAACAGGAGGACAAGGCTACAGGACAGTGTTATATCATATAACCAGGAGGACGAAGCTACAGGACAGTGTTATATCATATAACCAGGAGGACGAGGCTACAGGACAGGGTTAGATCATATAACCAGGAGGACAAGGCTACAGGACAGTGTTATGTCATATAACGAGGAGGACGAGGCTACAGGACAGTGTTATATCATATAACCAGGAGGACGAGGCTACAGGACAGTGTTATGTCATATAACCAGGAGGACGAGGCTACAGGACAGTGTTATGTCATATAACCAGGAGGACGAGGCTACAGGACAGTGTTATGTCATATAACCAGGAGGACGAGGCTACAGGACAGTGTTATATCATATAACCAGAAGGACGAGACTACAGGACAGTGTTATGTCATATAACCAGGAGGACGAGGCTACAGGACAGTGTTATGTCATATAACCAGGAGGACGAGGCTACAGGACAGTGTTATGTCATATAACCAGGAGGACGAGGCTACAGGACAGTGTTAGATCATATAACCAGGAGGACGAGGCTACAGGACAGTGTTAGACCATATAACCAGGAGGACGAGGCTACAGGACAGTGTTATTACATATAACCAGGAGGACGAGGCTACAGGACAGTGTTATATCATTTAACCAGGAGGACAAGACTACAGGACAGTGTTATATCATACAACCAGGAGGACGAGGCTACAGGACAGTGTTATATCATATAACCAGGTGGACGAGGCTACAGGACAGTGTTATATCATATAACCAGGCGGACGAGGCTACAGGACAGTGTTATATCATATAACCAGGAGGAAAAGGGTACAGGAGAGTGTTATATCATATAACCAGGAGGACGAGGCTACAGGACAGTGTTATGTCATATAACCAGGAGGACGAGGCTACGGGACAGTGTTATATCATATAACCAGGTGGACGAGGCTACAGGACAGTGTTATATCATATAACCAGGAGGACAAGGCTACAGGACAGTGTTAGATCATATAACCAGGAGGACGAGGCTACAGGACAGTGTTAGACCATATAACCAAGAGGACGAGGCTACAGGACAGTGTTAGATCATATAACCAGGAGGACGAGGCTACAGGACAGTGTTATATCATATAACAATGAGGACAAGGCTACAGGACAGTGTTATGTCATATAACCAGGAGGACGAGGCTACAGGACAGTGTTATGTCATATAACCAGGAGGACGAGGCTACAGGACAGTATTATATCATATAACCAGGCGGACGAGGCTACAGAACAGTGTTAGATCATATAACAATGAGTACAAGGCTACAGGACAGTGTTATGTCATATAACCAGGAGGACGAGGCTACAGGACAGTGTTATGTCATATAACCAGGAGGACAGGACTACAGGACAGTGTTATATCATATAACCAGGAGGACGAGGCTACAGGACAGTGTTATGTCATATAACCAGGAGGACGAGGCTACAGGACAGTGTTTGATCATATAACCAGGAGGACGAGGCTACAGGACAGTGTTATATCATATAACCAGGAGGACGAGGCTACAGGACAGTGTTATGTCATATAACCAGGAGGACGAGGCTACAGGACAGTGTTATATCATATTACCAGGAGGACGAGGCTACAGGACAGTGTTATGTCATATAACCAGGAGGACGAGGCTACAGGACAGTGTTATGTCATATAACCAGGAGGACGAGGCTACAGGACAGTGTTCTGTCATATAACCAGGAGGACGAGGCTACAGGACAGTGTTATATCATATAACCAAGAGGACGAGGCTACAGGACAGTGTTAAGTCATATAACCAGGAGGACGAGGCTACAGGACAGTGTCATGTCATATAACCAGGAGGACGAGGCTACAGGACAGTGTTATGTCATATAACCAGGAGGACGAGGCTACAGGACAGTGTTATGTCATATAACCAGGAGGACGAGGCTACAGGACAGTGTTATGTCATATAACGAGGTGGACGAGGCTACAGGACAGTGTTATATCATATAACCAGGAGGACGAGGCTACAGGACAGTGTTATATCATATAACCAGGAGGACGAGGCTACAGGACAGTGTTATGTCATATAACCAGGAGGACGAGACTACAGGACAGTGTTATATCATATAACCAGGAGGACGAGGCTACAGGACAGTGTTATGTCATATAACCAGGAGAATGAGACTACAGGACAGTGTTATATCATATAACCAGGAGGACGAGACTACAGGACAGTGTTATGTCATATAACAAGGAGGACGAGGCTACAGGACAGTGTTATGTCATATAACCAGGAGGACGAGGCTACTGGACAGTGTTATTTCATATAACCAGGAGGACGAGGCTACAGGACGGTGTTATGTCATATAACCAGGAGGACGAGGCTACAGGACTGTGTTATATCATATAACCAGGAGGACGAGGCTACAGGACAGTGTTATGTCATATAACCAGGAGGACGAGGCTACAGGACAGTGTTATATCATATAACCAGGAGGACGAGGCTACAGGACAGTGTTATATCATATAACCAGGAGAACGAGGCTACATTACAGTGTTATATCATATAACCAGGAGGATGAGGCTACAGGACAGTGTTATATCATATAACCAGGAGGACGAGGCTACAGGACAGTGTTATGTCATATAACCAGGAGGACGAGGCTACAGGACAGTGTTATGTCATATAACCAGGAGGACGAGACTACAGGACAGTGTTATGTCATATAACCAGGAGGACGAGGCTACAGGACAGTGTTATGTCATATAACCAGGAGGACGAGACTACAGGAATGTTATGTCATATAACCAGTAGGACGAGGCTACAGGACAGTGTTATATCATATAACCAGGAGGACGAGACTACAGGACAGTGTTATGTCATATAACCAGGAGGACGAGGCTACAGGACAGTGTTATGTCATATAACCAGGAGGACGATGCTACAGGACAGTGTGATGTCATATAACCAGGAGGACGAGGCTACAGGATGTTGTTATGTCATATAACCAGGAGGACGAGGCTACAGGACGGTGTTATATCATATAACCAGGAGGACGAGGCTACAGGACGGTGTTATATCATATAACCAGGAGGACGAGGCTACAGGACAGTGTTATGTCATATAACCAGCAGGACGAGGCTACAGGACAGTGTTATATCATATAACCAGGAGGATGTGGCTACAGGACAGTGTTATATCATATAAACAGGAGGACAAGGCTACAGGACAGTGTTATATCATATAACCAGGAGGACGATGCTACAGGACAGTGTTATATCATATAACCAGGAGGACGAGGCTACAGGACAGGGTTAGATCATATAACCAGGAGGACAAGGCTACAGGACTGTGTTATGTCATATAACGAGGAGGACGAGGCTACAGGACAGTGTTATATAATATAACCAGGAGGACGAGGCTACAGGACAGTGTTATATGATATAACCAGGAGGACGAGGCTACAGGACAGTGTTATGTCATATAACCAGGAGGACGAGGCTACAGGACAGTGTTATATCATATAACCAGGAGGACGAGGCTACAGGACAGTGTTATATAATATAACAAGGAGGATGTGGCTACAGGACAGTGTTATATCATATAACCAGGAGGACAGGGCTACAGTACAGTGTTATGTCATATAACCAGGAGGACGAGGCTACAGGACAGTGTTATGTCATATAAGTAGGAGGACGAGGCTACAGGACAGTGTTATGTCATATAACCAGGAGGACGAGGCTACAGGACAGTGTTATGTCATATAACCAGGAGGACGAGGCTACAGGACAGTGTTATATCATATAACCAGGTGGACGAGGCTACTGGACAGTCTTATATCATATAACCAGGAGGACGAGGCTACAGGACAGTATTATATCATATAACCAGGCGGACGAGGCTACAGAACAGTGTTAGATCATATAACAATGAGTACAAGGCTACAGGACAGTGTTATGTCATATAACCAGGAGGACGAGGCTACAGGACAGTGTTATGTCATATAACCAGGAGGACAGGACTACAGGACAGTGTTATATCATATAACCAGGAGGACGAGGCTACAGGACAGTGTTATGTCATATAACCAGGAGGACGAGGCTACAGGACAGTGTTTGATCATATAACCAGGAGGACGAGGCTACAGGACAGTGTTATATCATATAACCAGGAGGACGAGGCTACAGGACAGTGTTATATCATATAACCAGGAGGACGAGACTACAGGACAGTGTTATGTCATATAACCAGGAGGACGAGGCTACAGGACAGTGTTATGTCATATAACCAGGAGGACGATGCTACAGGACAGTGTGATGTCATATAACCAGGAGGACGAGGCTACAGGATGGTGTTATGTCATATAACCAGGAGCACGAGGCTACAGGACGGTGTTATATCATATAACCAGGAAGACGAGGCTACAGGACGGTGTTATATCATATAACCAGGAGGACGAGGCTACAGGACAGTGTTATGTCATATAACCAGGAGGACGAGGCTACAGGACAGTGTTATATCATATAACCAGGAGGACGAGGCTACAGGACAGTGTTATGTCATATAACCAGGAGGACGAGGCTACAGGACAGTGTTATGTCATATAACCAGGAGGACGAGGCTACAGGACAGTGTTATGTCATATAACCAGGAGGACGAGGCTACAGGACAGTGTTATATCATATAACCAAGAGGACGAGGCTACAGGACAGTGTTAAGTCATATAACCAGGAGGACGAGGCTACAGGACAGTGTCATGTCATATAACCAGGAGGACGAGGCTACAGGACAGTGTTATGTCATATAACCAGGAGGACGAGGCTACAGGACAGTGTTATGTCATATAACCAGGAGGACGAGGCTACAGGACAGTGTTATGTCATATAACGAGGTGGACGAGGCTACAGGACAGTGTTATATCATATAACCAGGAGGACGAGGCTACAGGACAGTGTTATATCATATAACCAGGAGGACGAGGCTACAGGACAGTGTTATGTCATATAACCAGGAGGACGAGACTACAGGACAGTGTTATATCATATAACCAGGAGGACGAGGCTACAGGACAGTGTTATGTCATATAACCAGGAGAATGAGACTACAGGACAGTGTTATATCATATAACCAGGAGGACGAGACTACAGGACAGTGTTATGTCATATAACAAGGAGGACGAGGCTACAGGACAGTGTTATGTCATATAACCAGGAGGAGGAGGCTACTGGACAGTGTTATTTCATATAACCAGGAGGACGAGGCTACAGGACGGTGTTATGTCATATAACCAGGAGGACGAGGCTACAGGACTGTGTTATATCATATAACCAGGAGGACGAGGCTACAGGACAGTGTTATGTCATATAACCAGGAGGACGAGGCTACAGGACAGTGTTATATCATATAACCAGGAGGACGAGGCTACAGGACAGTGTTATATCATATAACCAGGAGAACGAGGCTACATTACAGTGTTATATCATATAACCAGGAGGATGAGGCTACAGGACAGTGTTATATCATATAACCAGGAGGACGAGGCTACAGGACAGTGTTATGTCATATAACCAGGAGGACGAGGCTACAGGACAGTGTTATGTCATATAACCAGGAGGACGAGACTACAGGACAGTGTTATGTCATATAACCAGGAGGACGAGGCTACAGGACAGTGTTATGTCATATAACCAGGAGGACGAGACTACAGGAATGTTATGTCATATAACCAGTAGGACGAGGCTACAGGACAGTGTTATATCATATAACCAGGAGGACGAGACTACAGGACAGTGTTATGTCATATAACCAGGAGGACGAGGCTACAGGACAGTGTTATGTCATATAACCAGGAGGACGATGCTACAGGACAGTGTGATGTCATATAACCAGGAGGACGAGGCTACAGGATGTTGTTATGTCATATAACCAGGAGGACGAGGCTACAGGACGGTGTTATATCATATAACCAGGAGGACGAGGCTACAGGACGGTGTTATATCATATAACCAGGAGGACGAGGCTACAGGACAGTGTTATGTCATATAACCAGCAGGACGAGGCTACAGGACAGTGTTATATCATATAACCAGGAGGATGTGGCTACAGGACAGTGTTATATCATATAAACAGGAGGACAAGGCTACAGGACAGTGTTATATCATATAACCAGGAGGACGATGCTACAGGACAGTGTTATATCATATAACCAGGAGGACGAGGCTACAGGACAGGGTTAGATCATATAACCAGGAGGACAAGGCTACAGGACTGTGTTATGTCATATAACGAGGAGGACGAGGCTACAGGACAGTGTTATATAATATAACCAGGAGGACGAGGCTACAGGACAGTGTTATATGATATAACCAGGAGGACGAGGCTACATTACAGTGTTATATCATATAACCAGGAGGATGAGGCTACAGGACAGTGTTATATCATATAACCAGGAGGACGAGGCTACAGGACAGTGTTATGTCATATAACCAGGAGGACGAGGCTACAGGACAGTGTTATGTCATATAACCAGGAGGACGAGACTACAGGACAGTGTTATGTCATATAACCAGGAGGACGAGGCTACAGGACAGTGTTATGTCATATAACCAGGAGGACGAGACTACAGGAATGTTATGTCATATAACCAGTAGGACGAGGCTACAGGACAGTGTTATATCATATAACCAGGAGGACGAGACTACAGGACAGTGTTATGTCATATAACCAGGAGGACGAGGCTACAGGACAGTGTTATGTCATATAACCAGGAGGACGATGCTACAGGACAGTGTGATGTCATATAACCAGGAGGACGAGGCTACAGGATGTTGTTATGTCATATAACCAGGAGGACGAGGCTACAGGACGGTGTTATATCATATAACCAGGAGGACGAGGCTACAGGACGGTGTTATATCATATAACCAGGAGGACGAGGCTACAGGACAGTGTTATGTCATATAACCAGCAGGACGAGGCTACAGGACAGTGTTATATCATATAACCAGGAGGATGTGGCTACAGGACAGTGTTATATCATATAAACAGGAGGACAAGGCTACAGGACAGTGTTATATCATATAACCAGGAGGACGATGCTACAGGACAGTGTTATATCATATAACCAGGAGGACGAGGCTACAGGACAGGGTTAGATCATATAACCAGGAGGACAAGGCTACAGGACTGTGTTATGTCATATAACGAGGAGGACGAGGCTACAGGACAGTGTTATATAATATAACCAGGAGGACGAGGCTACAGGACAGTGTTATATGATATAACCAGGAGGACGAGGCTACAGGACAGTGTTATGTCATATAACCAGGAGGACGAGGCTACAGGACAGTGTTATATCATATAACCAGGAGGACGAGGCTACAGGACAGTGTTATATCATATAACAAGGAGGATGTGGCTACAGGACAGTGTTATATCATATAACCAGGAGGACAGGGCTACAGTACAGTGTTATGTCATATAACCAGGAGGACGAGGCTACAGGACAGTGTTATGTCATATAAGTAGGAGGACGAGGCTACAGGACAGTGTTATGTCATATAACCAGGAGGACGAGGCTACAGGACAGTGTTATGTCATATAACCAGGAGGACGAGGCTACAGGACAGTGTTATATCATATAACCAGGTGGACGAGGCTACTGGACAGTCTTATATCATATAACCAGGAGGACGAGGCTACAGGACAGTATTATATCATATAACCAGGCGGACGAGGCTACAGAACAGTGTTAGATCATATAACAATGAGTACAAGGCTACAGGACAGTGTTATGTCATATAACCAGGAGGACGAGGCTACAGGACAGTGTTATGTCATATAACCAGGAGGACAGGACTACAGGACAGTGTTATATCATATAACCAGGAGGACGAGGCTACAGGACAGTGTTATGTCATATAACCAGGAGGACGAGGCTACAGGACAGTGTTTGATCATATAACCAGGAGGACGAGGCTACAGGACAGTGTTATATCATATAACCAGGAGGACGAGGCTACAGGACAGTGTTATATCATATAACCAGGAGGACGAGACTACAGGACAGTGTTATGTCATATAACCAGGAGGACGAGGCTACAGGACAGTGTTATGTCATATAACCAGGAGGACGATGCTACAGGACAGTGTGATGTCATATAACCAGGAGGACGAGGCTACAGGATGGTGTTATGTCATATAACCAGGAGCACGAGGCTACAGGACGGTGTTATATCATATAACCAGGAAGACGAGGCTACAGGACGGTGTTATATCATATAACCAGGAGGACGAGGCTACAGGACAGTGTTATGTCATATAACCAGGAGGACGAGGCTACAGGACAGTGTTATATCATATAACCAGGAGGACGAGGCTACAGGACAGTGTTATGTCATATAACCAGGAGGACGAGGCTACAGGACAGTGTTATGTCATATAACCAGGAGGACGAGGCTACAGGACAGTGTTATGTCATATAACCAGGAGGACGAGGCTACAGGACAGTGTTATATCATATAACCAAGAGGACGAGGCTACAGGACAGTGTTAAGTCATATAACCAGGAGGACGAGGCTACAGGACAGTGTCATGTCATATAACCAGGAGGACGAGGCTACAGGACAGTGTTATGTCATATAACCAGGAGGACGAGGCTACAGGACAGTGTTATGTCATATAACCAGGAGGACGAGGCTACAGGACAGTGTTATGTCATATAACGAGGTGGACGAGGCTACAGGACAGTGTTATATCATATAACCAGGAGGACGAGGCTACAGGACAGTGTTATATCATATAACCAGGAGGACGAGGCTACAGGACAGTGTTATGTCATATAACCAGGAGGACGAGACTACAGGACAGTGTTATATCATATAACCAGGAGGACGAGGCTACAGGACAGTGTTATGTCATATAACCAGGAGAATGAGACTACAGGACAGTGTTATATCATATAACCAGGAGGACGAGACTACAGGACAGTGTTATGTCATATAACAAGGAGGACGAGGCTACAGGACAGTGTTATGTCATATAACCAGGAGGAGGAGGCTACTGGACAGTGTTATTTCATATAACCAGGAGGACGAGGCTACAGGACGGTGTTATGTCATATAACCAGGAGGACGAGGCTACAGGACTGTGTTATATCATATAACCAGGAGGACGAGGCTACAGGACAGTGTTATGTCATATAACCAGGAGGACGAGGCTACAGGACAGTGTTATATCATATAACCAGGAGGACGAGGCTACAGGACAGTGTTATATCATATAACCAGGAGAACGAGGCTACATTACAGTGTTATATCATATAACCAGGAGGATGAGGCTACAGGACAGTGTTATATCATATAACCAGGAGGACGAGGCTACAGGACAGTGTTATGTCATATAACCAGGAGGACGAGGCTACAGGACAGTGTTATGTCATATAACCAGGAGGACGAGACTACAGGACAGTGTTATGTCATATAACCAGGAGGACGAGGCTACAGGACAGTGTTATGTCATATAACCAGGAGGACGAGACTACAGGAATGTTATGTCATATAACCAGTAGGACGAGGCTACAGGACAGTGTTATATCATATAACCAGGAGGACGAGACTACAGGACAGTGTTATGTCATATAACCAGGAGGACGAGGCTACAGGACAGTGTTATGTCATATAACCAGGAGGACGATGCTACAGGACAGTGTGATGTCATATAACCAGGAGGACGAGGCTACAGGATGTTGTTATGTCATATAACCAGGAGGACGAGGCTACAGGACGGTGTTATATCATATAACCAGGAGGACGAGGCTACAGGACGGTGTTATATCATATAACCAGGAGGACGAGGCTACAGGACAGTGTTATGTCATATAACCAGCAGGACGAGGCTACAGGACAGTGTTATATCATATAACCAGGAGGATGTGGCTACAGGACAGTGTTATATCATATAAACAGGAGGACAAGGCTACAGGACAGTGTTATATCATATAACCAGGAGGACGATGCTACAGGACAGTGTTATATCATATAACCAGGAGGACGAGGCTACAGGACAGGGTTAGATCATATAACCAGGAGGACAAGGCTACAGGACTGTGTTATGTCATATAACGAGGAGGACGAGGCTACAGGACAGTGTTATATAATATAACCAGGAGGACGAGGCTACAGGACAGTGTTATATGATATAACCAGGAGGACGAGGCTACAGGACAGTGTTATGTCATATAACCAGGAGGACGAGGCTACAGGACAGTGTTATATCATATAACCAGGAGGACGAGGCTACAGGACAGTGTTATATCATATAACAAGGAGGATGTGGCTACAGGACAGTGTTATATCATATAACCAGGAGGACGAGGCTACAGTACAGTGTTATGTCATATAACCAGGAGGACGAGGCTACAGGACAGTGTTATGTCATATAAGTAGGAGGACGAGGCTACAGGACAGTGTTATGTCATATAACCAGGAGGACGAGGCTACAGGACAGTGTTATGTCATATAACCAGGAGGACGAGGCTACAGGACAGTGTTATATCATATAACCAGGTGGACGAGGCTACTGGACAGTGTTATATCATATAACCAGGAGGACGAGGCTACAGGACAGTATTATATCATATAACCAGGCGGACGAGGCTACAGAACAGTGTTAGATCATATAACAATGAGTACAAGGCTACAGGACAGTGTTATGTCATATAACCAGGAGGACGAGGCTACAGGACAGTGTTATGTCATATAACCAGGAGGACAGGACTACAGGACAGTGTTATATCATATAACCAGGAGGACGAGGCTACAGGACAGTGTTATGTCATATAACCAGGAGGACGAGGCTACAGGACAGTGTTTGATCATATAACCAGGAGGACGAGGCTACAGGACAGTGTTATATCATATAACCAGGAGGACGAGGCTACAGGACAGTGTTATATCATATAACCAGGAGGACGAGACTACAGGACAGTGTTATGTCATATAACCAGGAGGACGAGGCTACAGGACAGTGTTATGTCATATAACCAGGAGGACGATGCTACAGGACAGTGTGATGTCATATAACCAGGAGGACGAGGCTACAGGATGGTGTTATGTCATATAACCAGGAGCACGAGGCTACAGGACGGTGTTATATCATATAACCAGGAAGACGAGGCTACAGGACGGTGTTATATCATATAACCAGGAGGACGAGGCTACAGGACAGTGTTATGTCATATAACCAGGAGGACGAGGCTACAGGACAGTGTTATATCATATAACCAGGAGGATGTGGCTACAGGACAGTGTTATATCATATAAACAGGAGGACAAGGCTACAGGACAGTGTTATATCATATAACCAGGAGGACGATGCTACAGGACAGTGTTATATCATATAACCAGGAGGACGAGGCTACAGGACAGGGTTAGATCATATAACCAGGAGGACAAGGCTACAGGACTGTGTTATGTCATATAACGAGGAGGACGAGGCTACAGGACAGTGTTATATAATATAACCAGGAGGACGAGGCTACAGGACAGTGTTATATGATATAACCAGGAGGACGAGGCTACAGGACAGTGTTATGTCATATAACCAGGAGGACGAGGCTACAGGACAGTGTTATATCATATAACCAGGAGGACGAGGCTACAGGACAGTGTTATATCATATAACCAGGAGGATGTGGCTACAGGACAGTGTTATATCATATAACCAGGAGGACGAGGCTACAGTACAGTTATATGTCATATAACCAGGAGGACGAGGCTACAGGACAGTGTTATGTCATATAAGTAGGAGGACGAGGCTACAGGACAGTGTTATGTCATATAACCAGGAGGACGAGGCTACAGGACAGTGTTATGTCATATAACCAGGAGGACGAGGCTACAGGACAGTGTTATATCATATAACCAGGTGGACGAGGCTACTGGACAGTGTTATATCATATAACCAGGAGGACGAGGCTACAGGACAGTATTATATCATATAACCAGGCGGACGAGGCTACAGAACAGTGTTAGATCATATAACAATGAGTACAAGGCTACAGGACAGTGTTATGTCATATAACCAGGAGGACGAGGCTACAGGACAGTGTTATGTCATATAACCAGGAGGACAGGACTACAGGACAGTGTTATATCATATAACCAGGAGGACGAGGCTACAGGACAGTGTTATGTCATATAACCAGGAGGACGAGGCTACAGGACAGTGTTTGATCATATAACCAGGAGGACGAGGCTACAGGACAGTGTTATATCATATAACCAGGAGGACGAGGCTACAGGACAGTGTTATGTCATATAACCAGGAGGACGAGGCTACAGGACAGTGTTATATCATATAACCAGGAGGACGAGGCTACAGGACAGTGTTATGTCATATAACCAGGAGGACGAGGCTACAGGACAGTGTTATGTCATATAACCAGGAGGACGAGGCTACAGGACAGTGTTATGTCATATAACCAGGAGGACGAGGCTACAGGACAGTGTTATATCATATAACCAAGAAGACGAGGCTACAGGACAGTGTTAAGTCATATAACCAGGAGGACGAGGCTACAGGACAGTGTTATGTCATATAAGTAGGAGGACGAGGCTACAGGACAGTGTTATGTCATATAACCAGGAGGATTAGGCTACAGGACAGTGTTATGTCATATAACCAGGAGGACGAGGCTACAGGACAGTGTTATGTCATATAACCAGAAGGACGAGGCTACAGGACAGTGTTATGTCATATAACCAGGAGGACAAGGCTACAGGACAGTGTTATGTCATATAACCAGGAGGACGAGGCTACAGGACAGTGTTATATCATATAACCAGGAGGACGAGGCTACAGGACAGTGTTAAGTCATATAACCAGGAGGACGAGGCTACAGGACAGTGTTAGACCATATAACCAGGAGGACGAGGCTACAGGACAGTGTTATATCATATAACCAGGTGGACGAGGCTACAGGACAGTGTTATATCATATAACCAGGAGGACGAGGCTACAGGACAGTGTTATATCATTTAACCAGGAGGACGAGGCTACAAGACAGTGTTGTGTCATATAACCAGGAGGACAAGGCTACAGGACAGTGTTATGTCCTATAACCAGGAGGACGAGGCTACAGGACATTGTTATGTCATATAACCAGGAGGACGAGGCTACAGGACAGTGTTATATCATATAACCAGGAGGACGAGGCTACAGGACAGTGTTAAGTCATATAACCAGGAGGACGAGGCTACAGGACAGTGTCATGTCATATAACCAGGAGGACGAGGCTACAGGACAGTGTTATATCATATAACCAGGAGGACGAGGCTACAGGTCAGTGTTATATCATATAACCAGGAGGACGAGGCTACAGGACAGTGTTATATCATATAACCAGGAGGACGAGGCTACAGGACAGTGTTATATCATATAACCAGGGGAACAAGGCTACATTACAGTGTTATATCATATAACCAGGAGGACGAGGCTACAGGACAGTGTTATATCATATAACCAGGAGGACGAGGCTACAGGACAGTGTTATGTCATATAACCAGGAGGACGAGGCTACAGGACAGTGTTATGTCATATAACCAGGAGGACGAGACTACAGGACAGTGTTATGTCATATAACCAGGAGGACGAGGCTACAGGACAGTGTTATGTCATATAACCAGGAGGACGAGACTACAGGACAGTGTTATGTCATATAACCAGTAGGACGAGGCTACACGACAGTGTTATATCATATAACCAGGAGGACGAGACTACAGGACAGTGTTATGTCATATAACCAGGAGGACGAGGCTACAGGACAGTGTTATGTCATATAACCAGGAGGACGAGGCTACAGGACAGTGTGATGTCATATAACCAGGAGGACGAGGCTACAGGATGGTGTTATGTCATATAACCAGGAGGACGAGGCTACAGGACGGTGTTATATCATATAACCAGGAGGACGAGGCTACAGGACGGTGTTATATCATATAACCAGGAGGACGAGGCTACAGGACAGTGTTATGTCATATAACCAGGAGGACGAGGCTACAGGACAGTGTTATATCATATAACCAGGAGGATGTGGCTACAGGACAGTGTTATATCATATAAACAGGAGGACAAGGCTACAGGACAGTGTTATATCATATAACCAGGAGGACGAGGCTACAGGACAGTGTTATATCATATAACCAGGAGGACGAGGCTACAGGACAGGGTTAGATCATATAACCAGGAGGACAAGGCTACAGGACAGTGTTATGTCATATAACGAGGAGGACGAGGCTACAGGACAGTGTTATATAATATAACCAGGAGGACGAGGCTACAGGACAGTGTTATATGATATAACCAGGAGGACGAGGCTACAGGACAGTGTTATGTCATATAACCAGGAGGACGAGGCTACAGGACAGTGTTATATCATATAACCAGGAGGACGAGGCTACAGGACAGTGTTATGTCATATAACCAGGAGGACCAGGCTACAGGACAGTGTTATGTCATATAACCAGGAGGACGAGGCTACAGGACAGTGTTATATCATATAACCAGGAGGATGTGGCTACAGGACAGTGTTATATCATATAAACAGGAGGACGAGGCTACAGGACAGTGTTATATCATATAACCAGGTGTTTGAGGCTACAGGACAGTGTTATATCATATAACCAGGAGGACGAGGCTACAGGACAGTGTTATATCATATAAACAGGAGGACGAGGCTACAGGACAGTGTTATATCATATAACCAGGAGGACAAGGCTACAGCACAGTGTTATATCACATAACCAGGAGGACGAGGCTATAGGACAGTGTTAGATCATATAACCAGGAGGACGAGGCTACAGGACAGTGTTATGTCATATAACCAGGAGGACGAGACTACAGGACAGTGTTATGTCATATAACCAGGAGGACGAGGCTACAGGACAGTGTTATGTCATATAACCAGGAGGACGAGGCTACAGGACAGAGTTATGTCATATAACCAGGAAGACGAGACTACAGGACAGTGTTATGTCATATAACCAGTAGGACGAGGCTACAGGACAGTGTTATATCATATAACCAGGAGGACGAGACTACAGGACAGTGTTATGTCATATAACCAGGAGGACGAGGCTACAGGACAGTGTTATGTCATATAACCAGGAGGACGAGGCTACAGGACAGTGTGATGTCATATAACCAGGAGGACGAGGCTACAGGATGGTGTTATGTCATATAACCAGGAGGACGAGGCTACAGGACGGTGTTATATCATATAACCAGGAGGACGAGGCTACAGGACGGTGTAATATCATATAACCAGGAGGACGAGGCTACAGGACAGTGTTATGTCATATAACCAGGAGGACGAGGCTACAGGACAGTGTTATATCATATAACCAGGAGGATGTGGCTACAGGACAGTGTTATATCATATAAACAGGAGGACAAGGCTACAGGACAGTGTTATATCATATAACCAGGAGGACGAGGCTACAGGACAGTGTTATATCATATAACCAGGAGGACGAGGCTACAGGACAGGGTTAGATCATATAACCAGGAGGACAAGGCTACAGGACAGTGTTATGTCATATAACGAGGAGGACGAGGCTACAGGACAGTGTTATATAATATAAACAGGAGGACGAGGCTACAGGACAGTGTTATATGATATAACCAGGAGGACGAGGCTACAGGACAGTGTTATGTCATATAACCAGGAGGACGAGGCTACAGGACAGTGTTATATCATATAACCAGGAGGACGAGGCTACAGGACAGTGTTATGTCATATAACCAGGAGGACCAGGCTACAGGACAGTGTTATGTCATATAACCAGGAGGACGAGGCTACAGGACAGTGTTATATCATATAACCAGGAGGATGTGGCTACAGGACAGTGTTATATCATATAACCAGGAGGATGTGGCTACAGGACAGTGTTATATCATATAACCAGGAGGACGAGGCTACAGTACAGTGTTATGTCATATAACCAGGAGGACGAGGCTACAGGACAGTGTTATGTCATATAAGTAGGAGGACGAGGCTACAGGACAGTGTTATGTCATATAACCAGGAGGACGAGGCTACAGGACAGTGTTATGTCATATAACCAGGAGGACGAGGCTACAGGACAGTGTTATATCATATAACCAGGTGGACGAGGCTACTGGACAGTGTTATATCATATAACCAGGAGGACGAGGCTACAGGACAGTATTATATCATATAACCAGGCGGACGAGGCTACAGAACAGTGTTAGATCATATAACAATGAGTACAAGGCTACAGGACAGTGTTATGTCATATAACCAGGAGGACGAGGCTACAGGACAGTGTTATGTCATATAACCAGGAGGACAGGACTACAGGACAGTGTTATATCATATAACCAGGAGGACGAGGCTACAGGACAGTGTTATGTCATATAACCAGGAGGACGAGGCTACAGGACAGTGTTTGATCATATAACCAGGAGGACGAGGCTACAGGACAGTGTTATATCATATAACCAGGAGGACGAGGCTACAGGACAGTGTTATGTCATATAACCAGGAGGACGAGGCTACAGGACAGTGTTATATCATATAACCAGGAGGACGAGGCTACAGGACAGTGTTATGTCATATAACCAGGAGGACGAGGCTACAGGACAGTGTCATGTCATATAACCAGGAGGACGAGGCTACAGGACAGTGTTATATCATATAACCAGGAGGACGAGGCTACAGGTCAGTGTTATATCATATAACCAGGAGGACGAGGCTACAGGACAGTGTTATATCATATAACCAGGAGGACGAGGCTACAGGACAGTGTTATATCATATAACCAGGGGAACAAGGCTACATTACAGTGTTATATCATATAACCAGGAGGACGAGGCTACAGGACAGTGTTATATCATATAACCAGGAGGACGAGGCTACAGGACAGTGTTATGTCATATAACCAGGAGGACGAGGCTACAGGACAGTGTTATGTCATATAACCAGGAGGACGAGACTACAGGACAGTGTTATGTCATATAACCAGGAGGACGAGGCTACAGGACAGTGTTATGTCATATAACCAGGAGGACGAGACTACAGGACAGTGTTATGTCATATAACCAGTAGGACGAGGCTACACGACAGTGTTATATCATATAACCAGGAGGACGAGACTACAGGACAGTGTTATGTCATATAACCAGGAGGACGAGGCTACAGGACAGTGTTATGTCATATAACCAGGAGGACGAGGCTACAGGACAGTGTGATGTCATATAACCAGGAGGACGAGGCTACAGGATGGTGTTATGTCATATAACCAGGAGGACGAGGCTACAGGACGGTGTTATATCATATAACCAGGAGGACGAGGCTACAGGACGGTGTTATATCATATAACCAGGAGGACGAGGCTACAGGACAGTGTTATGTCATATAACCAGGAGGACGAGGCTACAGGACAGTGTTATATCATATAACCAGGAGGATGTGGCTACAGGACAGTGTTATATCATATAAACAGGAGGACAAGGCTACAGGACAGTGTTATATCATATAACCAGGAGGACGAGGCTACAGGACAGTGTTATATCATATAACCAGGAGGACGAGGGTACAGGACAGGGTTAGATCATATAACCAGGAGGACAAGGCTACAGGACAGTGTTATGTCATATAACGAGGAGGACGAGGCTACAGGACAGTGTTATATAATATAACCAGGAGGACGAGGCTACAGGACAGTGTTATATGATATAACCAGGAGGACGAGGCTACAGGACAGTGTTATGTCATATAACCAGGAGGACGAGGCTACAGGACAGTGTTATATCATATAACCAGGAGGACGAGGCTACAGGACAGTGTTATGTCATATAACCAGGAGGACCAGGCTACAGGACAGTGTTATGTCATATAACCAGGAGGACGAGGCTACAGGACAGTGTTATATCATATAACCAGGAGGATGTGGCTACAGGACAGTGTTATATCATATAAACAGGAGGACGAGGCTACAGGACAGTGTTATATCATATAACCAGGTGGACGAGGCTACAGGACAGTGTTATATCATATAACCAGGAGGACGAGGCTACAGGACAGTGTTATATCATATAAACAGGAGGACGAGGCTACAGGACAGTGTTATATCATATAACCAGGAGGACAAGGCTACAGCACAGTGTTATATCACATAACCAGGAGGACGAGGCTATAGGACAGTGTTAGATCATATAACCAGGAGGACGAGGCTACAGGACAGTGTTATGTCATATAACCAGGAGGACGAGACTACAGGACAGTGTTATGTCATATAACCAGGAGGACGAGGCTACAGGACAGTGTTATGTCATATAACCAGGAGGACGAGGCTACAGGACAGAGTTATGTCATATAACCAGGAGGACGAGACTACAGGACAGTGTTATGTCATATAACCAGTAGGACGAGGCTACAGGACAGTGTTATATCATATAACCAGGAGGACGAGAATACAGGACAGTGTTATGTCATATAACCAGGAGGACGAGGCTACAGGACAGTGTTATGTCATATAACCAGGAGGACGAGGCTACAGGACAGTGTGATGTCATATAACCAGGAGGACGAGGCTACAGGATGGTGTTATGTCATATAACCAGGAGGACGAGGCTACAGGACGGTGTTATATCATATAACCAGGAGGACGAGGCTACAGGACGGTGTTATATCATATAACCAGGAGGACGAGGCTACAGGACAGTGTTATGTCATATAACCAGGAGGACGAGGCTACAGGACAGTGTTATATCATATAACCAGGAGGATGTGGCTACAGGACAGTGTTATATCATATAAACAGGAGGACAAGGCTACAGGACAGTGTTATATCATATAACCAGGAGGACGAGGCTACAGGACAGTGTTATATCATATAACCAGGAGGACGAGGCTACAGGACAGGGTTAGATCATATAACCAGGAGGACAAGGCTACAGGACAGTGTTATGTCATATAACGAGGAGGACGAGGCTACAGGACAGTGTTATATAATATAAACAGGAGGACGAGGCTACAGGACAGTGTTATATGATATAACCAGGAGGACGAGGCTACAGGACAGTGTTATGTCATATAACCAGGAGGACGAGGCTACAGGACAGTGTTATATCATATAACCAGGAGGACGAGGCTACAGGACAGTGTTATGTCATATAACCAGGAGGACCAGGCTACAGGACAGTGTTATGTCATATAACCAGGAGGACGAGGCTACAGGACAGTGTTATATCATATAACCAGGAGGATGTGGCTACAGGACAGTGTTATATCATATAACCAGGAGGATGTGGCTACAGGACAGTGTTATATCATATAACCAGGAGGACGAGGCTACAGTACAGTGTTATGTCATATAACCAGGAGGACGAGGCTACAGGACAGTGTTATGTCATATAAGTAGGAGGACGAGGCTACAGGACAGTGTTATGTCATATAACCAGGAGGACGAGGCTACAGGACAGTGTTATGTCATATAACCAGGAGGACGAGGCTACAGGACAGTGTTATATCATATAACCAGGTGGACGAGGCTACTGGACAGTGTTATATCATATAACCAGGAGGACGAGGCTACAGGACAGTATTATATCATATAACCAGGCGGACGAGGCTACAGAACAGTGTTAGATCATATAACAATGAGTACAAGGCTACAGGACAGTGTTATGTCATATAACCAGGAGGACGAGGCTACAGGACAGTGTTATGTCATATAACCAGGAGGACAGGACTACAGGACAGTGTTATATCATATAACCAGGAGGACGAGGCTACAGGACAGTGTTATGTCATATAACCAGGAGGACGAGGCTACAGGACAGTGTTTGATCATATAACCAGGAGGACGAGGCTACAGGACAGTGTTATATCATATAACCAGGAGGACGAGGCTACAGGACAGTGTTATGTCATATAACCAGGAGGACGAGGCTACAGGACAGTGTTATATCATATAACCAGGAGGGCGAGGCTACAGGACAGTGTTATGTCATATAACCAGGAGGACGAGGCTACAGGACAGTGTTATGTCATATAACCAGGAGGACGAGGCTACAGGACAGTGTTATGTCATATAACCAGCAGGACGAGGCTACAGGACAGTGTTATATCATATAACCAAGAAGACGAAGCTACAGGACAGTGTTAAGTCATATAACCAGGAGGACGAGGCTACAGGACAGTGTAATGTCATATAAGTAGGAGGACGAGGCTACAGGACAGTGTTATGTCATATAACCAGGAGGACGAGGCTACAGGAGAGTGTTATGTCATATAACCAGGAGGACGAGGCTACAGGACAGTGTTATGTCATATAACCAGAAGGACGAGGCTACAGGACAGTGTTATGTCATATAACCAGGAGGACAAGGCTACAGGACAGTGTTATGTCATATAACCAGGAGGACGAGGCTACAGGACAGTGTTATATCATATAACCAGGAGGACGAGGCTACAGGACAGTGTTAAGTCATATAACCAGGAGGACGAGGCTACAGGACAGTGTTAGACCATATAACCAGGAGGACGAGGCTACAGGACAGTGTTATATCATATAACCAGGTGGACGAGGCTACAGGACAGTGTTATATCATATAACCAGGAGGACGAGGCTACAGGACAGTGTTAGATCATTTAACCAGGAGGACGAGGCTACAGGACAGTGTTATGTCATATAACCAGGAGGACAAGGCTACAGGACAGTGTTATGTCCTATAACCAGGAGGACGAGGCTACAGGACATTGTTATGTCATATAACCAGGAGGACGAGGCTACAGGACAGTGTTATATCATATAACCAGGAGGACGAGGCTACAGGACAGTGTTAAGTCATATAACCAGGAGGACGAGGCTACAGGACAGTGTCATGTCATATAACCAGGAGGACGAGGCTACAGGACAGTGTTATATCATATAACCAGGAGGACGAGGCTACAGGTCAGTGTTATATCATATAACCAGGAGGACGAGGCTACAGGACAGTGTTATATCATATAACCAGGAGGACGAGGCTACAGGACAGTGTTATATCATATAACCAGGAGAACAAGGCTACATTACAGTGTTATATCATATAACCAGGAGGACGAGGCTACAGGACAGTGTTATATCATATAACCAGGAGGACGAGGCTACAGGACAGTGTTATGTCATATAACCAGGAGGACGAGGCTACAGGACAGTGTTATGTCATATAACCAGGAGGACGAGACTACAGGACAGTGTTATGTCATATAACCAGGAGGACGAGGCTACAGGACAGTGTTATGTCATATAACCAGGAGGACGAGACTACAGGACAGTGTTATGTCATATAACCAGTAGGACGAGGCTACAGGACAGTGTTATATCATATAACCAGGAGGACGAGACTACAGGACAGTGTTATGTCATATAACCAGGAGGACGAGGCTACAGGACAGTGTTATGTCATATAACAAGGAGGACGAGGCTACAGGACAGTGTGATGTCATATAACCAGGAGGACGAGGCTACAGGATGGTGTTATGTCATATAACCAGGAGGACGAGGCTACAGGACGGTGTTATATCATATAACCAGGAGGACGAGGCTACAGGACAGTGTTATGTCATATAACCAGGAGGACGAGGCTACAGGACAGTGTTATATCATATAACCAGGAGGATGTGGCTACAGGACAGTGTTATATCATATAAACAGGAGGACAAGGCTACAGGACAGTGTTATATCATATAACCAGGAGGACGAGGCTAAAGGACAGTGTTATATCATATAACCAGGAGGACGAGGCTACAGGACAGGGTTAGATCATATAACCAGGAGGACAAGGCTACAGGACAGTGTTATGTCATATAACGAGGAGGACGAGGCTACAGGACAGTGTTATATAATATAACCAGGAGGACGAGGCTACAGGACAGTGTTATATGATATAACCAGGAGGACGAGGCTACAGGACAGTGTTATGTCATATAACCAGGAGGACGAGGCTACAGGACAGTGTTATATCATATAACCAGGAGGACGAGGCTACAGGACAGTGTTATGTCATATAACCAGGAGGACCAGGCTACAGGACAGTGTTATGTCATATAACCAGGAGGACGAGGCTACAGGACAGTGTTATATCATATAACCAGGAGGATGTGGCTACAGGACAGTGTTATATCATATAAACAGGAGGACGAGGCTACAGGACAGTGTTATATCATATAACCAGGTGGACGAGGCTACAGGACAGTGTTATATCATATAACCAGGAGGACGAGGCTACAGGACAGTGTTATATCATATAAACAGGAGGACGAGGCTACAGGACAGTGTTATATCATATAACCAGGAGGACAAGGCTACAGCACAGTGTTATATCACATAACCAGGAGGACGAGGCTATAGGACAGTGTTAGATCATATAACCAGGAGGACGAGGCTACAGGACAGTGTTATGTCATATAACCAGGAGGACGAGACTACAGGACAGTGTTATGTCATATAACCAGGAGGACGAGGCTACAGGACAGTGTTATGTCATATAACCAGGAGGACGAGGCTACAGGACAGAGTTATGTCATATAACCAGGAGGACGAGACTACAGGACAGTGTTATGTCATATAACCAGTAGGACGAGGCTACAGGACAGTGTTATATCATATAACCAGGAGGACGAGACTACAGGACAGTGTTATGTCATATAACCAGGAGGACGAGGCTACAGGACAGTGTTATATCATATAACCAGGAGGACGAGGCTACAGGTCAGTGTTATATCATATAACCAGGAGGACGAGGCTACAGGACAGTGTTATATCATATAACCAGGAGGACGAGGCTACAGGACAGTGTTATATCATATAACCAGGAGAACAAGGCTACATTACAGTGTTATATCATATAACCAGGAGGACGAGGCTACAGGACAGTGTTATATCATATAACCAGGAGGACGAGGCTACAGGACAGTGTTATGTCATATAACCAGGAGGACGAGGCTACAGGACAGTGTTATGTCATATAACCAGGAGGACGAGACTACAGGACAGTGTTATGTCATATAACCAGGAGGACGAGGCTACAGGACAGTGTTATGTCATATAACCAGGAGGACGAGACTACAGGACAGTGTTATGTCATATAACCAGTAGGACGAGGCTACAGGACAGTGTTATATCATATAACCAGGAGGACGAGACTACAGGACAGTGTTATGTCATATAACCAGGAGGACGAGGCTACAGGACAGTGTTATGTCATATAACAAGGAGGACGAGGCTACAGGACAGTGTGATGTCATATAACCAGGAGGACGAGGCTACAGGATGGTGTTATGTCATATAACCAGGAGGACGAGGCTACAGGACGGTGTTATATCATATAACCAGGAGGACGAGGCTACAGGACAGTGTTATGTCATATAACCAGGAGGACGAGGCTACAGGACAGTGTTATATCATATAACCAGGAGGATGTGGCTACAGGACAGTGTTATATCATATAAACAGGAGGACAAGGCTACAGGACAGTGTTATATCATATAACCAGGAGGACGAGGCTAAAGGACAGTGTTATATCATATAACCAGGAGGACGAGGCTACAGGACAGGGTTAGATCATATAACCAGGAGGACAAGGCTACAGGACAGTGTTATGTCATATAACGAGGAGGACGAGGCTACAGGACAGTGTTATATAATATAACCAGGAGGACGAGGCTACAGGACAGTGTTATATGATATAACCAGGAGGACGAGGCTACAGGACAGTGTTATGTCATATAACCAGGAGGACGAGGCTACAGGACAGTGTTATATCATATAACCAGGAGGACGAGGCTACAGGACAGTGTTATGTCATATAACCAGGAGGACCAGGCTACAGGACAGTGTTATGTCATATAACCAGGAGGACGAGGCTACAGGACAGTGTTATATCATATAACCAGGAGGATGTGGCTACAGGACAGTGTTATATCATATAAACAGGAGGACGAGGCTACAGGACAGTGTTATATCATATAACCAGGTGGACGAGGCTACAGGACAGTGTTATATCATATAACCAGGAGGACGAGGCTACAGGACAGTGTTATATCATATAAACAGGAGGACGAGGCTACAGGACAGTGTTATATCATATAACCAGGAGGACAAGGCTACAGCACAGTGTTATATCACATAACCAGGAGGACGAGGCTATAGGACAGTGTTAGATCATATAACCAGGAGGACGAGGCTACAGGACAGTGTTATGTCATATAACCAGGAGGACGAGACTACAGGACAGTGTTATGTCATATAACCAGGAGGACGAGGCTACAGGACAGTGTTATGTCATATAACCAGGAGGACGAGGCTACAGGACAGAGTTATGTCATATAACCAGGAGGACGAGACTACAGGACAGTGTTATGTCATATAACCAGTAGGACGAGGCTACAGGACAGTGTTATATCATATAACCAGGAGGACGAGACTACAGGACAGTGTTATGTCATATAACCAGGAGGACGAGGCTACAGGACAGTGTTATGTCATATAACCAGGAGGACGAGGCTACAGGACAGTGTGATGTCATATAACCAGGAGGACGAGGCTACAGGATGGTGTTATGTCATATAACCAGGAGGACGAGGCTACAGGACGGTGTTATATCATATAACCAGGAGGACGAGGCTACAGGACGGTGTTATATCATATAACCAGGAGGACGAGGCTACAGGACAGTGTTATGTCATATAACCAAGAGGACGAGGCTACAGGACAGTGTTATATCATATAACCAGGAGGATGTGGCTACAGGACAGTGTTATATCATATAAACAGGAGGACAAGGCTACAGGACAGTGTTATATCATATAACCAGGAGGACGAGGCTACAGGACAGTGTTATATCATATAACCAGGAGGACGAGGCTACAGGACAGGGTTAGATCATATAACCAGGAGGACAAGGCTACAGGACAGTGTTATGTCATATAACGAGGAGGACGAGGCTACAGGACAGTGTTATATAATATAACCAGGAGGACGAGGCTACAGGACAGTGTTATATGATATAACCAGGAGGACGAGGCTACAGGACAGTGTTATGTCATATAACCAGGAGGACGAGGCTACAGGACAGTGTTATATCATATAACCAGGAGGACGAGGCTACAGGACAGTGTTATGTCATATAACCAGGAGGACCAGGCTACAGGACAGTGTTATGTCATATAACCAGGAGGACGAGGCTACAGGACAGTGTTATATCATATAACCAGGAGTATGTGGCTACAGGACAGTGTTATATCATATAAACAGGAGGACGAGGCTACAGGACAGTGTTATATCATATAACCAGGAGGACGAGGCTACAGGACAGTGTTATATCATATAACCAGGAGGACGAGGCTACAGGACAGTGTTATATCATATAAACAGGAGGACGAGGCTACAGGACAGTGTTATATCATATAACCAGGAGGACGAGACTACAGGACAGTGTTATGTCATATAACCAGTAGGACGAGGCTACAGGACAGTGTTATATCATATAACCAGGAGGACGAGACTACAGGACAGTGTTATGTCATATAACCAGGAGGACGAGGCTACAGGACAGTGTTATGTCATATAACCAGGAGGACGAGGCTACAGGACAGTGTGATGTCATATAACCAGGAGGACGAGGCTACAGGACGGTGTTATGTCATATAACCAGGAGGACGAGGCTACAGGACGGTGTTATATCATATAACCAGGAGGACGAGGCTACAGGACGGTGTTATATCATATAACCAGGAGGACGAGGCTACAGGACAGTGTTATGTCATATAACCAGGAGGACGAGGCTACAGGACAGTGTTATATCATATAACCAGGAGGATGTGGCTACAGGACAGTGTTATATCATATAAACAGGAGGACAAGGCTACAGGACAGTGTTATATCATATAACCAGGAGGACGAGGCTACAGGACAGTGTTATATCATATAACCAGGAGGACGAGGCTACAGGACAGGGTTAGATCATATAACCAGGAGGACAAGGCTACAGGACAGTGTTATGTCATATAACGAGGAGGACGAGGCTACAGGACAGTGTTATATAATATAACCAGGAGGACGAGGCTACAGGACAGTGTTATATAATATAACCAGGAGGACGAGGCTACAGGACAGTGTTATGTCATATAACCAGGAGGACGAGGCTACAGGACAGTGTTATATCATATAACCAGGAGGACGAGGCTACAGGACAGTGTTATGTCATATAACCAGGAGGACCAGGCTACAGGACAGTGTTATGTCATATAACCAGGAGGACGAGGCTACAGGACAGTGTTATATCATATAACCAGGAGGATGTGGCTACAGGACAGTGTTATATCATATAAACAGGAGGACGAGGCTACAGGACAGTGTTATATCATATAACCAGGTGGACGAGGCTACAGGACAGTGTTATATCATATAACCAGGAGGACGAGGCTACAGGACAGTGTTATATCATATAAACAGGAGGACGAGGCTACAGGACAGTGTTATATCATATAACCAGGAGGACAAGGCTACAGCACAGTGTTATATCACATAACCAGGAGGACGAGGCTATAGGACAGTGTTAGATCATATAACCAGGAGGACGAGGCTACAGGACAGTGTTATGTCATATAACCAGGAGGACGAGACTACAGGACAGTGTTATGTCATATAACCAGGAGGACGAGGCTACAGGACAGTGTTATGTCATATAACCAGGAGGACGAGGCTACAGGACAGAGTTATGTCATATAACCAGGAGGACGAGACTACAGGACAGTGTTATGTCATATAACCAGTAGGACGAGGCTACAGGACAGTGTTATATCATATAACCAGGAGGACGAGACTACAGGACAGTGTTATGTCATATAACCAGGAGGACGAGGCTACAGGACAGTGTTATGTCATATAACCAGGAGGACGAGGCTACAGGACAGTGTGATGTCATATAACCAGGAGGACGAGGCTACAGGACGGTGTTATGTCATATAACCAGGAGGACGAGGCTACAGGACAGTGTGATGTCATATAACCAGGAGGACGAGGCTACAGGATGGTGTTATGTCATATAACCAGGAGGACGAGTCTACAGGACGGTGTTATATCATATAACCAGGAGGACGAGGCTACAGGACGGTGTTATATCATATAACCAGGAGGACGAGGCTACAGGACAGTGTTATGTCATATAAACAGGAGGACGAGGCTACAGGACAGTGTTATATCATATAACCAGGAGGATGTGGCTACAGGACAGTGTTATATCATATAAACAGGAGGACAAGGCTACAGGACAGTGTTATATCATATAACCAGGAGGACGAGGCTACAGGACAGTGTTATATCATATAACCAGGAGGACGAGGCTACAGGACAGGGTTAGATCATATAACCAGGAGGACAAGGCTACAGGACAGTGTTATGTCATATAACGAGGAGGACGAGGCTACAGGACAGTGTTATATAATATAACCAGGAGGACGAGGCTACAGGACAGTGTTATATGATATAACCAGGAGGACGAGGCTACAGGACAGTGTTATGTCATATAACCAGGAGGACGAGGCTACAGGACAGTGTTATATCATATAACCAGGAGGACGAGGCTACAGGACAGTGTTATGTCATATAACCAGGAGGACCAGGCTACAGGACAGTGTTATGTCATATAACCAGGAGGACGAGGCTACAGGACAGTGTTATATCATATAACCAGGAGGATGTGGCTACAGGACAGTGTTATATCATATAAACAGGAGGACGAGGCTACAGGACAGTGTTATATCATATAACCAGGAGGACGAGGCTACAGGACAGTGTTATATCATATAACCAGGAGGACGAGGCTACAGGACAGTGTTATATCATATAAACAGGAGGACGAGGCTACAGGACAGTGTTATATCATATAACCAGGAGGACAAGGCTACAGCACAGTGTTATATCACATAACCAGGAGGACGAGGCTATAGGACAGTGTTAGATCATATAACCAGGAGGACGAGGCTACAGGACAGTGTTATGTCATATAACCAGGAGGACGAGACTACAGGACAGTGTTATGTCATATAACCAGGAGGACGAGGCTACAGGACAGTGTTATATCATATAACCAGGAGGACAAGACTACAGGACAGTGTTATGTCATATAACCAGGAGGACGAGGCTACAGGACAGTGTTATGTCATATAACCAGGAGGACGAGGCTACAGGACAGTGTAATGTCATATAACCAGGAGGACGAGGCTATAGGATGGTGTTATGTCATATAACCAGGAGGACGAGGCTACAGGACGGTGTTATATCATATAACCAGGAGGACGAGGCTACAGGACGGTGTTATATCATATAACCAGGAGGACGAGGCTACAGGACAGTGTTATGTCATATAACAAGGAGGACGAGGCTACAGGACAGTGTTATATCATATAACCAGGAGGATGTGGCTACAGGACAGTGTTATATCATATAAACAGGAGGACAAGGCTACAGGACAGTGTTATATCATATAACCAGGAGGACGAAGCTACAGGACAGTGTTATATCATATAACCAGGAGGACGAGGCTACAGGACAGGGTTAGATCATATAACCAGGAGGACAAGGCTACAGGACAGTGTTATGTCATATAACGAGGAGGACGAGGCTACAGGACAGTGTTATATCATATAACCAGGAGGACGAGGCTACAGGACAGTGTTATGTCATATAACCAGGAGGACGAGGCTACAGGACAGTGTTATGTCATATAACCAGGAGGACGAGACTACAGGACAGTGTTATGTCATATAACCAGGAGGACGAGGCTACAGGACAGTGTTATATCATATAACCAGGAGGACGAGACTACAGGACAGTGTTATGTCATATAACCAGGAGGACGAGGCTACAGGACAGTGTTATGTCATATAACCAGGAGGACGAGGCTACAGGACAGTGTGATGTCATATAACCAGGAGGACGAGGCTACAGGATGGTGTTATGTCATATAACCAGGAGGACGAGGCTACAGGACAGTGTTATATCATATAACCAGGAGGACGAGGCTACAGGACGGTGTTATATCATATAACCAGGAGGACGAGGCTACAGGACAGTGTTATGTCATATAACCAGGAGGACGAGGCTACAGGACAGTGTTATATCATATAACCAGGAGGATGTGGCTACAGGACAGTGTTATATCATATAAACAGGAGGACAAGGCTACAGGACAGTGTTATATCATATAACCAGGAGGACGAGGCTACAGGACAGTGTTATATCATATAACCAGGAGGACGAGGCTACAGGACAGGGTTAGATCATATAACCAGGAGGACAAGGCTACAGGACAGTGTTATGTCATATAACGAGGAGGACGAGGCTACAGGACAGTGTTATGTAATATAACCAGGAGGACGAGGCTACAGGACAGTGTTATATGATATAACCAGGAGGACGAGGCTACAGGACAGTGTTATGTCATATAACCAGGAGGACGAGGCTACAGGACGGTGTTATATCATATAACCAGGTGGACGAGGCTACAGGACAGTGTTATATCATATAACCAGGAGGACGAGGCTACAGGACAGTGTTATATCATATAACCAGGAGGACGAGGCTACAGGACAGTGTTATGTCATATAACCAGGAGGACAAGGCTACAGGACAGTGTTATGTCCTATAACCAGGAGGACGAGGCTACAGGACAGTGTTATATCATATAACCAGGAGGACGAGGCTACAGGACAGTGTTATATCATATAAACAGGAGGACGAGGCTACAGGACAGTGTTATATCATATAACCAGGAGGACAAGGCTACAGCACAGTGTTATATCACATAACCAGGAGGACGAGGCTACAGGACAGTGTTAGATCATATAACCAGGAGGACGAGGCTACAGGACAGTGTTATGTCATATAACCAGGAGGACGAGACTACAGGACAGTGTTATGTCATATAACCAGGAGGACGAGGCTACAGGACAGTGTTATGTCATATAACCAGGAGGACGAGGCTACAGGACAGAGTTATGTCATATAACCAGGAGGACGAGACTACAGGACAGTGTTATGTCATATAACCAGTAGGACGAGGCTACAGGACGGTGTTATATCATATAACCAGGTGGACGAGGCTACAGGACAGTGTTATATCATATAACCAGGAGGACGAGGCTACAGGACAGTGTTATATCATATAACCAGGAGGACGAGGCTACAGGACAGTGTTATGTCATATAACCAGGAGGACAAGGCTACAGGACAGTGTTATGTCCTATAACCAGGAGGACGAGGCTACAGGACAGTGTTATATCATATAACCAGGAGGACGAGGCTACAGGACAGTGTTATATCATATAAACAGGAGGACGAGGCTACAGGACAGTGTTATATCATATAACCAGGAGGACAAGGCTACAGCACAGTGTTATATCACATAACCAGGAGGACGAGGCTATAGGACAGTGTTAGATCATATAACCAGGAGGACGAGGCTACAGGACAGTGTTATGTCATATAACCAGGAGGACGAGACTACAGGACAGTGTTATGTCATATAACCAGGAGGACGAGGCTACAGGACAGTGTTATGTCATATAACCAGGAGGACGAGGCTACAGGACAGAGTTATGTCATATAACCAGGAGGACGAGACTACAGGACAGTGTTATGTCATATAACCAGTAGGACGAGGCTACAGGACAGTGTTATATCATATAACCAGGAGGACGAGACTACAGGACAGTGTTATGTCATATAACCAGGAGGACGAGGCTACAGGACAGTGTTATGTCATATAACCAGGAGGACGAGGCTACAGGACAGTGTGATGTCATATAACCAGGAGGACGAGGCTACAGGATGGTGTTATGTCATATAACCAGGAGGACGAGGCTACAGGACGGTGTTATATCATATAACCAGGAGGACGAGGCTACAGGACGGTGTTATATCATATAACCAGGAGGACGAGGCTACAGGACAGTGTTATGTCATATAACCAGGAGGACGAGGCTACAGGACAGTGTTATATCATATAACCAGGAGGATGTGGCTACAGGACAGTGTTATATCATATAAACAGGAGGACAAGGCTACAGGACAGTGTTATATCATATAACCAGGAGGACGAGGCTACAGGACAGTGTTATATCATATAACCAGGAGGACGAGGCTACAGGACAGGGTTAGATCATATAACCAGGAGGACAAGGCTACAGGACAGTGTTATGTCATATAACGAGGAGGACGAGGCTACAGGACAGTGTTATATAATATAACCAGGAGGACGAGGCTACAGGACAGTGTTATATGATATAACCAGGAGGACGAGGCTACAGGACAGTGTTATGTCATATAACCAGGAGGACGAGGCTACAGGACAGTGTTATATCATATAACCAGGAGGACGAGGCTACAGGACAGTGTTATGTCATATAACCAGGAGGACCAGGCTACAGGACAGTGTTATGTCATATAACCAGGAGGACGAGGCTACAGGACAGTGTTATATCATATAACCAGGAGGATGTGGCTACAGGACAGTGTTATATCATATAAACAGGAGGACGAGGCTACAGGACAGTGTTATATCATATAACCAGGAGGACGAGGCTACAGGACAGTGTTATATCATATAACCAGGAGGACGAGGCTACAGGACAGTGTTATATCATATAAACAGGAGGACGAGGCTACAGGACAGTGTTATATCATATAACCAGGAGGACAAGGCTACAGCACAGTGTTATATCACATAACCAGGAGGACGAGGCTATAGGACAGTGTTAGATCATATAACCAGGAGGACGAGGCTACAGGACAGTGTTATGTCATATAACCAGGAGGACGAGACTACAGGACAGTGTTATGTCATATAACCAGGAGGACGAGGCTACAGGACAGTGTTATATCATATAACCAGGAGGACAAGACTACAGGACAGTGTTATGTCATATAACCAGGAGGACGAGGCTACAGGACAGTGTTATGTCATATAACCAGGAGGACGAGGCTACAGGACAGTGTAATGTCATATAACCAGGAGGACGAGGCTATAGGATGGTGTTATGTCATATAACCAGGAGGACGAGGCTACAGGACGGTGTTATATCATATAACCAGGAGGACGAGGCTACAGGACGGTGTTATATCATATAACCAGGAGGACGAGGCTACAGGACAGTGTTATGTCATATAACAAGGAGGACGAGGCTACAGGACAGTGTTATATCATATAACCAGGAGGATGTGGCTACAGGACAGTGTTATATCATATAAACAGGAGGACAAGGCTACAGGACAGTGTTATATCATATAACCAGGAGGACGAAGCTACAGGACAGTGTTATATCATATAACCAGGAGGACGAGGCTACAGGACAGGGTTAGATCATATAACCAGGAGGACAAGGCTACAGGACAGTGTTATGTCATATAACGAGGAGGACGAGGCTACAGGACAGTGTTATATCATATAACCAGGAGGACGAGGCTACAGGACAGTGTTATGTCATATAACCAGGAGGACGAGGCTACAGGACAGTGTTATGTCATATAACCAGGAGGACGAGGCTACAGGACAGTGTTATATCATATAACCAGGAGGACGAGACTACAGGACAGTGTTATGTCATATAACCAGGAGGACGAGGCTACAGGACAGTGTTATGTCATATAACCAGGAGGACGAGGCTACAGGACAGTGTGATGTCATATAACCAGGAGGACGAGGCTACAGGATGGTGTTATGTCATATAACCAGGAGGACGAGGCTACAGGACAGTGTTATATCATATAACCAGGAGGACGAGGCTACAGGACGGTGTTATATCATATAACCAGGAGGACGAGGCTACAGGACAGTGTTATGTCATATAACCAGGAGGACGAGGCTACAGGACAGTGTTATATCATATAACCAGGAGGATGTGGCTACAGGACAGTGTTATATCATATAAACAGGAGGACAAGGCTACAGGACAGTGTTATATCATATAACCAGGAGGACGAGGCTACAGGACAGTGTTATATCATATAACCAGGAGGACGAGGCTACAGGACAGGGTTAGATCATATAACCAGGAGGACAAGGCTACAGGACAGTGTTATGTCATATAACGAGGAGGACGAGGCTACAGGACAGTGTTATGTAATATAACCAGGAGGACGAGGCTACAGGACAGTGTTATATGATATAACCAGGAGGACGAGGCTACAGGACAGTGTTATATCATATAACCAGGAGGATGTGGCTACAGGACAGTGTTATATCATATAAACAGGAGGACGAGGCTACAGGACAGTGTTATATCATATAACCAGGAGGACGAGGCTACAGGTCAGTGTTATATCATATAACCAGGAGGACGAGGCTACAGGACAGTGTTATATCATATAACCAGGAGGACGAGGCTACAGGACGTTGTTATATCATATAACCAGGAGAACGAGGCTACATTACAGTGTTATATCATATAACCAGGAGGACGAGGCTACAGGACAGTGTTATGTCATATAACCAGGAGGACGAGGCTACAGGACAGTGTTATGTCATATAACCAGGAGGACGAGACTACAGGACAGTGTTATGTCATATAACCAGGAGGACGAGGCTACAGGACAGGGTTATATCATATAACCAGGAGGACGAGACTACAGGACAGTGTTATGTCATATAACCAGGAGGACGAGGCTACAGGACAGTGTTATGTCATATAACCAGGAGGACGAGGCTACAGGACAGTGTTATATCATATAACCAGGAGGACGAGACTACAGGACAGTGTTATGTCATATAACCAGGAGGACGAGGCTACAGGACAGTGTTATGTCATATAACCAGGAGGACGAGGCTACAGGACAGTGTGATGTCATATAACCAGGAGGACGAGGCTACAGGATGGTGTTATGTCATATAACCAGGAGGACGAGGCTACAGGACAGTGTTATATCATATAACCAGGAGGACGAGGCTACAGGACGGTGTTATATCATATAACCAGGAGGACGAGGCTACAGGACAGTGTTATGTCATATAACCAGGAGGACGAGGCTACAGGACAGTGTTATATCATATAACCAGGAGGATGTGGCTACAGGACAGTGTTATATCATATAAACAGGAGGACAAGGCTACAGGACAGTGTTATATCATATAACCAGGAGGACGAGGCTACAGGACAGTGTTATATCATATAACCAGGAGGACGAGGCTACAGGACAGGGTTAGATCATATAACCAGGAGGACAAGGCTACAGGACAGTGTTATGTCATATAACGAGGAGGACGAGGCTACAGGACAGTGTTATGTAATATAACCAGGAGGACGAGGCTACAGGACAGTGTTATATGATATAACCAGGAGGACGAGGCTACAGGACAGTGTTATATCATATAACCAGGAGGATGTGGCTACAGGACAGTGTTATATCATATAAACAGGAGGACGAGGCTACAGGACAGTGTTATATCATATAACCAGGAGGACGAGGCTACAGGTCAGTGTTATATCATATAACCAGGAGGACGAGGCTACAGGACAGTGTTATATCATATAACCAGGAGGACGAGGCTACAGGACGTTGTTATATCATATAACCAGGAGAACGAGGCTACATTACAGTGTTATATCATATAACCAGGAGGACGAGGCTACAGGACAGTGTTATGTCATATAACCAGGAGGACGAGGCTACAGGACAGTGTTATGTCATATAACCAGGAGGACGAGACTACAGGACAGTGTTATGTCATATAACCAGGAGGACGAGGCTACAGGACAGTGTTATATCATATAACCAGGAGGACGAGACTACAGGACAGTGTTATGTCATATAACCAGGAGGACGAGGCTACAGGACAGTGTTATGTCATATAACCAGGAGGACGAGGCTACAGGACAGTGTGATGTCATATAACCAGGAGGACGAGGCTACAGGATGGTGTTATGTCATATAACCAGGAGGACGAGGCTACAGGACGGTGTTATATCATATAACCAGGAGGACGAGGCTACAGGACGGTGTTATATCATATAACCAGGAGGACGAGGCTACAGGACAGTGTTATGTCATATAACGAGGAGGACGAGGCTACAGGACAGTGTTATGTCATATAACCAGGAGGACGAGGCTACAGGACAGTGTTATATCATATAACCAGGAGGATGTGGCTACAGGACAGTGTTATATCATATAAACAGGAGGACGAGGCTACAGGACAGTGTTATATCATATAACCAGGAGGACGAGGCTACAGGACAGTGTTATATCATATAACCAGGAGGACGAGGCTACAGGACAGTGTTATATCATATAAACAGGAGGACGAGGCTACAGGACAGTGTTATATCATATAACCAGGAGGACAAGGCTACAGCACAGTGTTATATCACATAACCAGGAGGACGAGGCTATAGGACAGTGTTAGATCATATAACCAGGAGGACGAGGCTACAGGACAGTGTTATGTCATATAACCAGGAGGACGAGACTACAGGACAGTGTTATGTCATATAACCAGGAGGACGAGGCTACAGGACAGTGTTATATCATATAACCAGGAGGACAAGACTACAGGACAGTGTTATGTCATATAACCAGGAGGACGAGGCTACAGGACAGTGTTATGTCATATAACCAGGAGGACGAGGCTACAGGACAGTGTAATGTCATATAACCAGGAGGACGAGGCTATAGGATGGTGTTATGTCATATAACCAGGAGGACGAGGCTACAGGACGGTGTTATATCATATAACCAGGAGGACGAGGCTACAGGACGGTGTTATATCATATAACCAGGAGGACGAGGCTACAGGACAGTGTTATGTCATATAACAAGGAGGACGAGGCTACAGGACAGTGTTATATCATATAACCAGGAGGATGTGGCTACAGGACAGTGTTATATCATATAAACAGGAGGACAAGGCTACAGGACAGTGTTATATCATATAACCAGGAGGACGAAGCTACAGGACAGTGTTATATCATATAACCAGGAGGACGAGGCTACAGGACAGGGTTAGATCATATAACCAGGAGGACAAGGCTACAGGACAGTGTTATGTCATATAACGAGGAGGACGAGGCTACAGGACAGTGTTATATCATATAACCAGGAGGACGAGGCTACAGGACAGTGTTATGTCATATAACCAGGAGGACGAGGCTACAGGACAGTGTTATGTCATATAACCAGGAGGACGAGACTACAGGACAGTGTTATGTCATATAACCAGGAGGACGAGGCTACAGGACAGTGTTATATCATATAACCAGGAGGACGAGACTACAGGACAGTGTTATGTCATATAACCAGGAGGACGAGGCTACAGGACAGTGTTATGTCATATAACCAGGAGGACGAGGCTACAGGACAGTGTGATGTCATATAACCAGGAGGACGAGGCTACAGGATGGTGTTATGTCATATAACCAGGAGGACGAGGCTACAGGACAGTGTTATATCATATAACCAGGAGGACGAGGCTACAGGACGGTGTTATATCATATAACCAGGAGGACGAGGCTACAGGACAGTGTTATGTCATATAACCAGGAGGACGAGGCTACAGGACAGTGTTATATCATATAACCAGGAGGATGTGGCTACAGGACAGTGTTATATCATATAAACAGGAGGACAAGGCTACAGGACAGTGTTATATCATATAACCAGGAGGACGAGGCTACAGGACAGTGTTATATCATATAACCAGGAGGACGAGGCTACAGGACAGGGTTAGATCATATAACCAGGAGGACAAGGCTACAGGACAGTGTTATGTCATATAACGAGGAGGACGAGGCTACAGGACAGTGTTATGTAATATAACCAGGAGGACGAGGCTACAGGACAGTGTTATATGATATAACCAGGAGGACGAGGCTACAGGACAGTGTTATGTCATATAACCAGGAGGACGAGGCTACAGGACGGTGTTATATCATATAACCAGGTGGACGAGGCTACAGGACAGTGTTATATCATATAACCAGGAGGACGAGGCTACAGGACAGTGTTATATCATATAACCAGGAGGACGAGGCTACAGGACAGTGTTATGTCATATAACCAGGAGGACAAGGCTACAGGACAGTGTTATGTCCTATAACCAGGAGGACGAGGCTACAGGACATTGTTATGTCATATAACCAGGAGGACGAGGCTACAGGACAGTGTTATATCATATAACCAGGAGGACGAGGCTACAGGACAGTGTTAAGTCATATAACCAGGAGGACGAGGCTACAGGACAGTGTCATGTCATATAACCAGGAGGACGAGGCTACAGGACAGTGTTATGTCATATAACCAGGAGGACGAGGCTACAGGACAGTGTTATATCATATAACCAGGAGGATGTGGCTACAGGACAGTGTTATATCATATAAACAGGAGGACGAGGCTACAGGACAGTGTTATATCATATAACCAGGAGGACGAGGCTACAGGTCAGTGTTATATCATATAACCAGGAGGACGAGGCTACAGGACAGTGTTATATCATATAACCAGGAGGACGAGGCTACAGGACGTTGTTATATCATATAACCAGGAGAACGAGGCTACATTACAGTGTTATATGATATAACCAGGAGGACGAGGCTACAGGACAGTGTTATGTCATATAACCAGGAGGACGAGGCTACAGGACAGTGTTATGTCATATAACCAGGAGGACGAGACTACAGGACAGTGTTATGTCATATAACCAGGAGGACGAGGCTACAGGACAGTGTTATATCATATAACCAGGAGGACGAGACTACAGGACAGTGTTATGTCATATAACCAGGAGGACGAGGCTACAGGACAGTGTTATGTCATATAACCAGGAGGACGAGGCTACAGGACAGTGTGATGTCATATAACCAGGAGGACGAGGCTACAGGATGGTGTTATGTCATATAACCAGGAGGACGAGGCTACAGGACGGTGTTATATCATATAACCAGGAGGACGAGGCTACAGGACGGTGTTATATCATATAACCAGGAGGACGAGGCTACAGGACAGTGTTATCTCATATAACAAGGAGGACGAGGCTACAGGACAGTGTTATGTCATATAACCAGGAGGACGAGGCTACAGGACAGTGTTATGTCATATAACCAGGAGGACGAGACTACAGGACAGTGTTATGTCATATAACCAGGAGGACGAGGCTACAGGACAGTGTTATATCATATAACCAGGAGGACGAGACTACAGGACAGTGTTATGTCATATAACCAGGAGGACGAGGCTACAGGACAGTGTTATGTCATATAACCAGGAGGACGAGGCTACAGGACAGTGTGATGTCATATAACCAGGAGGACGAGGCTACAGGATGGTGTTATGTCATATAACCAGGAGGACGAGGCTACAGGACGGTGTTATACCATATAACCAGGAGGACGAGGCTACAGGACGGTGTTATATCATATAACCAGGAGGACGAGGCTACAGGACAGTGTTATCTCATATAACCAGGAGGACGAGGCTACAGGACAGTGTTATATCATATAACCAGGAGGATGTGGCTACAGGACAGTGTTATATCATATAAACAGGAGGACAAGGCTACAGGACAGTGTTATATCATATAACCAGGAGGACGAGGCTACAGGACAGTGTTATATCATATAACCAGGAGGACGAGGCTACAGGACAGGGTTAGATCATATAACCAGGAGGACAAGGCTACAGGACAGTGTTATGTCATATAACGAGGAGGACGAGGCTACAGGACAGTGTTATATAATATAACCAGGAGGACGAGGCTACAGGACAGTGTTATATGATATAACCAGGAGGACGAGGCTACAGGACAGTGTTATGTCATATAACCAGGAGGACGAGGCTACAGGACAGTGTTATATCATATAACCAGGAGGACGAGGCTACAGGACAGTGTTATGTCATATAACCAGGAGGACCAGGCTACAGGACAGTGTTATGTCATATAACCAGGAGGACGAGGCTACAGGACAGTGTTATATCATATAACCAGGAGGATGTGGCTACAGGACAGTGTTATATCATATAAACAGGAGGACGAGGCTACAGGACAGTGTTATATCATATAACCAGGAGGACGAGGCTACAGGACAGTGTTATATCATATAACCAGGAGGACGAGGCTACAGGACAGTGTTATATCATATAAACAGGAGGACGAGGCTACAGGACAGTGTTATATCATATAACCAGGAGGACAAGGCTACAGCACAGTGTTATATCACATAACCAGGAGGACGAGGCTATAGGACAGTGTTAGATCATATAACCAGGAGGACGAGGCTACAGGATGGTGTTATGTCATATAACCAGGAGGACGAGACTACAGGACAGTGTTATGTCATATAACCAGGAGGACGAGGCTACAGGACAGTGTTATATCATATAACCAGGAGGACAAGACTACAGGACAGTGTTATGTCATATAACCAGGAGGACGAGGCTACAGGACAGTGTTATGTCATATAACCAGGAGGATGAGGATACAGGACAGTGTTATGTCATATAACCAGGAGGACGAGGCTACAGGATGGTGTTATGTCATATAACCAGGAGGACGAGGCTACAGGACGGTGTTATATCATATAACCAGGAGGACGAGGCTACAGGACGGTGTTATATCATATAACCAGGAGGACGAGGCTACAGGACAGTGTTATGTCATATAACCAGGAGGACGAGGCTACAGGACAGTGTTATATCATATAACCAGGAGGATGTGGCTACAGGACAGTGTTATATCATATAAACAGGAGGACAAGGCATCAGGACAGTGTTATATCATATAACCAGGAGGACGAAGCTACAGGACAGTGTTATATCATATAACCAGGAGGACGAGGCTACAGGACAGGGTTAGATCATATAACCAGGAGGACAAGGCTACAGGACAGTGTTATGTCATATAACGAGGAGGACGAGGCTACAGGACAGTGTTATATCATATAACCAGGAGGACGAGGCTACAGGACAGTGTTATGTCATATAACCAGGAGGACGAGACTACAGGACAGTGTTATGTCATATAACCAGGAGGACGAGGCTACAGGACAGTGTTATGTCATATAACCAGGAGGACGAGACTACAGGACAGTGTTATGTCATATAACCAGGAGGACGAGGCTACAGGACAGTGTTATATCATATAACCAGGAGGACGAGATTACAGGACAGTGTTATGTCATATAACCAGGAGGACGAGGCTACAGGACAGTGTTATGTCATATAACCAGGAGGACGAGGCTACAGGACAGTGTGATGTCATATAACCAGGAGGACGAGGCTACAGGATGGTGTTATGTCATATAACCAGGAGGACGAGGATACAGGACAGTGTTATATCATATAACCAGGAGGACGAGGCTACAGGACGGTGGTATATCATATAACCAGGAGGACGAGGCTACAGGACAGTGTTATGTCATATAACCAGGAGGACGAGGCTACAGGACAGTGTTATATCATATAACCAGGAGGATGTGGCTACAGGACAGTGTTATATCATATAAACAGGAGGACAAGGCTACAGGACAGTGTTATATCATATAACCAGGAGGACGAGACTACAGGACAGTGTTATATCATATAACCAGGAGGACGAGGCTACAGGACAGGGTTATGTCATATAACGAGGAGGACGAGGCTACAGGACAGTGTTATGTAATATAACCAGGAGGACGAGGCTACAGGACAGTGTTATATGATATAACCAGGAGGACGAGGCTACAGGACAGTGTTATGTCATATAACCAGGAGGACGAGGCTACAGGACGGTGTTATATCATATAACTAGGAGGACGAGGCTACAGGACAGTGTTATATCATATAACTAGGAGGACGAGGCTACAGGACAGTGTTATGTCATATAACCAGGAGGACGAGGCTACAGGACAGTGTTATATCATATAACCAGGAGGATGTGGCTACAGGACAGTGTTATATCATATAAACAGGAGGACAAGGCTACAGGACAGTGTTATATCATATAACCAGGAGGACGAAGCTACAGGACAGTGTTATATCATATAACCAGGAGGACGAGGCTACAGGACAGGGTTAGATCATATAACCAGGAGGACAAGGCTACAGGACAGTGTTATGTCATATAACGAGGAGGACGAGGCTACAGGACAGTGTTATATCATATAACCAGGAGGACGAGGCTACAGGACAGTGTTATATCATATAACCAGGAGGACGAGGCTACAGGACGGTGTTATATCATATAACCAGGAGGACGAGGCTACAGGACAGTGTTATCTCATATAACAAGGAGGACGAGGCTACAGGACAGTGTTATGTCATATAACCAGGAGGACGAGGCTACAGGACAGTGTTATGTCATATAACCAGGAGGACGAGACTACAGGACAGTGTTATGTCATATAACCAGGAGGACGAGGCTACAGGACAGTGTTATATCATATAACCAGGAGGACGAGACTACAGGACAGTGTTATGTCATATAACCAGGAGGACGAGGCTACAGGACAGTGTTATGTCATATAACCAGGAGGACGAGGCTACAGGACAGTGTGATGTCATATAACCAGGAGGACGAGGCTACAGGATGGTGTTATGTCATATAACCAGGAGGACGAGGCTACAGGACGGTGTTATACCATATAACCAGGAGGACGAGGCTACAGGACGGTGTTATATCATATAACCAGGAGGACGAGGCTACAGGACAGTGTTATCTCATATAACCAGGAGGACGAGGCTACAGGACAGTGTTATATCATATAACCAGGAGGATGTGGCTACAGGACAGTGTTATATCATATAAACAGGAGGACAAGGCTACAGGACAGTGTTATATCATATAACCAGGAGGACGAGGCTACAGGACAGTGTTATATCATATAACCAGGAGGACGAGGCTACAGGACAGGGTTAGATCATATAACCAGGAGGACAAGGCTACAGGACAGTGTTATGTCATATAACGAGGAGGACGAGGCTACAGGACAGTGTTATATAATATAACCAGGAGGACGAGGCTACAGGACAGTGTTATATGATATAACCAGGAGGACGAGGCTACAGGACAGTGTTATGTCATATAACCAGGAGGACGAGGCTACAGGACAGTGTTATATCATATAACCAGGAGGACGAGGCTACAGGACAGTGTTATGTCATATAACCAGGAGGACCAGGCTACAGGACAGTGTTATGTCATATAACCAGGAGGACGAGGCTACAGGACAGTGTTATATCATATAACCAGGAGGATGTGGCTACAGGACAGTGTTATGTCATATAACCAGGAGGACGAGGCTACAGGACAGTGTTATATCATATAACCAGGAGGATGTGGCTACAGGACAGTGTTATATCATATAAACAGGAGGACAAGGCTACAGGACAGTGTTATATCATATAACCAGGAGGACGAAGCTACAGGACAGTGTTATATCATATAACCAGGAGGACGAGGCTACAGGACAGGGTTAGATCATATAACCAGGAGGACAAGGCTACAGGACAGTGTTATGTCATATAACGAGGAGGACGAGGCTACAGGACAGTGTTATATCATATAACCAGGAGGACGAGGCTACAGGACAGTGTTATATCATATAACCAGGAGGACGAGGCTACAGGACGGTGTTATATCATATAACCAGGAGGACGAGGCTACAGGACAGTGTTATGTCATATAACCAGGAGGACGAGGCTACAGGACAGTGTTATATCATATAACCAGGAGGATGTGGCTACAGGACAGTGTTATATCATATAAACAGGAGGACAAGGCTACAGGACAGTGTTATATCATATAACCAGGAGGACGAGGCTACAGGACAGTGTTATATCATATAACGAGGAGGACGAGGCTACAGGACAGTGTTATGTAATATAACCAGGAGGACGAGGCTACAGGACAGTGTTATATGATATAACCAGGAGGACGAGGCTACAGGACAGTGTTATGTCATATAACCAGGAGGACGAGGCTACAGGACGGTGTTATATCATATAACCAGGTGGACGAGGCTACAGGACAGTGTTATATCATATAACCAGGAGGACGAGGCTACAGGACAGTGTTATATCATATAACCAGGAGGACGAGGCTACAGGACAGTGTTATGTCATATAACCAGGAGGACAAGGCTACAGGACAGTGTTATGTCCTATAACCAGGAGGACGAGGCTACAGGACATTGTTATGTCATATAACCAGGAGGACGAGGCTACAGGACAGTGTTATATCATATAACCAGGAGGACGAGGCTACAGGACAGTGTTAAGTCATATAACCAGGAGGACGAGGCTACAGGACAGTGTCATGTCATATAACCAGGAGGACGAGGCTACAGGACAGTGTTATGTCATATAACCAGGAGGACGAGGCTACAGGACAGTGTTATATCATATAACCAGGAGGATGTGGCTACAGGACAGTGTTATATCATATAAACAGGAGGACGAGGCTACAGGACAGTGTTATATCATATAACCAGGAGGACGAGGCTACAGGTCAGTGTTATATCATATAACCAGGAGGACGAGGCTACAGGACAGTGTTATATCATATAACCAGGAGGACGAGGCTACAGGACGTTGTTATATCATATAACCAGGAGAACGAGGCTACATTACAGTGTTATATCATATAACAAGGAGGACGAGGCTACAGGACAGTGTTATGTCATATAACCAGGAGGACGAGGCTACAGGACAGTGTTATGTCATATAACCAGGAGGACGAGACTACAGGACAGTGTTATGTCATATAACCAGGAGGACGAGGCTACAGGACAGTGTTATATCATATAACCAGGAGGACGAGACTACAGGACAGTGTTATGTCATATAACCAGGAGGACGAGGCTACAGGACAGTGTTATGTCATATAACCAGGAGGACGAGGCTACAGGACAGTGTGATGTCATATAACCAGGAGGACGAGGCTACAGGATGGTGTTATGTCATATAACCAGGAGGACGAGGCTACAGGACGGTGTTATACCATATAACCAGGAGGACGAGGCTACAGGACGGTGTTATATCATATAACCAGGAGGACGAGGCTACAGGACAGTGTTATCTCATATAACCAGGAGGACGAGGCTACAGGACAGTGTTATATCATATAACCAGGAGGATGTGGCTACAGGACAGTGTTATATCATATAAACAGGAGGACAAGGCTACAGGACAGTGTTATATCATATAACCAGGAGGACGAGGCTACAGGACAGTGTTATATCATATAACCAGGAGGACGAGGCTACAGGACAGGGTTAGATCATATAACCAGGAGGACGAGGCTACAGGACAGTGTTATGTCATATAACGAGGAGGACGGTCATATAACCAGGAGGACGAGGCTACAGGACAGTGTTATATCATATAACCAGGAGGACGAGGCTACAGGACAGTGTTATATCATATAACCAGGAGGACGAGGCTACAGGACAGTGTTATATCATATAACCAGGAGGACGAGGCTACAGGACAGTGTTATATCATATAACCAGGAGGACGAGGCTACAGGACAGGGTTAGATCATATAACCAGGAGGACAAGGCTACAGGACAGTGTTATGTCATATAACGAGGAGGACGAGGCTACAGGACAGTGTTATATCATATAACCAGGAGGACGTGGCTACAGGACAGTGTTATATCATATAACCAGGAGGACGAGGCTACAGGACGGTGTTATATCATATAACCAGGAGGACGAGGCTACAGGACAGTGTTATGTCATATAACCAGGAGGACGAGGCTACAGGACAGTGTTATATCATATAACCAGGAGGATGTGGCTACAGGACAGTGTTATATCATATAAACAGGAGGACAAGGCTACAGGACAGTGTTATATCATATAACCAGGAGGACGAGGCTACAGGACAGTGTTATATCATATAACGAGGAGGACGAGGCTACAGGACAGTGTTATGTAATATAACCAGGAGGACGAGGCTACAGGACAGTGTTATATGATATAACCAGGAGGACGAGGCTACAGGACAGTGTTATGTCATATAACCAGGAGGACGAGGCTACAGGACGGTGTTATATCATATAACCAGGTGGACGAGGCTACAGGACAGTGTTATATCATATAACCAGGAGGACGAGGCTACAGGACAGTGTTATATCATATAACCAGGAGGACGAGGCTACAGGACAGTGTTATGTCATATAACCAGGAGGACAAGGCTACAGGACAGTGTTATGTCCTATAACCAGGAGGACGAGGCTACAGGACATTGTTATGTCATATAACCAGGAGGACGAGGCTACAGGACAGTGTTATATCATATAACCAGGAGGACGAGGCTACAGGACAGTGTTAAGTCATATAACCAGGAGGACGAGGCTACAGGACAGTGTCATGTCATATAACCAGGAGGACGAGGCTACAGGACAGTGTTATGTCATATAACCAGGAGGACGAGGCTACAGGACAGTGTTATATCATATAACCAGGAGGATGTGGCTACAGGACAGTGTTATATCATATAAACAGGAGGACGAGGCTACAGGACAGTGTTATATCATATAACCAGGAGGACGAGGCTACAGGTCAGTGTTATATCATATAACCAGGAGGACGAGGCTACAGGACAGTGTTATATCATATAACCAGGAGGACGAGGCTACAGGACGTTGTTATATCATATAACCAGGAGAACGAGGCTACATTACAGTGTTATATCATATAACAAGGAGGACGAGGCTACAGGACAGTGTTATGTCATATAACCAGGAGGACGAGGCTACAGGACAGTGTTATGTCATATAACCAGGAGGACGAGACTACAGGACAGTGTTATGTCATATAACCAGGAGGACGAGGCTACAGGACAGTGTTATATCATATAACCAGGAGGACGAGACTACAGGACAGTGTTATGTCATATAACCAGGAGGACGAGGCTACAGGACAGTGTTATGTCATATAACCAGGAGGACGAGGCTACAGGACAGTGTGATGTCATATAACCAGGAGGACGAGGCTACAGGATGGTGTTATGTCATATAACCAGGAGGACGAGGCTACAGGACGGTGTTATACCATATAACCAGGAGGACGAGGCTACAGGACGGTGTTATATCATATAACCAGGAGGACGAGGCTACAGGACAGTGTTATCTCATATAACCAGGAGGACGAGGCTACAGGACAGTGTTATATCATATAACCAGGAGGATGTGGCTACAGGACAGTGTTATATCATATAAACAGGAGGACAAGGCTACAGGACAGTGTTATATCATATAACCAGGAGGACGAGGCTACAGGACAGTGTTATATCATATAACCAGGAGGACGAGGCTACAGGACAGGGTTAGATCATATAACCAGGAGGACAAGGCTACAGGACAGTGTTATGTCATATAACGAGGAGGACGAGGCTACAGGACAGTGTTATATAATATAACCAGGAGGACGAGGCTACAGGACAGTGTTATATGATATAACCAGGAGGACGAGGCTACAGGACAGTGTTATGTCATATAACCAGGAGGACGAGGCTACAGGACAGTGTTATATCATATAACCAGGAGGACGAGGCTACAGGACAGTGTTATGTCATATAACCAGGAGGACCAGGCTACAGGACAGTGTTATGTCATATAACCAGGAGGACGAGGCTACAGGACAGTGTTATATCATATAACCAGGAGGATGTGGCTACAGGACAGTGTTATATCATATAAACAGGAGGACGAGGCTACAGGACAGTGTTATATCATATAACCAGGAGGACGAGGCTACAGGACAGTGTTATATCATATAACCAGGAGGACGAGGCTACAGGACAGTGTTATATCATATAAACAGGAGGACGAGGCTACAGGACAGTGTTATATCATATAACCAGGAGGACAAGGCTACAGCACAGTGTTATATCACATAACCAGGAGGACGAGGCTATAGGACAGTGTTAGATCATATAACCAGGAGGACGAGGCTACAGGATGGTGTTATGTCATATAACCAGGAGGACGAGACTACAGGACAGTGTTATGTCATATAACCAGGAGGACGAGGCTACAGGACAGTGTTATATCATATAACCAGGAGGACAAGACTACAGGACAGTGTTATGTCATATAACCAGGAGGACGAGGCTACAGGACAGTGTTATGTCATATAACCAGGAGGATGAGGATACAGGACAGTGTTATGTCATATAACCAGGAGGACGAGGCTACAGGATGGTGTTATGTCATATAACCAGGAGGACGAGGCTACAGGACGGTGTTATATCATATAACCAGGAGGACGAGGCTACAGGACGGTGTTATATCATATAACCAGGAGGACGAGGCTACAGGACAGTGTTATGTCATATAACCAGGAGGACGAGGCTACAGGACAGTGTTATATCATATAACCAGGAGGATGTGGCTACAGGACAGTGTTATATCATATAAACAGGAGGACAAGGCATCAGGACAGTGTTATATCATATAACCAGGAGGACGAAGCTACAGGACAGTGTTATATCATATAACCAGGAGGACGAGGCTACAGGACAGGGTTAGATCATATAACCAGGAGGACAAGGCTACAGGACAGTGTTATGTCATATAACGAGGAGGACGAGGCTACAGGACAGTGTTATATCATATAACCAGGAGGACGAGGCTACAGGACAGTGTTATGTCATATAACCAGGAGGACGAGACTACAGGACAGTGTTATGTCATATAACCAGGAGGACGAGGCTACAGGACAGTGTTATGTCATATAACCAGGAGGACGAGACTACAGGACAGTGTTATGTCATATAACCAGGAGGACGAGGCTACAGGACAGTGTTATATCATATAACCAGGAGGACGAGATTACAGGACAGTGTTATGTCATATAACCAGGAGGACGAGGCTACAGGACAGTGTTATGTCATATAACCAGGAGGACGAGGCTACAGGACAGTGTGATGTCATATAACCAGGAGGACGAGGCTACAGGATGGTGTTATGTCATATAACCAGGAGGACGAGGCTACAGGACAGTGTTATATCATATAACCAGGAGGACGAGGCTACAGGACGGTGGTATATCATATAACCAGGAGGACGAGGCTACAGGACAGTGTTATGTCATATAACCAGGAGGACGAGGCTACAGGACAGTGTTATATCATATAACCAGGAGGATGTGGCTACAGGACAGTGTTATATCATATAAACAGGAGGACAAGGCTACAGGACAGTGTTATATCATATAACCAGGAGGACGAGGCTACAGGACAGTGTTATATCATATAACCAGGAGGACGAGGCTACAGGACAGGGTTAGATCATATAACCAGGAGGACAAGGCTACAGGACAGTGTTATGTCATATAACGAGGAGGACGAGGCTACAGGACAGTGTTATGTAATATAACCAGGAGGACGAGGCTACAGGACAGTGTTATATGATATAACCAGGAGGACGAGGCTACAGGACAGTGTTATGTCATATAACCAGGAGGACGAGGCTACAGGACGGTGTTATATCATATAACTAGGAGGACGAGGCTACAGGACAGTGTTATGTCATATAACCAGGAGGACGAGGCTACAGGACAGTGTTATATCATATAACCAGGAGGATGTGGCTACAGGACAGTGTTATATCATATAAACAGGAGGACAAGGCTACAGGACAGTGTTATATCATATAACCAGGAGGACGAAGCTACAGGACAGTGTTATATCATATAACCAGGAGGACGAGGCTACAGGACAGGGTTAGATCATATAACCAGGAGGACAAGGCTACAGGACAGTGTTATGTCATATAACGAGGAGGACGAGGCTACAGGACAGTGTTATATCATATAACCAGGAGGACGAGGCTACAGGACAGTGTTATGTCATATAACCAGGAGGACGAGACTACAGGACAGTGTTATGTCATATAACCAGGAGGACGAGGCTACAGGACAGTGTTATGTCATATAACCAGGAGGACGAGTCTACAGGACAGTGTTATGTCATATAACCAGGAGGACGAGGCTACAGGACAGTGTTATATCATATAACCAGGAGGACGAGATTACAGGACAGTGTTATGTCATATAACCAGGAGGACGAGGCTACAGGACAGTTTTATGTCATATAACCAGGAGGACGAGGCTACAGGACAGTGTGATGTCATATAACCAGGAGGACGAGGATACAGGATGGTGTTATGTCATATAACCAGGAGGACGAGGCTACAGGACAGTGTTATATCATATAACCAGGAGGACGAGGCTACAGGACGGTGTTATATCATATAACCAGGAGGACGAGGCTACAGGACAGTGTTATGTCATATAACCAGGAGGACGAGGCTACAGGACAGTGTTATATCATATAACCAGGAGGATGTGGCTACAGGACAGTGTTATATCATATAAACAGGAGGACAAGGCTACAGGACAGTGTTATATCATATAACCAGGAGGACGAGGCTACAGGACAGTGTTATATCATATAACCAGGAGGACGAGGCTACAGGACAGGGTTAGATCATATAACCAGGAGGACAAGGCTACAGGACAGTGTTATGTCATATAACGAGGAGGACGAGGCTACAGGACAGTGTTATGTAATATAACCAGGAGGACGAGGCTACAGGACAGTGTTATATGATATAACCAGGAGGACGAGGCTACAGGACAGTGTTATGTCATATAACCAGGAGGACGAGGCTACAGGACAGTGTTATATCATATAACCAGGAGGACGAGGCTACAGGACAGTGTTATGTGATATAACCAGGAGGATTAGGCTACAGGACAGTGTTATGTCATATAACCAGGAGGACGAGGCTACAGGACAGTGTTATATCATATAACCAAGAGGATGTGGCTACAGGACAGTGTTATATCATATAAACAGGAGGACGAGGCTACAGGACAGTGTTATATCATATAACCAGGAGGAAGAGGCTACAGGACAGTGTTATATCATATAACCAGGAGGACGAGGCTACAGGACAGTGTTATATCATACAAACAGGAGGACGAGGCTACAGGACAGTGTTATATCATATAACCAGGAGGATGTGGCTACAGGACAGTGTTATATCATATAAACAGGAGGACAAGGCATCAGGACAGTGTTATATCATATAACCAGGAGGACGAAGCTACAGGACAGTGTTATATCATATAACCAGGAGGACGAGGCTACAGGACAGGGTTAGATCATATAACCAGGAGGACAAGGCTACAGGACAGTGTTATGTCATATAACGAGGAGGACGAGGCTACAGGACAGTGTTATATCATATAACCAGGAGGACGAGGCTACAGGACAGTGTTATGTCATATAACCAGGAGGACGAGACTACAGGACAGTGTTATGTCATATAACCAGGAGGACGAGGCTACAGGACAGTGTTATATCATATAACCAGGAGGACGAGATTACAGGACAGTGTTATGTCATATAACCAGGAGGACGAGGCTACAGGACAGTGTTATGTCATATAACCAGGAGGACGAGGCTACAGGACAGTGTGATGTCATATAACCAGGAGGACGAGGCTACAGGATGGTGTTATGTCATATAACCAGGAGGACGAGGCTACAGGACAGTGTTATATCATATAACCAGGAGGACGAGGCTACAGGACGGTGGTATATCATATAACCAGGAGGACGAGGCTACAGGACAGTGTTATGTCATATAACCAGGAGGACGAGGCCACAGGACAGTGTTATATCATATAACCAGGAGGATGTGGCTACAGGACAGTGTTATATCATATAAACAGGAGGACAAGGCTACAGGACAGTGTTATATCATATAACCAGGAGGACGAGGCTACAGGACAGTGTTATATCATATAACCAGGAGGACGAGGCTACAGGACAGGGTTAGATCATATAACCAGGAGGACAAGGCTACAGGACAGTGTTATGTCATATAACGAGGAGGACGAGGCTACAGGACAGTGTTATGTAATATAACCAGGAGGACGAGGCTACAGGACAGTGTTATATGATATAACCAGGAGGACGAGGCTACAGGACAGTGTTATGTCATATAACCAGGAGGACGAGGCTACAGGACGGTGTTATATCATATAACTAGGAGGACGAGGCTACAGGACAGTGTTATGTCATATAACCAGGAGGACGAGGCTACAGGACAGTGTTATATCATATAACCAGGAGGATGTGGCTACAGGACAGTGTTATATCATATAAACAGGAGGACAAGGCTACAGGACAGTGTTATATCATATAACCAGGAGGACGAAGCTACAGGACAGTGTTATATCATATAACCAGGAGGACGAGGCTACAGGACAGGGTTAGATCATATAACCAGGAGGACAAGGCTACAGGACAGTGTTATGTCATATAACGAGGAGGACGAGGCTACAGGACAGTGTTATATCATATAACCAGGAGGACGAGGCTACAGGACAGTGTTATGTCATATAACCAGGAGGACGAGACTACAGGACAGTGTTATGTCATATAACCAGGAGGACGAGGCTACAGGACAGTGTTATGTCATATAACCAGGAGGACGAGACTACAGGACAGTGTTATGTCATATAACCAGGAGGACGAGGCTACAGGACAGTGTTATATCATATAACCAGGAGGACGAGATTACAGGACAGTGTTATGTCATATAACCAGGAGGACGAGGCTACAGGACAGTTTTATGTCATATAACCAGGAGGACGAGGCTACAGGACAGTGTGATGTCATATAACCAGGAGGACGAGGCTACAGGATGGTGTTATGTCATATAACCAGGAGGACGAGGCTACAGGACAGTGTTATATCATATAACCAGGAGGACGAGGCTACAGGACGGTGTTATATCATATAACCAGGAGGACGAGGCTACAGGACAGTGTTATGTCATATAACCAGGAGGACGAGGCTACAGGACAGTGTTATATCATATAACCAGGAGGATGTGGCTACAGGACAGTGTTATATCATATAAACAGGAGGACAAGGCTACAGGACAGTGTTATATCATATAACCAGGAGGACGAGGCTACAGGACAGTGTTATATCATATAACCAGGAGGACGAGGCTACAGGACAGGGTTAGATCATATAACCAGGAGGACAAGGCTACAGGACAGTGTTATGTCATATAACGAGGAGGACGAGGCTACAGGACAGTGTTATGTAATATAACCAGGAGGACGAGGCTACAGGACAGTGTTATATGATATAACCAGGAGGACGAGGCTACAGGACAGTGTTATGTCATATAACCAGGAGGACGAGGCTACAGGACAGTGTTATATCATATAACCAGGAGGACGAGGCTACAGGACAGTGTTATGTGATATAACCAGGAGGATTAGGCTACAGGACAGTGTTATGTCATATAACCAGGAGGACAAGGCTACAGGACAGTGTTATATCATATAACCAAGAGGATGTGGCTACAGGACAGTGTTATATCATATAAACAGGAGGACGAGGCTACAGGACAGTGGATTATCATATAACCAGGAGGACGAGGCTACAGGACAGTGTTATATCATATAACCAGGAGGACGAGGCTACAGGACAGTGTTATATCATACAAACAGGAGGACGAGGCTACAGGACAGTGTTATATCATATAACCAGGAGGATGTGGCTACAGGACAGTGTTATATCATATAAACAGGAGGACAAGGCATCAGGACAGTGTTATATCATATAACCAGGAGGACGAAGCTACAGGAAAGTGTTATATCATATAACCAGGAGGACGAGGCTACAGGACAGGGTTAGATCATATAACCAGGAGGACAAGGCTACAGGACAGTGTTATGTCATATAACGAGGAGGACGAGGCTACAGGACAGTGTTATATCATATAACCAGGAGGACGAGGCTACAGGACAGTGTTATGTCATATAACCAGGAGGACGAGACTACAGGACAGTGTTATGTCATATAACCAGGAGGACGAGGCTACAGGACAGTGTTATGTCATATAACCAGGAGGACGAGACTACAGGACAGTGTTATGTCATATAACCAGGAGGACGAGGCTACAGGACAGTGTTATATCATATAACCAGGAGGACGAGATTACAGGACAGTGTTATGTCATATAACCAGGAGGACGAGGCTACAGGACAGTGTTATGTCATATAACCAGGAGGACGAGGCTACAGGACAGTGTGATGTCATATAACCAGGAGGACGAGGCTACAGGATGGTGTTATGTCATATAACCAGGAGGACGAGGCTACAGGACAGTGTTATATCATATAACCAGGAGGACGAGGCTACAGGACGGTGGTATATCATATAACCAGGAGGACGAGGCTACAGGACAGTGTTATGTCATATAACCAGGAGGACGAGGCTACAGGACAGTGTTATATCATATAACCAGGAGGATGTGGCTACAGGACAGTGTTATATCATATAAACAGGAGGACAAGGCTACAGGACAGTGTTATATCATATAACCAGGAGGACGAGGCTACAGGACAGTGGTATATCATATAACCAGGAGGACGAGGCTACAGGACAGGGTTAGATCATATAACCAGGAGGACAAGGCTACAGGACAGTGTTATGTCATATAACGAGGTGGACGAGGCTACAGGACAGTGTTATGTAATATAACCAGGAGGACGAGGCTACAGGACAGTGTTATATGATATAACCAGGAGGACGAGGCTACAGGACAGTGTTATGTCATATAACCAGGAGGACGAGGCTACACGACGGTGTTATATCATATAACTAGGAGGACGAGGCTACAGGACAGTGTTATGTCATATAACCAGGAGGACGAGGCTACAGGACAGTGTTATATCATATAACCAGGAGGATGTGGCTACAGGACAGTGTTATATCATATAAACAGGAGGACAAGGCTACAGGACAGTGTTATATCATATAACCAGGAGGACGAAGCTACAGGACAGTGTTATATCATATAACCAGGAGGACGAGGCTACAGGACAGGGTTAGATCATATAACCAGGAGGACAAGGCTACAGGACAGTGTTATGTCATATAACGAGGAGGACGAGGCTACAGGACAGTGTTATATCATATAACCAGGAGGACGAGGCTACAGGACAGTGTTATGTCATATAACCAGGAGGACGAGACTACAGGACAGTGTTATGTCATATAACCAGGAGGACGAGGCTACAGGACAGTGTTATGTCATATAACCAGGAGGACGAGACTACAGGACAGTGTTATGTCATATAACCAGGAGGACGAGGCTACAGGACAGTGTTATATCATATAACCAGGAGGACGAGATTACAGGACAGTGTTATGTCATATAACCAGGAGGACGAGGCTACAGGACAGTTTTATGTCATATAACCAGGAGGACGAGGCTACAGGACAGTGTGATGTCATATAACCAGGAGGACGAGGCTACAGGATGGTGTTATGTCATATAACCAGGAGGACGAGGCTACAGGACAGTGTTATATCATATAACCAGGAGGACGAGGCTACAGGACGGTGTTATATCATATAACCAGGAGGACGAGGCTACAGGACAGTGTTATGTCATATAACCAGGAGGACGAGGCTACAGGACAGTGTTATATCATATAACCAGGAGGATGTGGCTACAGGACAGTGTTATATCATATAAACAGGAGGACAAGGCTACAGGACAGTGTTATATCATATAACCAGGAGGACGAGGCTACAGGACAGTGTTATATCATATAACCAGGAGGACGAGGCTACAGGACAGGGTTAGATCATATAACCAGGAGGACAAGGCTACAGGACAGTGTTATGTCATATAACGAGGAGGACGAGGCTACAGGACAGTGTTATGTAATATAACCAGGAGGACGAGGCTACAGGACAGTGTTATATGATATAACCAGGAGGACGAGGCTACAGGACAGTGTTATGTCATATAACCAGGAGGACGAGGCTACAGGACAGTGTTATATCATATAACCAGGAGGACGAGGCTACAGGACAGTGTTATGTGATATAACCAGGAGGATTAGGCTACAGGACAGTGTTATGTCATATAACCAGGAGGACGAGGCTACAGGACAGTGTTATATCATATAACCAAGAGGATGTGGCTACAGGACAGTGTTATATCATATAAACAGGAGGACGAGGCTACAGGACAGTGTTATATCATATAACCAGGAGGACGAGGCTACAGGACAGTGTTATATCATATAACCAGGAGGACGAGGCTACAGGACAGTGTTATATCATACAAACAGGAGGACGAGGCTACAGGACAGTGTTATATCATATAACCAGGAGGACAAGGCTACAGCACAGTGTTATATCACATAACCAGGAGGACGAGGCTACAGGACAGTGTTAGATCATATAACCAGGAGGACGAGGCTACAGGACAGTGTTATGTCATATAACCAGGAGGACGAGAATACAGGACACTGTTATGTCATATAACCAGGAGGACGAGGCTACAGGACAGTGTTATATCATATAACCAGGAGGACGAGACTACAGGACAGTGTTATGTCATATAACCAGGAGGACGAGGCTACAGGACAGTGTTATGTCATATAACCAGGAGGACGAGGCTACAGGACAGTGTTATGTCATATAACCAGGAGGACGAGGCTACAGGATGGTGTTATGTCATATAACCAGGAGGACGAGGCTACAGGACGGTGTTATATCATATAACCAGGAGGACGAGGCTACAGGACAGTGTTATATGATATATCCAGGAGGACGAGGCTACAGGACAGTGTTATGTCATATAACCAGGAGGACGAGGCTACAGGACAGTGTTATATCATATAACCAGGAGGACGAGGCTACAGGACAGTGTTATGTGATATAACCAGGAGGACTAGGCTACAGGACAGTGTTATGTCATATAACCAGGAGGACGAGGCTACAGGACAGTGTTATATCATATAACCAGGAGGATGTGGCTACAGGACAGTGTTATATCATATAAACAGGAGGACGAGGCTACAGGACAGTGTTATATCATATAACCAGGAGGACGAGGCTACAGGACAGTGTTATATCATATAACCAGGAGGACGAGGCTACAGGACAGTGTTATATCATATAAACAAGAGGACGAGGCTACAGGACAGTGTTATATCATATAACCAGGAGGACAAGGCTACAGCACAGTGTTATATCACATAACCAGGAGGACGAGGCTACAGGACAGTGTTAGATCATATAACCAGGAGGACGAGGCTACAGGACAGTGTTATGTCATATAACCAGGAGGACGAGACTACAGGACAGTGTTATGTCATATAACCAGGAGGACGAGGCTACAGGACAGTGTTATATCATATAACCAGGAGGACGAGACTATAGGACAGTGTTATGTCATATAACCAGGAGGACGAGGCTACAGGACAGTGTTATGTCATATAACCAGGAGGACGAGGCTACAGGACAGTGTTATGTCATATAACCAGGAGGACGAGGCTACAGGATGGTGTTATGTCATATAACCAGGAGGACGAGGCTACAGGACGGTGTTATATCATATAACCAGGAGGACGAGGCTACAGGACGGTGTTATATCATATAACCAGGAGGACGAGGCTACAGGACAGTGTTATGTCATATAACCAGGAGGACGAGGCTACAGGACAGTGTTATATCATATAACCAGGAGGATGTGGCTACAGGACAGTGTTATATCATATAAACAGGAGGACAAGGCTACAGGACAGTGTTATATCATATAACCAGGAGGATGAGGATACAGGACAGTGTTATATCATATAACCAGGAGGACGAGGCTACAGGACAGGGTTAGATCATATAACCAGGAGGACAAGGCTACAGGACAGTGTTATGTCATATAACGAGGAGGACGAGGCTACAGGACAGTGTTATATCATATAACCAGGAGGACGAGGCTACAGGACAGTGTTATGTCATATAACCAGGAGGACTAGGCTACAGGACAGTGTTATGTCATATAACCAGGAGGACGAGGCTACAGGACAGTGTTATATCATATAACCAGGAGGATGTGGCTACGGGACAGTGTTATATCATATAACCAGGAGGACGAGGCTACGGGACAGTGTTAGATCATATAACCAGGAGGACGAGGCTACAGGACAGTGTTAGATCATATAACCAGGAGGACGAGGCTACAGGACAGTATTATATCATATAACCAGGCGGACGAGGCTACAGGACAGTGTTAGATCATATAACCAGGAGGACGAGGCTACAGGACAGTGTTATATCATATAACAATGAGGACAAGGCTACAGGACAGTGTTATGTCATATAACCAGGAGGACGAGGCTACAGGACAGTGTTATGTCATATAACCAGGAGGACAGGACTACAGGACAGTGTTATATCATATAACCAGGAGGATGTGGCTACAGGACAGTGTTATATCATATAAACAGGAGGACGAGGCTACAGGACAGTGTTATATCATATAACCAGGAGGACGAGGCTACAGGACAGTGTTATATCATATAACCAGGAGGACGAGGCTACAGGACAGTGTTATATCATACAAACAGGAGGACGAGGCTACAGGACAGTGTTATATCATATAACCAGGAGGACAAGGCTACAGCACAGTGTTATATCACATAACCAGGAGGACGAGGCTACAGGACAGTGTTAGATCATATAACCAGGAGGACGAGGCTACAGGACAGTGTTATGTCATATAACCAGGAGGACGAGACTACAGGACAGTGTTATGTCATATAACCAGGAGGACGAGGCTACAGGACAGTGTTATATCATATAACCAGGAGGACGAGACTACAGGACAGTGTTATGTCATATAACCAGGAGGACGAGGCTACAGGACAGTGTTATGTCATATAACCAGGAGGACGAGGCTACAGGACAGTGTTATGTCATATAACCAGGAGGACGAGGCTACAGGATGGTGTTATGTCATATAACCAGGAGGACGAGGCTACAGGACGGTGTTATATCATATAACCAGCAGGACGAGGCTACAGGACGGTGTTATATCATATAAACAGGAGGACGAGGCTACAGGACAGTGTTAGATCATATAACCAGGAGGACGAGTCTACAGGACAGTGTTATGTCATATAACCAGGAGGACGAGACTACAGGACAGTGTTATGTCATATAACCAGGAGGACGAGGCTACAGGACAGTGTTATATCATATAACCAGGAGGACAAGACTACAGGACAGTGTTATGTCATATAACCAGGAGGACGAGGCTACAGGACAGTGTTATGTCATATAACCAGGAGGACGAGGCTACAGGACAGTGTTATGTCATATAACCAGGAGGACGAGGCTACAGGATGGTGTTATGTCATATAACCAGGAGGACAAGGCTACAGGACGGTGTTATATCATATAACCAGGAGGACGAGGCTACAGGACGGTGTTATATCATATAACCAGGAGGACGAGGCTACAGGACAGTGTTATGTCATATAACCAGGAGGACGAGGCTACAGGACAGTGTTATATCATATAACCAGGAGGATGTGGCTACAGGACAGTGTTATATCATATAAACAGGAGGACAAGGCTACAGGACAGTGTTATATCATATAACCAGGAGGACGAAGCTACAGGACAGTGTTATATCATATAACCAGGAGGACGAGGCTACAGGACAGGGTTAGATCATATAACCAGGAGGACAAGGCTACAGGACAGTGTTATGTCATATAACGAGGAGGACGAGGCTACAGGACAGTGTTATATCATATAACCAGGAGGACGAGGCTACAGGACAGTGTTATGTCATATAACCAGGAGGACGAGACTACAGGACAGTGTTATGTCATATAACCAGGAGGACGAGGCTACAGGACAGTGTTATGTCATATAACCAGGAGGACGAGACTACAGGACAGTGTTATGTCATATAACCAGGAGGACGAGGCTACAGCACAGTGTTATATCATATAACCAGGAGGACGAGACTACAGGACAGTGTTATGTCATATAACCAGGAAGACGAGGCTAAAGGACAATGTTATGTCATATAACCAGGAGGACGAGGCTACAGGACAGTGTGATGTCATATAACCAGGACGACGAGGTTACAGGATGGTGTTATGTCATATAACCAGGAGGACGAGGCTACAGGACAGTGTTATATCATATAACCAGGAGGACAAAGCTACAGGACGGTGTTATATCATATAACCAGGAGGACGAGGCTACAGGACAGTGTTATGTCATATAACCAGGAGGACGAGGCTACAGGACAGTGTTATATCATATAACCAGGAGGATGTGGCTACAGGACAGTGTTATATCATATAAACAGGAGGACAAGGCTACAGGACAGTGTTATATCATATAACCAGGAGGACGAGGCTACAGGACAGTGTTATATCATATAACCAGGAGGACGAGGCTACAGGACAGGGATAGATCATATAACCAGGAGGACAAGGCTACAGGACAGTGTTATGTCATATAACGAGGAGGACGAGGCTACAGGACAGTGTTATATAATATAACCAGGAGGACGAGGCTACAGGACAGTGTTATATGATATAACCAGGAGGACGAGGCTACAGGACAGTGTTATGTCATATAACCAGGAGGACGAGGCTACAGGACAGTGTTATATCATATAACCAGGAGGACGAGGCTACAGGACAGTGTTATGTGATATAACCAGGAGGACTGGGCTACAGGACAGTGTTATGTCATATAACCAGGAGGACGAGGCTACAGGACAGTGTTATATCATATAACCAGGAGGATGTGGCTACAGGACAGTGTTATATCATATAAACAGGAGGACAAGGCTACAGGACAGTGTTATATCATATAACCAGGAGGACAAAGCTACAGGACAGTGTTATATCATATAACCAGGAGGACGAGGCTACAGGACAGGGTTAGATCATATAACCAGGAGGACAAGGCTACAGGACAGTGTTATGTCATATAACGAGGAGGACGAGGCTACAGGACAGTGTTATATCATATAACCAGGAGGACGAGGCTACAGGACAGTGTTATGTCATATAACCAGGAGGACGAGACTACAGGACAGTGTTATGTCATATAACCAGGAGGACGAGGCTACAGGACAGTGTTATGTCATATAACCAGGAGGACGAGACTACAGGACAGTGTTATGTCATATAACCAGGAGGACGAGGCTACAGCACAGTGTTATATCATATAACCAGGAGGACGAGACTACAGGACAGTGTTATGTCATATAACCAGGAGGACGAGGCTAAAGGACAGTGTTATGTCATATAACCAGGAGGACGAGGCTACAGGACAGTGTGATGTCATATAACCAGGACGACGAGGTTACAGGATGGTGTTATGTCATATAACCAGGAGGACGAGGCTACAGGACAGTGTTATATCATATAACCAGGAGGACAAAGCTACAGGACGGTGTTATATCATATAACCAGGAGGACGAGGCTACAGGACAGTGTTATGTCATATAACCAGGAGGACGAGGCTACAGGACAGTGTTATATCATATAACCAGGAGGATGTGGCTACAGGACAGTGTTATATCATATAAACAGGAGGACAAGGCTACAGGACAGTGTTATATCATATAACCAGGAGGACGAGGCTACAGGACAGTGTTATATCATATAACCAGGAGGACGAGGCTACAGGACAGGGATAGATCATATAACCAGGAGGACAAGGCTACAGGACAGTGTTATGTCATATAACGAGGAGGACGAGGCTACAGGACAGTGTTATATAATATAACCAGGAGGACGAGGCTACAGGACAGTGTTATATGATATAACCAGGAGGACGAGGCTACAGGACAGTGTTATGTCATATAACCAGGAGGACGAGGCTACAGGACAGTGTTATATCATATAACCAGGAGGACGAGGCTACAGGACAGTGTTATGTGATATAACCAGGAGGACTGGGCTACAGGACAGTGTTATGTCATATAACCAGGAGGACGAGGCTACAGGACAGTGTTATATCATATAACCAGGAGGATGTGGCTACAGGACAGTGTTATATCATATAAACAGGAGGACGAGGCTACAGGACAGTGTTATATCATATAACCAGGAGGACTAGGCTACAGGACAGTGTTATATCATATAACCAGGAGGACGAGGCTACAGGACAGTGTTATATCATATAAACAGGAGGACGAGGCTACAGGACAGTGTTATATCATATAACCAGGAGGACAAGGCTACAGCACAGTGTTATATCACATAACCAGGAGGACGAGGCTACAGGACAGTGTTAGATCATATAACCAGGATGACGAGGCTACAGGACAGTGTTATGTCATATAACCAGGAGGACGAGACTACAGGACAGTGTTATGTCATATAACCAGGAGGACGAGGCTACAGGACAGTGTTATATCATATAACCAGGAGGACGAGACTACAGGACAGTGTTATGTCATATAACCAGGAGGACGAGGCTACAGGACAGTGTTATGTCATATAACCAGGAGGACGAGGCTACAGGACAGTGTTATGTCATATAACCAGGAGGACGAGGCTACAGGATGGTGTTATGTCATATAACCAGGAGGACGAGGCTACAGGACGGTGTTATATCATATAACCAGGAGGACGAGGCTACAGGACGGTGTTATATCATATAACCAGGAGGACGAGGCTACAGGACAGTGTTATGTCATATAACCAGGAGGACGAGGCTACAGGACAGTGTTATATCATATAACCAGGAGGATGTGGCTACAGGACAGTGTTATATCATATAAACAGGAGGACAAGGCTACAGGACAGTGTTATATTATATAACCAGGAGGATGAGGCTACAGGACAGTGTTATATCATATAACCAGGAGGACGAGGCTACAGGACAGGGTTAGATCATATAACCAGGAGGACAAGGCTACAGGACAGTGTTATGTCATATAACGAGGAGGACGAGGCTACAGGACAGTGTTATATCATATAACCAGGAGGACGAGGCTACAGGACAGTGTTATGTCATATAACCAGGAGGACTAGGCTACAGGACAGTGTTATGTCATATAACCAGGAGGACGAGGCTACAGGACATTGTTATATCATATAACCATTAGGATGTGGCTACGGGACAGTGTTATATCTTATAACTAGGAGGACGAGGCTACGGGACAGTGTTAGATCATATAACCAGGAGGACGAGGCTACAGGACAGTGTTAGATCATATAACCAGGAGGACGAGGCTACAGGACAGTATTATATCATATAACCAGGCGGACGAGGCTACAGGACAGTTTTAGATCATATAACCAGGAGGACGAGGCTACAGGACAGTGTTATATCATATAACAATGAGGACAAGGCTACAGGACAGTGTTATGTCATATAACCAGGAGGACGAGGCTACAGGACAGTGTTATGTCATATAACCAGGAGGACAGGACTACAGGACAGTGTTATATCATATAACCAGGAGGATGTGGCTACAGGACAGTGTTATATCATATAAACAGGAGGACGAGGCTACAGGACAGTGTTATATCATATAACCAGGAGGACGAGGCTTCAGGACAGTGTTATATCATATAACCAGGAGGACGAGGCTACAGGACAGTGTTATATCATACAAACAGGAGGACGAGGCTACAGGACAGTGTTATATCATATAACCAGGAGGACAAGGCTACAGCACAGTGTTATATCACATAACCAGGAGGACGAGGCTACAGGACAGTGTTAGATCATATAACCAGGAGGACGAGGCTACAGGACAGGGTTATGTCATATAACCAGGAGGACGAGACTACAGGACAGTGTTATGTCATATAACCAGGAGGACGAGGCTACAGGACAGTGTTATATCATATAACCAGGAGGACGAGACTACAGGACAGTGTTATGTCATATAACCAGGAGGACGAGGCTACAGGACAGTGTTATGTCATATAACCAGGAGGACGAGGCTACAGGACAGTGTTATGTCATATAACCAGGAGGACGAGGCTACAGGATGGTGTTATGTCATATAACCAGGAGGACGAGGCTACAGGACGGTGTTATATCATATAACCAGGAGGACGAGGCTACAGGACGGTGTTATATCATATAACCAGGAGGACGAGGCTACAGGACAGTGTTAGATCATATAACCAGGAGGACGAGGCTACAGGACAGTGTTATGTCATATAACCAGGAGGACGAGACTACAGGACAGTGTTATGTCATATAACCAGGAGGACGAGGCTACAGGACAGTGTTATATCATATAACCAGGAGGACGAGACTACAGGACAGTGTTATGTCATATAACCAGGAGGACGAGTCTAAAGGACAGTGTTATGTCATATAACCAGGAGGACGAGGCTACAGGACAGTGTGATGTCATATAACCAGGACGACGAGGTTACAGGATGGTGTTATGTCATATAACCAGGAGGACGAGGCTACAGGACAGTGTTATATCATATAACCAGGAGGACAAAGCTACAGGACGGTGTTATATCATATAACCAGGAGGACGAGGCTACAGGACAGTGTTATGTCATATAACCAGGAGGACGAGGCTACAGGACAGTGTTATATCATATAACCAGGAGGATGTGGCTACAGGACAGTGTTATATCATATAAACAGGAGGACAAGGCTACAGGACAGTGTTATATCATATAACCAGGAGGACGAGGCTACAGGACAGTGTTATATCATATAACCAGGAGGACGAGGCTACAGGACAGGGTTAGATCATATAACCAGGAGGACAAGGCTACAGGACAGTGTTATGTCATATAACGAGGAGGACGAGGCTACAGGACAGTGTTATATAATATAACCAGGAGGACGAGGCTACAGGACAGTGTTATATGATATATCCAGGAGGACGAGGCTACAGGACAGTGTTATGTCATATAACCAGGAGGACGAGGCTACAGGACAGTGTTATATCATATAACCAGGAGGACGAGGCTACAGGACAGTGTTATGTGATATAACCAGGAGGACTAGGCTACAGGACAGTGTTATGTCATATAACCAGGAGGACGAGGCTACAGGACAGTGTTATATCATATAACCAGGAGGATGTGGCTACAGGACAGTGTTATATCATATAAACAGGAGGACGAGGCTACAGGACAGTGTTATATCATATAACCAGGAGGACGAGGCTACAGGACAGTGTTATATCATATAACCAGGAGGACAAGGCTACAGGACAGTGTTATGTCATATAACGAGGAGGACGAGGCTACAGGACAGTGTTATATCATATAACCAGGAGGACGAGGCTACAGGACAGTGTTATGTCATATAACCAGGAGGACTAGGCTACAGGACAGTGTTATGTCATATAACCAGGAGGACGAGGCTACAGGACATTGTTATATCATATAACCATTAGGATGTGGCTACGGGACAGTGTTATATCTTATAACTAGGAGGACGAGGCTACGGGACAGTGTTAGATCATATAACCAGGAGGACGAGGCTACAGGACAGTGTTAGATCATATAACCAGGAGGACGAGGCTACAGGACAGTATTATATCATATAACCAGGCGGACGAGGCTACAGGACAGTGTTAGATCATATAACCAGGAGGACGAGGCTACAGGACAGTGTTATATCATATAACAATGAGGACAAGGCTACAGGACAGTGTTATGTCATATAACCAGGAGGACGAGGCTACAGGACAGTGTTATGTCATATAACCAGGAGGACAGGACTACAGGACAGTGTTATATCATATAACCAGGAGGATGTGGCTACAGGACAGTGTTATATCATATAAACAGGAGGACGAGGCTACAGGACAGTGTTATATCATATAACCAGGAGGACGAGGCTTCAGGACAGTGTTATATCATATAACCAGGAGGACGAGGCTACAGGACAGTGTTATATCATACAAACAGGAGGACGAGGCTACAGGACAGTGTTATATCATATAACCAGGAGGACAAGGCTACAGCACAGTGTTATATCACATAACCAGGAGGACGAGGCTACAGGACAGTGTTAGATCATATAACCAGGAGGACGAGGCTACAGGACAGGGTTATGTCATATAACCAGGAGGACGAGACTACAGGACAGTGTTATGTCATATAACCAGGAGGACGAGGCTACAGGACAGTGTTATATCATATAACCAGGAGGACGAGACTACAGGACAGTGTTATGTCATATAACCAGGAGGACGAGGCTACAGGACAGTGTTATGTCATATAACCAGGAGGACGAGGCTACAGGACAGTGTTATGTCATATAACCAGGAGGACGAGGCTACAGGATGGTGTTATGTCATATAACCAGGAGGACGAGGCTACAGGACGGTGTTATATCATATAACCAGGAGGACGAGGCTACAGGACGGTGTTATATCATATAACCAGGAGGACGAGGCTACAGGACAGTGTTAGATCATATAACCAGGAGGACGAGGCTACAGGACAGTGTTATGTCATATAACCAGGAGGACGAGACTACAGGACAGTGTTATGTCATATAACCAGGAGGACGAGGCTACAGGACAGTGTTATATCATATAACCAGGAGGACGAGACTACAGGACAGTGTTATGTCATATAACCAGGAGGACGAGTCTAAAGGACAGTGTTATGTCATATAACCAGGAGGACGAGGCTACAGGACAGTGTGATGTCATATAACCAGGACGACGAGGTTACAGGATGGTGTTATGTCATATAACCAGGAGGACGAGGCTACAGGACAGTGTTATATCATATAACCAGGAGGACAAAGCTACAGGACGGTGTTATATCATATAACCAGGAGGATGAGGCTACAGGACAGTGTTATGTCATATAACCAGGAGGACGAGGCTACAGGACAGTGTTATATCATATAACCAGGAGGATGTGGCTACAGGACAGTGTTATATCATATAAACAGGAGGACAAGGCTACAGGACAGTGTTATATCATATAACCAGGAGGACGAGGCTACAGGACAGTGTTATATCATATAACCAGGAGGACGAGGCTACAGGACAGGGTTAGATCATATAACCAGGAGGACAAGGCTACAGGACAGTGTTATGTCATATAACGAGGAGGACGAGGCTACAGGACAGTGTTATATAATATAACCAGGAGGACGAGGCTACAGGACAGTGTTATATGATATATCCAGGAGGACGAGGCTACAGGACAGTGTTATGTCATATAACCAGGAGGACGAGGCTACAGGACAGTGTTAGATCATATAACCAGGAGGACGAGGCTACAGGACAGTGTTATGTCATATAACCAGGAGGACGAGACTACAGGACAGTGTTATGTCATATAACCAGGAGGACGAGGCTACAGGACAGTGTTATATCATATAACCAGGAGGACGAGACTATAGGACAGTGTTATGTCATATAACCAGGAGGACGAGGCTACAGGACAGTGTTATGTCATATAACCAGGAGGACGAGGCTACAGGACAGTGTTATGTCATATAACCAGGAGGACGAGGCTACAGGATGGTGTTATGTCATATAACCAGGAGGACGAGGCTACAGGACGGTGTTATATCATATAACCAGGAGGACGAGGCTATAGGACGGTGTTATATCATATAACCAGGAGGACGAGGCTACAGGACAGTGTTATGTCATATAACCAGGAGGACGAGGCTACAGGACAGTGTTATATCATATAACCAGGAGGATGTGGCTACAGGACAGTGTTATATCATATAAACAGGAGGACAAGGCTACAGGACAGTGTTATATCATATAACCAGGAGGATGAGGCTACAGGACAGTGTTATATCATATAACCAGGAGGACGAGGCTACAGGACAGGGTTAGATCATATAACCAGGAGGACAAGGCTACAGGACAGTGTTATGTCATATAACGAGGAGGACGAGGCTACAGGACAGTGTTATATCATATAACCAGGAGGACGAGGCTACAGGACAGTGTTATGTCATATAACCAGGAGGACTAGGCTACAGGACAGTGTTATGTCATATAACCAGGAGGACGAGGCTACAGGACAGTGTTATATCATATAACCAGGAGGATGTGGCTACGGGACAGTGTTATATCATATAACCAGGAGGACGAGGCTACGGGACAGTGTTAGATCATATAACCAGGAGGACGAGGCTACAGGACAGTGTTAGATCATATAACCAGGAGGACGAGGCTACAGGACAGTATTATATCATATAACCAGGCGGACGAGGCTACAGGACAGTGTTAGATCATATAACCAGGAGGACGAGGCTACAGGACAGTGTTATATCATATAACAATGAGGACAAGGCTACAGGACAGTGTTATGTCATATAACCAGGAGGACGAGGCTACAGGACAGTGTTATGTCATATAACCAGGAGGACAGGACTACAGGACAGTGTTATATCATATAACCAGGAGGATGTGGCTACAGGACAGTGTTATATCATATAAACAGGAGGACGAGGCTACAGGACAGTGTTATATCATATAACCAGGAGGACGAGGCTACAGGACAGTGTTATATCATATAACCAGGAGGACGAGGCTACAGGACAGTGTTATATCATACAAACAGGAGGACGAGGCTACAGGACAGTGTTATATCATATAACCAGGAGGACAAGGCTACAGCACAGTGTTATATCACATAACCAGGAGGACGAGGCTACAGGACAGTGTTAGATCATATAACCAGGAGGACGAGGCTACAGGACAGTGTTATGTCATATAACCAGGAGGACGAGACTACAGGACAGTGTTATGTCATATAACCAGGAGGACGAGGCTACAGGACAGTGTTATATCATATAACCAGGAGGACGAGACTACAGGACAGTGTTATGTCATATAACCAGGAGGACGAGGCTACAGGACAGTGTTATGTCATATAACCAGGAGGACGAGGCTACAGGACAGTGTTATGTCATATAACCAGGAGGACGAGGCTACAGGATGGTGTTATGTCATATAACCAGGAGGACGAGGCTACAGGACGGTGTTATATCATATAACCAGCAGGACGAGGCTACAGGACGGTGTTATATCATATAAACAGGAGGACGAGGCTACAGGACAGTGTTAGATCATATAACCAGGAGGACGAGTCTACAGGACAGTGTTATGTCATATAACCAGGAGGACGAGACTACAGGACAGTGTTATGTCATATAACCAGGAGGACGAGGCTACAGGACAGTGTTATATCATATAACCAGGAGGACAAGACTACAGGACAGTGTTATGTCATATAACCAGGAGGACGAGGCTACAGGACAGTGTTATGTCATATAACCAGGAGGACGAGGCTACAGGATGGTGTTATGTCATATAACCAGGAGGACAAGGCTACAGGACGGTGTTATATCATATAACCAGGAGGACGAGGCTACAGGACGGTGTTATATCATATAACCAGGAGGACGAGGCTACAGGACAGTGTTATGTCATATAACCAGGAGGACGAGGCTACAGGACAGTGTTATATCATATAACCAGGAGGATGTGGCTACAGGACAGTGTTATATCATATAAACAGGAGGACAAGGCTACAGGACAGTGTTATATCATATAACCAGGAGGACGAAGCTACAGGACAGTGTTATATCATATAACCAGGAGGACGAGGCTACAGGACAGGGTTAGATCATATAACCAGGAGGACAAGGCTACAGGACAGTGTTATGTCATATAACGAGGAGGACGAGGCTACAGGACAGTGTTATATCATATAACCAGGAGGACGAGGCTACAGGACAGTGTTATGTCATATAACCAGGAGGACGAGACTACAGGACAGTGTTATGTCATATAACCAGGAGGACGAGGCTACAGGACAGTGTTATGTCATATAACCCGGAGGACGAGACTACAGGACAGTGTTATGTCATATAACCAGGAGGACGAGGCTACAGCACAGTGTTATATCATATAACCAGGAGGACGAGACTACAGGACAGTGTTATGTCATATAACCAGGAGGACGAGGCTAAAGGACAGTGTTATGTCATATAACCAGGAGGACGAGGCTACAGGACAGTGTGATGTCATATAACCAGGACGACGAGGTTACAGGATGGTGTTATGTCATATAACCAGGAGGACGAGGCTACAGGACAGTGTTATATCATATAACCAGGAGGACAAAGCTACAGGACGGTGTTATATCATATAACCAGGAGGACGAGGCTACAGGACAGTGTTATGTCATATAACCAGGAGGACGAGGCTACAGGACAGTGTTATATCATATAACCAGGAGGATGTGGCTACAGGACAGTGTTATATCATATAAACAGGAGGACAAGGCTACAGGACAGTGTTATATCATATAACCAGGAGGACGAGGCTACAGGACAGTGTTATATCATATAACCAGGAGGACGAGGCTACAGGACAGGGTTAGATCATATAACCAGGAGGACAAGGCTACAGGACAGTGTTATGTCATATAACGAGGAGGACGAGGCTACAGGACAGTGTTATATAATATAACCAGGAGGACGAGGCTACAGGACAGTGTTATATGATATAACCAGGAGGACGAGGCTACAGGACAGTGTTATGTCATATAACCAGGAGGACGAGGCTACAGGACAGTGTTATATCATATAACCAGGAGGACGAGGCTACAGGACAGTGTTATGTGATATAACCAGGAGGACTAGGCTACAGGACAGTGTTATGTCATATAACCAGGAGGACGAGGCTACAGGACAGTGTTATATCATATAACCAGGAGGATGTGGCTACAGGACAGTGTTATATCATATAAACAGGAGGACGAGGCTACAGGACAGTGTTATATCATATAACCAGGAGGACGAGGCTACAGGACAGTGTTATATCATATAACCAGGAGGACGAGGCTACAGGACAGTGTTATATCATATAAACAGGAGGACGAGGCTACAGGACAGTGTTATATCATATAACCAGGAGGACAAGGCTACAGCACAGTGTTATATCACATAACCAGGAGGACGAGGCTACAGGACAGTGTTAGATCATATAACCAGGAGGACGAGGCTACAGGACAGTGTTATGTCATATAACCAGGAGGACGAGACTACAGGACAGTGTTATGTCATATAACCAGGAGGACGAGGCTACAGGACAGTGTTATATCATATAACCAGGAGGACGAGACTACAGGACAGTGTTATGTCATATAACCAGGAGGACGAGGCTACAGGACAGTGTTATGTCATATAACCAGGAGGACGAGGCTACAGGACAGTGTTATGTCATATAACCAGGAGGACGAGGCTACAGGATGGTGTTATGTCATATAACCAGGAGGACGAGGCTACAGGACGGTGTTATATCATATAACCAGGAGGACGAGGCTACAGGACAGTGTTATGTCATATAACCAGGAGGACGAGGCTACAGGACAGTGTTATATCATATAACCAGGAGGATGTGGCTACAGGACAGTGTTATATCATATAAACAGGAGGACAAGGCTACAGGACAGTGTTATATTATATAACCAGGAGGATGAGGCTACAGGACAGTGTTATATCATATAACCAGGAGGACGAGGCTACAGGACAGGGTTAGATCATATAACCAGGAGGACAAGGCTACAGGACAGTGTTATGTCATATAACGAGGAGGACAAGGCTACAGGACAGTGTTATATCATATAACCAGGAGGACGAGGCTACAGGACAGTGTTATGTCATATAACCAGGAGGACTAGGCTACAGGACAGTGTTATGTCATATAACCAGGAGGACGAGGCTACAGGACATTGTTATATCATATAACCATTAGGATGTGGCTACGGGACAGTGTTATATCTTATAACTAGGAGGACGAGGCTACGGGACAGTGTTAGATCATATAACCAGGAGGACGAGGCTACAGGACAGTGTTAGATCATATAACCAGGAGGACGAGGCTACAGGACAGTATTATATCATATAACCAGGCGGACGAGGCTACAGGACAGTGTTAGATCATATAACCAGGAGGACGAGGCTACAGGACAGTGTTATATCATATAACAATGAGGACAAGGCTACAGGACAGTGTTATGTCATATAACCAGGAGGACGAGGCTACAGGACAGTGTTATGTCATATAACCAGGAGGACAGGACTACAGGACAGTGTTATATCATATAACCAGGAGGATGTGGCTACAGGACAGTGTTATATCATATAAACAGGAGGACGAGGCTACAGGACAGTGTTATATCATATAACCAGGAGGACGAGGCTTCAGGACAGTGTTATATCATATAACCAGGAGGACGAGGCTACAGGACAGTGTTATATCATACAAACAGGAGGACGAGGCTACAGGACAGTGTTATATCATATAACCAGGAGGACAAGGCTACAGCACAGTGTTATATCACATAACCAGGAGGACGAGGCTACAGGACAGTGTTAGATCATATAACCAGGAGGACGAGGCTACAGGACAGGGTTATGTCATATAACCAGGAGGACGAGACTACAGGACAGTGTTATGTCATATAACCAGGAGGACGAGGCTACAGGACAGTGTTATATCATATAACCAGGAGGACGAGACTACAGGACAGTGTTATGTCATATAACCAGGAGGACGAGGCTACAGGACAGTGTTATGTCATATAACCAGGAGGACGAGGCTACAGGACAGTGTTATGTCATATAACCAGGAGGACGAGGCTACAGGATGGTGTTATGTCATATAACCAGGAGGACGAGGCTACAGGACGGTGTTATATCATATAACCAGGAGGACGAGGCTACAGGACGGTGTTATATCATATAACCAGGAGGACGAGGCTACAGGACAGTGTTAGATCATATAACCAGGAGGACGAGGCTACAGGACAGTGTTATGTCATATAACCAGGAGGACGAGACTACAGGACAGTGTTATGTCATATAACCAGGAGGACGAGGCTACAGGACAGTGTTATATCATATAACCAGGAGGACGAGACTACAGGACAGTGTTATGTCATATAACCAGGAGGACGAGTCTAAAGGACAGTGTTATGTCATATAACCAGGAGGACGAGGCTACAGGACAGTGTGATGTCATATAACCAGGACGACGAGGTTACAGGATGGTGTTATGTCATATAACCAGGAGGACGAGGCTACAGGACAGTGTTATATCATATAACCAGGAGGACAAAGCTACAGGACGGTGTTATATCATATAACCAGGAGGACGAGGCTACAGGACAGTGTTATGTCATATAACCAGGAGGACGAGGCTACAGGACAGTGTTATATCATATAACCAGGAGGATGTGGCTACAGGACAGTGTTATATCATATAAACAGGAGGACAAGGCTACAGGACAGTGTTATATCATATAACCAGGAGGACGAGGCTACAGGACAGTGTTATATCATATAACCAGGAGGACGAGGCTACAGGACAGGGTTAGATCATATAACCAGGAGGACAAGGCTACAGGACAGTGTTATGTCATATAACGAGGAGGACGAGGCTACAGGACAGTGTTATATAATATAACCAGGAGGACGAGGCTACAGGACAGTGTTATATGATATATCCAGGAGGACGAGGCTACAGGACAGTGTTATGTCATATAACCAGGAGGACGAGGCTACAGGACAGTGTTATATCATATAACCAGGAGGACGAGGCTACAGGACAGTGTTATGTGATATAACCAGGAGGACTAGGCTACAGGACAGTGTTATGTCATATAACCAGGAGGACGAGGCTACAGGACAGTGTTATATCATATAACCAGGAGGATGTGGCTACAGGACAGTGTTATATCATATAAACAGGAGGACGAGGCTACAGGACAGTGTTATATCATATAACCAGGAGGACGAGGCTACAGGACAGTGTTATATCATATAACCAGGAGGACAAGGCTACAGGACAGTGTTATGTCATATAACGAGGAGGACGAGGCTACAGGACAGTGTTATATCATATAACCAGGAGGACGAGGCTACAGGACAGTGTTATGTCATATAACCAGGAGGACTAGGCTACAGGACAGTGTTATGTCATATAACCAGGAGGACGAGGCTACAGGACATTGTTATATCATATAACCATTAGGATGTGGCTACGGGACAGTGTTATATCTTATAACTAGGAGGACGAGGCTACGGGACAGTGTTAGATCATATAACCAGGAGGACGAGGCTACAGGACAGTGTTAGATCATATAACCAGGAGGACGAGGCTACAGGACAGTATTATATCATATAACCAGGCGGACGAGGCTACAGGACAGTGTTAGATCATATAACCAGGAGGACGAGGCTACAGGACAGTGTTATATCATATAACAATGAGGACAAGGCTACAGGACAGTGTTATGTCATATAACCAGGAGGACGAGGCTACAGGACAGTGTTATGTCATATAACCAGGAGGACAGGACTACAGGACAGTGTTATATCATATAACCAGGAGGATGTGGCTACAGGACAGTGTTATATCATATAAACAGGAGGACGAGGCTACAGGACAGTGTTATATCATATAACCAGGAGGACGAGGCTTCAGGACAGTGTTATATCATATAACCAGGAGGACGAGGCTACAGGACAGTGTTATATCATACAAACAGGAGGACGAGGCTACAGGACAGTGTTATATCATATAACCAGGAGGACAAGGCTACAGCACAGTGTTATATCACATAACCAGGAGGACGAGGCTACAGGACAGTGTTAGATCATATAACCAGGAGGACGAGGCTACAGGACAGGGTTATGTCATATAACCAGGAGGACGAGACTACAGGACAGTGTTATGTCATATAACCAGGAGGACGAGGCTACAGGACAGTGTTATATCATATAACCAGGAGGACGAGACTACAGGACAGTGTTATGTCATATAACCAGGAGGACGAGGCTACAGGACAGTGTTATGTCATATAACCAGGAGGACGAGGCTACAGGACAGTGTTATGTCATATAACCAGGAGGACGAGGCTACAGGATGGTGTTATGTCATATAACCAGGAGGACGAGGCTACAGGACGGTGTTATATCATATAACCAGGAGGACGAGGCTACAGGACGGTGTTATATCATATAACCAGGAGGACGAGGCTACAGGACAGTGTTAGATCATATAACCAGGAGGACGAGGCTACAGGACAGTGTTATGTCATATAACCAGGAGGACGAGACTACAGGACAGTGTTATGTCATATAACCAGGAGGACGAGGCTACAGGACAGTGTTATATCATATAACCAGGAGGACGAGACTACAGGACAGTGTTATGTCATATAACCAGGAGGACGAGTCTAAAGGACAGTGTTATGTCATATAACCAGGAGGACGAGGCTACAGGACAGTGTGATGTCATATAACCAGGACGACGAGGTTACAGGAAGGTGTTATGTCATATAACCAGGAGGACGAGGCTACAGGACAGTGTTATATCATATAACCAGGAGGACAAAGCTACAGGACGGTGTTATATCATATAACCAGGAGGACGAGGCTACAGGACAGTGTTATGTCATATAACCAGGAGGACGAGGCTACAGGACAGTGTTATATCATATAACCAGGAGGATGTGGCTACAGGACAGTGTTATATCATATAAACAGGAGGACAAGGCTACAGGACAGTGTTATATCATATAACCAGGAGGACGAGGCTACAGGACAGTGTTATATCATATAACCAGGAGGACGAGGCTACAGGACAGGGTTAGATCATATAACCAGGAGGACAAGGCTACAGGACAGTGTTATGTCATATAACGAGGAGGACGAGGCTACAGGACAGTGTTATATAATATAACCAGGAGGACGAGGCTACAGGACAGTGTTATATGATATATCCAGGAGGACGAGGCTACAGGACAGTGTTATGTCATATAACCAGGAGGACGAGGCTACAGGACAGTGTTATATCATATAACCAGGAGGACGAGGCTACAGGACAGTGTTATGTGATATAACCAGGAGGACTAGGCTACAGGACAGTGTTATGTCATATAACCAGGAGGACGAGGCTACAGGACAGTGTTATATCATATAACCAGGAGGATGTGGCTACAGGACAGTGTTATATCATATAAACAGGAGGACGAGGCTACAGGACAGTGTTATATCATATAACCAGGAGGACGAGGCTACAGGACAGTGTTATATCATATAACCAGGAGGACGAGGCTACAGGACAGTGTTATATCATATAAACAGGAGGACGAGGCTACAGGACAGTGTTATATCATATAACCAGGAGGATAAGGCTACAGCACAGTGTTATATCACATAACCAGGAGGACGAGGCTACAGGACAGTGTTAGATCATATAACCAGGAGGACGAGGCTACAGGACAGTGTTATGTCATATAACCAGGAGGACGAGACTACAGGACAGTGTTATGTCATATAACCAGGAGGACGAGGCTACAGGACAGTGTTATATCATATAACCAGGAGGACGAGACTACAGGACAGTGTTATGTCATATAACCAGGAGGACGAGGCTACAGGACAGTGTTATGTCATATAACCAGGAGGACGAGGCTACAGGACAGTGTTATGTCATATAACCAGGAGGACGAGGCTACAGGATGGTGTTATGTTATATAACCAGGAGGACGAGGCTACAGGACGGTGTTATATCATATAACCAGGAGGACGAGGCTACAGGACGGTGTTATATCATATAACCAGGAGGACGAGGCTACAGGACAGTGTTATGTCATATAACCAGGAGGACGAGGCTACAGGACAGTGTTATATCATATAACCAGGAGGATGTGGCTACAGGACAGTGTTATATCATATAAACAGGAGGACGAGGCTACAGGACAGTGTTATATCATATAACCAGGAGGATGAGGCTACAGGACAGTGTTATATCATATAACCAGGAGGACGAGGCTACAGGACAGGGTTAGATCATATAACCAGGAGGACAAGGCTACAGGACAGTGTTATGTCATATAACGAGGAGGACGAGGCTACAGGACAGTGTTATATCATATAACCAGGAGGACGAGGCTACAGGACAGTGTTATGTCATATAACCAGGAGGACTAGGCTACAGGACAGTGTTATGTCATATAACCAGGAGGACGAGACTACAGGACAGTGTTATATCATATAACCAGGAGGATGTGGCTACGGGACAGTGTTATATCATATAACCAGGAGGACGAGGCTACGGGACAGTGTTAGATCATATAACCAGGAGGACGAGGCTACAGGACAGTGTTAGATCATATAACCAGGAGGACGAGGCTACAGGACAGTATTATATCATATAACCAGGCGGACGAGGCTACAGGACAGTGTTAGATCATATAACCAGGAGGACGAGGCTACAGGACAGTGTTATATCATATAACAATGAGGACAAGGCTACAGGACAGTGTTATGTCATATAACCAGGAGGACGAGGCTACAGGACAGTGTTATGTCATATAACCAGGAGGACAGGACTACAGGACAGTGTTATATCATATAACCAAGAGGATGTGGCTACAGGACAGTGTTATATCATATAAACAGGAGGACGAGGCTACAGGACAGTGTTATATCATATAACCAGGAGGACGAGGCTACAGGACAGTGTTATATCATATAACCAGGAGGACGAGGCTACAGGACAGTGTTATATCATACAAACAGGAGGACGAGGCTACAGGACAGTGTTATATCATATAACCAGGAGGACAAGGCTACAGCACAGTGTTATATCACATAACCAGGAGGACGAGGCTACAGGACAGTGTTAGATCATATAACCAGGAGGACGAGGCTACAGGACAGTGTTATGTCATATAACCAGGAGGACGAGACTACAGGACAGTGTTATGTCATATAACCAGGAGGACGAGGCTACAGGACAGTGTTATATCATATAACCAGGAGGACGAGACTACAGGACAGTGTTATGTCATATAACCAGGAGGACGAGGCTACAGGACAGTGTTATGTCATATAACCAGGAGGACGAGGCTACAGGACAGTGTTATGTCATATAACCAGGAGGACGAGGCTACAGGATGGTGTTATGTCATATAACCAGGAGGACGAGGCTACAGGACGGTGTTATATCATATAACCAGGAGGACGAGGCTACAGGACGGTGTTATATCATATAACCAGGAGGACGAGGCTACAGGACAGTGTTAGATCATATAACCAGGAGGACGAGGCTACAGGACAGTGTTATGTCATATAACCAGGAGGACGAGACTACAGGACAGTGTTATGTCATATAACCAGGAGGACGAGGCTACAGGACAGTGTTATATCATATAACCAGGAGGACAAGACTACAGGACAGTGTTATGTCATATAACCAGGAGGACGAGGCTACAGGACAGTGTTATGTCATATAACCAGGAGGACGAGGCTACAGGACAGTGTTATGTCATATAACCAGGAGGACGAGGCTACAGGATGGTGTTATGTCATATAACCAGGAGGACGAGGCTACAGGACGGTGTTATATCATATAACCAGGAGGACGAGGCTACAGGACGGTGTTATATCATATAACCAGGAGGACGAGGCTACAGGACAGTGTTATGTCATATAACCAGGAGGACGAGGCTACAGGACAGTGTTATATCATATAACCAGGAGGATGTGGCTACAGGACAGTGTTATATCATATAAACAGGAGGACAAGGCTACAGGACAGTGTTATATCATATAACCAGGAGGACGAAGCTACAGGACAGTGTTATATCATATAACCAGGAGGACGAGGCTACAGGACAGGGTTAGATCATATAACCAGGAGGACAAGGCTACAGGACAGTGTTATGTCATATAACGAGGAGGACGAGGCTACAGGACAGTGTTATATCATATAACCAGGAGGACGAGGCTACAGGACAGTGTTATGTCATATAACCAGGAGGACGAGACTACAGGACAGTGTTATGTCATATAACCAGGAGGACGAGGCTACAGGACAGTGTTATGTCATATAACCAGGAGGACGAGACTACAGGACAGTGTTATGTCATATAACCATAAGGACGAGGCTACAGGACAGTGTTATGTCATATAACCAGGAGGACGAGACTACAGGACAGTGTTATGTCATATAACCAGGAGGACGAGGCTACAGGACAGTGTTATATCATATAACCAGGAGGACGAGACTACAGGTCAGTGTTATGTCATATAACCAGGAGGACGAGGCTAAAGGACAGTGTTATGTCATATAACCAGGAGGACGAGGCTACAGGACAGTGTGATGTCATATAACCAGGACGACGAGGTTACAGGATGGTGTTATGTCATATAACCAGGAGGACGAGGCTACAGGACAGTGTTATATCATATAACCAGGAGGACAAAGCTACAGGACGGTGTTATATCATATAACCAGGAGGACGAGGCTACAGGACAGTGTTATGTCAAATAACCAGGAGGACGAGGCTACAGGACAGTGTTATATCATATAACCAGGAGGATGTGGCTACAGGACAGTGTTATATCATATAAACAGGAGGACAAGGCTACAGGACAGTGTTATATCATATAACCAGGAGGACGAGGCTACAGGACAGTGTTATATAATATAACCAGGAGGACGAGGCTACAGGACAGTGTTATATGATATAACCAGGAGGACGAGGCTACAGGACAGTGTTATGTCATATAACCAGGAGGACGAGGCTACAGGACAGTGTTATATCATATAACCAGGAGGACGAGGCTACAGGACAGTGTTATGTGATATAACCAGGAGGACTAGGCTACAGGACAGTGTTATGTCATATAACCAGGAGGACGAGGCTACAGGACAGTGTTATATCATATAACCAGGAGGATGTGGCTACAGGACAGTGTTATATCATATAAACAGGAGGACGAGGCTACAGGACAGTGTTATATCATATAACCAGGAGGACGAGGCTACAGGACAGTGTTATATCATATAACCAGGAGGACGAGGCTACAGGACAGTGTTATATCATATAAACAGGAGGACGAGGCTACAGGACAGTGTTATATCATATAACCAGGAGGACAAGGCTACAGCACAGTGTTATATCACATAACCAGGAGGACAAGGCTACAGGACAGTGTTAGATCATATAACCAGGAGGACGAGGCTACAGGACAGTGTTATGTCATATAACCAGGAGGACGAGACTAGAGGACAGTGTTATGTCATATAACCAGGAGGACGAGGCTACAGGACAGTGTTATATCATATAACCAGGAGGACGAGACTACAGGACAGTGTTATGTCATATAACCAGGAGGACGAGGCTACAGGACAGTGTTATGTCATATAACCAGGAGGACGAGGCTACAGGACAGTGTTATGTCATATAACCAGGAGGACGAGGCTACAGGATGGTGTTATGTCATATAACCAGGAGGACGAGGCTACAGGACGGTGTTATATCATATAACCAGGAGGACGAGGCTACAGGACGGTGTTATATCATATAACCAGGAGGACGAGGCTACAGGACAGTGTTATGTCATATAACCAGGAGGACGAGGCTACAGGACAGTGTTATATCATATAACCAGGAGGATGTGGCTACAGGACAGTGTTATATCATATAAACAGGAGGACAAGGCTACAGGACAGTGTTATATTATATAACCAGGAGGATGAGGCTACAGGACAGTGTTATATCATATAACCAGGAGGACGAGGCTACAGGACAGGGTTAGATCATATAACCAGGAGGACAAGGCTACAGGACAGTGTTATGTCATATAACGAGGAGGACGAGGCTACAGGACAGTGTTATATCATATAACCAGGAGGACGAGGCTACAGGACAGTGTTATGTCATATAACCAGGAGGACTAGGCTACAGGACAGTGTTATGTCATATAACCAGGAGGACTAGGCTACAGGACGGTGTTATATCATATAACCAGGAGGACGAGGCTACAGGACAGTGTTATGTCATATAACCAGGAGGACGAGGCTACAGGACAGTGTTATATCATATAACCAGGAGGATGTGGCTACAGGACAGTGTTATATCATATAAACAGGAGGACAAGGCTACAGGACAGTGTTATATCATATAACCAGGAGGATGAGGCTACAGGACAGTGTTATATCATATAACCAGGAGGACGAGGCTACAGGACAGGGTTAGATCATATAACCAGGAGGACAAGGCTACAGGACAGTGTTATGTCATATAACCAGGAGGACTAGGCTACAGGACAGTGTTATGTCATATAACCAGGAGGACGAGGCTACAGGACAGTGTTATATCATATAACCAGGAGGATGTGGCTACGGGACAGTGTTATATCATATAACCAGGAGGACGAGGCTACGGGACAGTGTTAGATCATATAACCAGGAGGACGAGGCTACAGGACAGTGTTAGATCATATAACCAGGAGGACGAGGCTACAGGACAGTATTATATCATATAACCAGGCGGACGAGGCTACAGGACAGTGTTAGATCATATAACCAGGAGGACGAGGCTACAGGACAGTGTTATATCATATAACAATGAGGACAAGGCTACAGGACAGTGTTATGTCATATAACCAGGAGGACGAGGCTACAGGACAGTGTTATGTCATATAACCAGGAGGACAGGACTACAGGACAGTGTTATATCATATAACCAGGAGGATGTGGCTACAGGACAGTGTTATATCATATAAACAGGAGGACAAGGCTACAGGACAGTGTTATATCATATAACCAGGAGGACGAGGCTACAGGACAGTGTTATATCATATAACCAGGAGGACGAGGCTACAGGACAGTGTTATATCATACAAACAGGAGGACGAGGCTACAGGACAGTGTTATATCATATAACCAGGAGGACAAGGCTACAGCACAGTGTTATATCACATAACCAGGAGGACGAGGCTACAGGACAGTGTTAGATCATATAACCAGGAGGACGAGGCTACAGGACAGTGTTATGTCATATAACCAGGAGGACGAGACTACAGGACAGTGTTATGTCATATAACCAGGAGGACGAGGCTACAGGACAGTGTTATATCATATAACCAGGAGGACGAGACTACAGGACAGTGTTATGTCATATAACCAGGAGGACGAGGCTACAGGACAGTGTTATGTCATATAACCAGGAGGACGAGGCTACAGGACAGTGTTATGTCATATAACCAGGAGGACGAGGCTACAGGATGGTGTTATGTCATATAACCAGGAGGACGAGGCTACAGGACGGTGTTATATCATATAACCAGGAGGACGAGGCTACAGGACGGTGTTATATCATATAACCAGGAGGACGAGGCTACAGGACAGTGTTAGATCATATAACCAGGAGGACGAGGCAACAGGACAGTGTTATGTCATATAACCAGGAGGACGAGACTACAGGACAGTGTTATGTCATATAACCAGGAGGACGAGGCTACAGGACAGTGTTATATCATATAACCAGGAGGACAAGACTACAGGACAGTGTTATGTCATATAACCAGGAGGACGAGGCTACAGGACAGTGTTATGTCATATAACCAGGAGGACGAGGCTACAGGACAGTGTTATGTCATATAACCAGGAGGACGAGGCTACAGGATGGTGTTATGTCATATAACCAGGAGGACGAGGCTACAGGACGGTGTTATATCATATAACCAGGAGGACGAGGCTACAGGACGGTGTTATATCATATAACCAGGAGGACGAGGCTACAGGACAGTGTTATGTCATATAACCAGGAGGACGAGGCTACAGGACAGTGTTATATCATATAACCAGGAGGATGTGGCTACAGGACAGTGTTATATCATATAAACAGGAGGACAAGGCTACAGGACAGTGTTATATCATATAACCGGGAGGACGAAGCTACAGGACAGTGTTATATCATATAACCAGGAGGACGAGGCTACAGGACAGGGTTAGATCATATAACCAGGAGGACAAGGCTACAGGACAGTGTTATGTGATATAACGAGGAGGACGAGGCTACAGGACAGTGTTATATCATATAACCAGGAGGACGAGGCTACAGGACAGTGTTATGTCATATAACCAGGAGGACGAGACTACAGGACAGTGTTATGTCATATAACCAGGAGGACGAGGCTACAGGACAGTGTTATGTCATATAACCAGGAGGACGAGACTACAGGACAGTGTTATGTCATATAACCAGGAGGACGAGGCTACAGGACAGTGTTATATCATATAACTAGGAGGACGAGACTACAGGACAGTGTTATGTCATATAACCAGGAGGACGAGGCTAAAGGACAGTGTTATGTCATATAACCAGGAGGACGAGGCTACAGGACAGTGTTATATCATATAACCAGGAGGACGAGGCTACAGGACAGTGTTATGTGATATAACCAGGAGGACTAGGCTACAGGACAGTGTTATGTCATATAACCAGGAGGACGAGGCTACAGGACAGTGTTATATCATATAACCAGGAGGATGTGGCTACAGGACAGTGTTATATCATATAAACAGGAGGACAAGGCTACAGGACAGTGTTATATCATATAACCAGGAGGACGAGGCTACAGGACAGTGTTATATAATATAACCAGGAGGACGAGGCTACAGGACAGTGTTATATGATATAACCAGGAGGACGAGGCTACAGGACAGTGTTATGTCATATAACCAGGAGGACGAGGCTACAGGACAGTGTTATATCATATAACCAGGAGGACGAGGCTACAGGACAGTGTTATGTGATATAACCAGGAGGACTAGGCTACAGGACAGTGTTATGTCATATAACCAGGAGGACGAGGCTACAGGACAGTGTTATATCATATAACCAGGAGGATGTGGCTACAGGACAGTGTTATATCATATAAACAGGAGGACGAGGCTACAGGACAGTGTTATATCATATAACCAGGAGGACGAGGCTACAGGACAGTGTTATATCATATAACCAGGAGGACGAGGCTACAGGACAGTGTTATATCATATAAACAGGAGGACGAGGCTACAGGACAGTGTTATATCATATAACCAGGAGGACAAGGCTACAGCACAGTGTTATATCACATAAGCAGGAGGACAAGGCTACAGGACAGTGTTAGATCATATAACCAGGAGGACGAGGCTACAGGACAGTGTTATGTCATATAACCAGGAGGACGAGACTACAGGACAGTGTTATGTCATATAACCAGGAGGACGAGGCTACAGGACAGTGTTATATCATATAACCAGGAGGACGAGACTACAGGACAGTGTTATGTCATATAACCAGGAGGACGAGGCTACAGGACAGTGTTATGTCATATAACCAGGAGGACGAGGCTACAGGACAGTGTTATGTCATATAACCAGGAGGACGAGGCTACAGGATGGTGTTATGTCATATAACCAGGAGGACGAGGCTACAGGACGGTGTTATATCATATAACCAGGAGGACGAGGCTACAGGACGGTGTTATATCATATAACCAGGAAGACGAGGCTACAGGACAGTGTTATGTCATATAACCAGGAGGACGAGGCTACAGGACAGTGTTATATCATATAACCAGGAGGATGTGGCTACAGGACAGTGTTATATCATATAAACAGGAGGACAAGGCTACAGGACAGTGTTATATTGTATAACCAGGAGGATGAGGCTACAGGACAGTGTTATATCATATAACCAGGAGGACGAGGCTACAGGACAGTGTTATGTCATATAACCAGGAGGACAAGGCTACAGGACAGTGTTATATCATATAACCGGGAGGACGAAGCTACAGGACAGTGTTATATCATATAACCAGGAGGACGAGGCTACAGGACAGGGTTAGATCATATAACCAGGAGGACAAGGCTACAGGACAGTGTTATGTGATATAACGAGGAGGACGAGGCTACAGGACAGTGTTATATCATATAACCAGGAGGACGAGGCTACAGGACAGTGTTATGTCATATAACCAGGAGGACGAGACTACAGGACAGTGTTATGTCATATAACCAGGAGGACGAGGCTACAGGACAGTGTTATGTCATATAACCAGGAGGACGAGACTACAGGACAGTGTTATGTCATATAACCAGGAGGACAAGGCTACAGGACAGTGTTATATCATATAACTAGGAGGACGAGACTACAGGACAGTGTTATGTCATATAACCAGGAGGACGAGGCTAAAGGACAGTGTTATGTCATATAACCAGGAGGACGAGGCTACAGGACAGTGTGATGTCATATAACCAGGACGACGAGGTTACAGGATGGTGTTATGTCATATAACCAGGAGGACGAGGCTACAGGACAGTGTTATATCATATAACCAGGAGGACAAAGCTACAGGACGGTGTTATATCATATAACCAGGAGGACGAGGCTACAGGACAGTGTTATGTCATATAACCAGGAGGACGAGGCTACAGGACAGTGTTATGTCATATAACCAGGAGGACGAGGCTACAGGACAGTGTTATATCATATAACCAGGAGGACGAGGCTACAGGACAGTGTTATGTGATATAACCAGGAGGACTAGGCTACAGGACAGTGTTATGTCATATAACCAGGAGGACGAGGCTACAGGACAGTGTTATATCATATAACCAGGAGGATGTGGCTACAGGACAGTGTTATATCATATAAACAGGAGGACAAGGCTACAGGACAGTGTTATATCATATAACCAGGAGGACGAGGCTACAGGACAGTGTTATATAATATAACCAGGAGGACGAGGCTACAGGACAGTGTTATATGATATAACCAGGAGGACGAGGCTACAGGACAGTGTTATGTCATATAACCAGGAGGACGAGGCTACAGGACAGTGTTATATCATATAACCAGGAGGACGAGGCTACAGGACAGTGTTATGTGATATAACCAGGAGGACTAGGCTACAGGACAGTGTTATGTCATATAACCAGGAGGACGAGGCTACAGGACAGTGTTATATCATATAACCAGGAGGATGTGGCTACAGGACAGTGTTATATCATATAAACAGGAGGACGAGGCTACAGGACAGTGTTATATCATATAACCAGGAGGACGAGGCTACAGGACAGTGTTATATCATATAACCAGGAGGACGAGGCTACAGGACAGTGTTATATCATATAAACAGGAGGACGAGGTTACAGGACAGTGTTATATCATATAACCAGGAGGACAAGGCTACAGCACAGTGTTATATCACATAACCAGGAGGACAAGGCTACAGGACAGTGTTAGATCATATAACCAGGAGGACGAGGCTACAGGACAGTGTTATGTCATATAACCAGGAGGACGAGACTACAGGACAGTGTTATGTCATATAACCAGGAGGACGAAGCTACAGGACAGTGTTATATCATATAACCAGGAGGACGAGACTACAGGACAGTGTTATGTCATATAACCAGGAGGACGAGGCTACAGGACAGTGTTATGTCATATAACCAGGAGGACGAGGCTACAGGACAGTGTTATGTCATATAACCAGGAGGACGAGGCTACAGGATGGTGTTATGTCATATAACCAGGAGGACGAGGCTACAGGACGGTGTTATATCATATAACCAGGAGGACGAGGCTACAGGACGGTGTTATATCATATAACCAGGAAGACGAGGCTACAGGACAGTGTTATGTCATATAACCAGGAGGACGAGGCTACAGGACAGTGTTATATCATATAACCAGGAGGATGTGGCTACAGGACAGTGTTATATCATATAAACAGGAGGACAAGGCTACAGGACAGTGTTATATTATATAACCAGGAGGATGAGGCTACAGGACAGTGTTATATCATATAACCAGGAGGACGAGGCTACAGGACAGGGTTAGATCATATAACCAGGAGGACAAGGCTACAGGACAGTGTTATGTCATATAACGAGGAGGACGAGGCTACAGGACAGTGTTATATCATATAACCAGGAGGACGAGGCTACAGGACAGTGTTATGTCATATAACCAGGAGGACTAGGCTACAGGACAGTGTTATGTCATATAACCAGGAGGACTAGGCTACAGGACGGTGTTATATCATATAACCAGGAGGACGAGGCTACAGGACAGTGTTATGTCATATAACCAGGAGGACGAGGCTACAGGACAGTGTTATATCATATAACCAGGAGGATGTGGCTACAGGACAGTGTTATATCATATAAACAGGAGGACAAGGCTACAGGACAGTGTTATATCATATAACCAGGAGGATGAGGCTACAGGACAGTGTTATATCATATAACCAGGAGGACGAGGCTACAGGACAGGGTTAGATCATATAACCAGGAGGACAAGGCTACAGGACAGTGTTATGTCATATAACCAGGAGGACTAGGCTACAGGACAGTGTTATGTCATATAACCAGGAGGACGAGGCTACAGGACAGTGTTATATCATATAACCAGGAGGATGTGGCTACGGGACAGTGTTATATCATATAACCAGGAGGACGAGGCTACGGGACAGTGTTAGATCATATAACCAGGAGGACGAGGCTACAGGACAGTGTTAGATCATATAACCAGGAGGACGAGGCTACAGGACAGTATTATATCATATAACCAGGCGGACGAGGCTACAGGACAGTGTTAGATCATATAACCAGGAGGACGAGGCTACAGGACAGTGTTATATCATATAACAATGAGGACAAGGCTACAGGACAGTGTTATGTCATATAACCAGGAGGACGAGGCTACAGGACAGTGTTATGTCATATAACCAGGAGGACAGGACTACAGGACAGTGTTATATCATATAACCAGGAGGATGTGGCTACAGGACAGTGTTATATCATATAAACAGGAGGACAAGGCTACAGGACAGTGTTATATCATATAACCAGGAGGACGAGGCTACAGGACAGTGTTATATCATATAACCAGGAGGACGAGGCTACAGGACAGTGTTATATCATACAAACAGGAGGACGAGGCTACAGGACAGTGTTATATCATATAACCAGGAGGACAAGGCTACAGCACAGTGTTATATCACATAACCAGGAGGACGAGGCTACAGGACAGTGTTAGATCATATAACCAGGAGGACGAGGCTACAGGACAGTGTTATGTCATATAACCAGGAGGACGAGACTACAGGACAGTGTTATGTCATATAACCAGGAGGACGAGGCTACAGGACAGTGTTATATCATATAACCAGGAGGACGAGACTACAGGACAGTGTTATGTCATATAACCAGGAGGACGAGGCTACAGGACAGTGTTATGTCATATAACCAGGAGGACGAGGCTACAGGACAGTGTTATGTCATATAACCAGGAGGACGAGGCTACAGGATGGTGTTATGTCATATAACCAGGAGGACGAGGCTACAGGACGGTGTTATATCATATAACCAGGAGGACGAGGCTACAGGACGGTGTTATATCATATAACCAGGAGGACGAGGCTACAGGACAGTGTTAGATCATATAACCAGGAGGACGAGGCAACAGGACAGTGTTATGTCATATAACCAGGAGGACGAGACTACAGGACAGTGTTATGTCATATAACCAGGAGGACGAGGCTACAGGACAGTGTTATATCATATAACCAGGAGGACAAGACTACAGGACAGTGTTATGTCATATAACCAGGAGGACGAGGCTACAGGACAGTGTTATGTCATATAACCAGGAGGACGAGGCTACAGGACAGTGTTATGTCATATAACCAGGAGGACGAGGCTACAGGATGGTGTTATGTCATATAACCAGGAGGACGAGGCTACAGGACGGTGTTATATCATATAACCAGGAGGACGAGGCTACAGGACGGTGTTATATCATATAACCAGGAGGACGAGGCTACAGGACAGTGTTATGTCATATAACCAGGAGGACGAGGCTACAGGACAGTGTTATATCATATAACCAGGAGGATGTGGCTACAGGACAGTGTTATATCATATAAACAGGAGGACAAGGCTACAGGACAGTGTTATATCATATAACCGGGAGGACGAAGCTACAGGACAGTGTTATATCATATAACCAGGAGGACGAGGCTACAGGACAGGGTTAGATCATATAACCAGGAGGACAAGGCTACAGGACAGTGTTATGTCATATAACGAGGAGGACGAGGCTACAGGACAGTGTTATATCATATAACCAGGAGGACGAGGCTACAGGACAGTGTTATGTCATATAACCAGGAGGACGAGACTACAGGACAGTGTTATGTCATATAACCAGGAGGACGAGGCTACAGGACAGTGTTATGTCATATAACCAGGAGGACGAGACTACAGGACAGTGTTATGTCATATAACCAGGAGGACGAGGCTACAGGACAGTGTTATATCATATAACTAGGAGGACGAGACTACAGGACAGTGTTATGTCATATAACCAGGAGGACGAGGCTAAAGGACAGTGTTATGTCATATAACCAGGAGGACGAGGCTACAGGACAGTGTGATGTCATATAACCAGGACGACGAGGTTACAGGATGGTGTTATGTCATATAACCAGGAGGACGAGGCTACAGGACAGTGTTATATCATATAACCAGGAGGACAAAGCTACAGGACGGTGTTATATCATATAACCAGGAGGACGAGGCTACAGGACAGTGTTATGTCATATAACCAGGAGGACGAGGCTACAGGACAGTGTTATATCATATAACCAGGAGGATGTGGCTACAGGACAGTGTTATATCATATAAACAGGAGGACAAGGCTACAGGACAGTGTTATATCATATAACCAGGAGGACGAGGCTACAGGACAGTGTTATATCATATAACCAGGAGGACGAGGCTACAGGACAGGGTTAGATCATATAACCAGGAGGACAAGGCTACAGGACAGTGTTATGTCATATAACGAGGAGGACGAGGCTACTGGACAGTGTTATATAATATAACCAGGAGGACGAGGCTACAGGACAGTGTTATATGATATAACCAGGAGGACGAGGCTACAGGACAGTGTTATGTCATATAACCAGGAGGACGAGGCTACAGGACAGTGTTATATCATATAACCAGGAGGACGAGGCTACAGGACAGTGTTATGTGATATAACCAGGAGGACTAGGCTACAGGACAGTGTTATGTCATATAACCAGGAGGACGAAGCTACAGGACAGTGTTATATCATATAACCAGGAGGATGTGGCTACAGGACAGTGTTATATCATATAAACAGGAGGACGAGGCTACAGGACAGTGTTATATCATATAACCAGGAGGACGAGGCTACAGGACAGTGTTATATCATATAACCAGGAGGACGAGGCTACAGGACAGTGTTATATCATATAAACAGGAGGACGAGGCTACAGGACAGTGTTATATCATATAACCAGGAGGACAAGGCTACAGCACAGTGTTATATCACATAACCAGGAGGACGAGGCTAAAGGACAGTGTTAGATCATATAACCAGGAGGACGAGGCTACAGGACAGTGTTATGTCATATAACCAGGAGGACGAGACTACAGGACAGTGTTATGTCATATAACCAGGAGGACGAGGCTACAGGACAGTGTTATATCATATAACCAGGAGGACGAGACTACAGGACAGTGTTATGTCATATAACCAGGAGGACGAGACTACAGGACAGTGTTATGTCATATAACCAGGAGGACGAGGCTACAGGACAGTGTTATGTCATATAACCAGGAGGACGAGGCTACAGGATGGTGTTATGTCATATAACCAGGAGGACGAGGCTACAGGACGGTGTTATATCATATAACCAGGAGGACGAGGCTACAGGACGGTGTTATATCATATAACCAGGAGGACGAGGCTACAGGACAGTGTTATGTCATATAACCAGGAGGACGAGGCTACAGGACAGTGTTATATCATATAACCAGGAGGATGTGGCTACAGGACAGTGTTATATCATATAAACAGGAGGACAAGGCTACAGGACAGTGTTATATTATATAACCAGGAGGATGAGGCTACAGGACAGTGTTATATCATATAACCAGGAGGACGAGGCTACAGGACAGGGTTAGATCATATAACCAGGAGGACAAGGCTACAGGACAGTGTTATGTCATATAACGAGGAGGACGAGGCTACAGGACAGTGTTATATCATATAACCAGGAGGACGAGGCTACAGGACAGTGTTATGTCATATAACCAGGAGGACAAGGCTACAGGACAGTGTTATGTCATATAACCAGGAGGACGAGGCTACAGGACATTGTTATATCATATAACCATTAGGATGTGGCTACGGGACAGTGTTATATCATATAACCAGGAGGACGAGGCTACGGGACAGTGTTAGATCATATAACCAGGAGGACGAGGCTACAGGACAGTGTTAGATCATATAACCAGGAGGACGAGGCTACAGGACAGTATTATATCATATAACCAGGCGGACGAGGCTAAAGGACAGTGTTAGATCATATAACCAGGAGGATGAGGCTACAGGACAGTGTTATATCATATAACAATGAGGACAAGGCTACAGGACAGTGTTATGTCATATAACCAGGAGGACGAGGCTACAGGACAGTGTTATGTCATATAACCAGGAGGACAGGACTACAGGACAGTGTTATATCATATAACCAGGAGGATGTGGCTACAGGACAGTGTTATATCATATAAACAGGAGGACGAGGCTACAGGACAGTGTTATATCATATAACCAGGAGGACGAGGCTACAGGACAGTGTTATATCATATAACCAGGAGGACGAGGCTACAGGACAGTGTTATATCATACAAACAGGAGGACGAGGCTACAGGACAGTGTTATATCATATAACCAGGAGGACAAGGCTACAGCACAGTGTTATATCACATAACCAGGAGGACGAGGCTACAGGACAGTGTTAGATCATATAACCAGGAGGACGAGGCTACAGGACAGTGTTATGTCATATAACCAGGAGGACGAGACTACAGGACAGTGTTATGTCATATAACCAGGAGGACGAGGCTACAGGACAGTGTTATATCATATAACCAGGAGGACGAGACTACAGGACAGTGTTATGTCATATAACCAGGAGGACGAGGCTACAGGACAGTGTTAGATCATATAACCAGGAGGACGAGGCTACAGGACAGTGTTATGTCATATAACCAGGAGGACGAGACTACAGGACAGTGTTATGTCATATAACCAGGAGGACGAGGCTACAGGACAGTGTTATATCATATAACCAGGAGGACGAGACTACAGGACAGTGTTATGTCATATAACCAGGAGGACGAGGCTACAGGACAGTGTTATGTCATATAACCAGGAGGACGAGGCTACAGGACAGTGTTATGTCATATAACCAGGAGGACGAGGCTACAGGATGGTGTTATGTCATATAACCAGGAGGACGAGGCTACAGGACGGTGTTATATCATATAACCAGGAGGACGAGGCTACAGGACGGTGTTATATCATATAACCAGGAGGACGAGGCTACAGGACAGTGTTATGTCATATAACCAGGAGGACGAGGCTACAGGACAGTGTTATATCATATAACCAGGAGGATGTGGCTACAGGACAGTGTTATATCATATAAACAGGAGGACAAGGCTACAGGACAGTGTTATATTATATAACCAGGAGGATGAGGCTACAGGACAGTGTTATATCATATAACCAGGAGGACGAGGCTACAGGACAGGGTTAGATCATATAACCAGGAGGACAAGGCTACAGGACAGTGTTATGTCATATAACGAGGAGGACGAGGCTACAGGACAGTGTTATATCATATAACCAGGAGGACGAGGCTACAGGACAGTGTTATGTCATATAACCAGGAGGACAAGGCTACAGGACAGTGTTATGTCATATAACCAGGAGGACGAGGCTACAGGACATTGTTATATCATATAACCATTAGGATGTGGCTACGGGACAGTGTTATATCATATAACCAGGAGGACGAGGCTACGGGACAGTGTTAGATCATATAACCAGGAGGACGAGGCTACAGGACAGTGTTAGATCATATAACCAGGAGGACGAGGCTACAGGACAGTATTATATCATATAACCAGGCGGACGAGGCTAAAGGACAGTGTTAGATCATATAACCAGGAGGACGAGGCTACAGGACAGTGTTATATCATATAACAATGAGGACAAGGCTACAGGACAGTGTTATGTCATATAACCAGGAGGACGAGGCTACAGGACAGTGTTATATCATATAACCAGGAGGACGAGGCTACAGGACAGGGTTAGATCATATAACCAGGAGGACAAGGCTACAGGACAGTGTTATGTCATATAACGAGGAGGACGAGGCTACTGGACAGTGTTATATAATATAACCAGGAGGACGAGGCTACAGGACAGTGTTATATGATATAACCAGGAGGACGAAGCTACAGGACAGTGTTATGTCATATAACCAGGAGGACGAGGCTACAGGACAGTGTTATATCATATAACCAGGAGGATGAGGCTACAGGACAGTGTTATGTGATATAACCAGGAGGACTAGGCTACAGGACAGTGTTATGTCATATAACCAGGAGGACGAAGCTACAGGACAGTGTTATATCATATAACCAGGAGGATGTGGCTACAGGACAGTGTTATATCATATAACCAGGAGGACAAAGCTACAGGACGGTGTTATATCATATAACCAGGAGGACGAGGCTACAGGACAGTGTTATGTCATATAACCAGGAGGACGAGGCTACAGGACAGTGTTATATCATATAACCAGGAGGATGTGGCTACAGGACAGTGTTATATCATATAAACAGGAGGACAAGGCTACAGGACAGTGTTATATCATATAACCAGGAGGACGAGGCTACAGGACAGTGTTATATCATATAACCAGGAGGACGAGGCTACAGGACAGGGTTAGATCATATAACCAGGAGGACAAGGCTACAGGACAGTGTTATGTCATATAACGAGGAGGACGAGGCTACTGGACAGTGTTATATAATATAACCAGGAGGACGAGGCTACAGGACAGTGTTATATGATATAACCAGGAGGACGAGGCTACAGGACAGTGTTATGTCATATAACCAGGAGGACGAGGCTACAGGACAGTGTTATATCATATAACCAGGAGGACGAGGCTACAGGACAGTGTTATGTGATATAACCAGGAGGACTAGGCTACAGGACAGTGTTATGTCATATAACCAGGAGGACGAAGCTACAGGACAGTGTTATATCATATAACCAGGAGGATGTGGCTACAGGACAGTGTTATATCATATAAACAGGAGGACGAGGCTACAGGACAGTGTTATATCATATAACCAGGAGGACAAGGCTACAGCACAGTGTTATATCATATAACCAGGAGGACGAGGCTACAGGACAGTGTTATGTCATATAACCAGGAGGACGAGACTACAGGACAGTGTTATGTCATATAACCAGGAGGACGAGGCTACAGGACAGTGTTATATCATATAACCAGGAGGACGAGACTACAGGACAGTGTTATGTCATATAACCAGGAGGACGAGGCTACAGGACAGTGTTATGTCATATAACCAGGAGGACGAGGCTACAGGACAGTGTTATGTCATATAACCAGGAGGACGAGGCTACAGGATGGTGTTATGTCATATAACCAGGAGGACGAGGCTACAGGACGGTGTTATATCATATAACCAGGAGGACGAGGCTACAGGACGGTGTTATATCATATAACCAGGAGGACGAGGCTACAGGACAGTGTTATGTCATATAACCAGGAGGACGAGGCTACAGGACAGTGTTATATCATATAACCAGGAGGATGTGGCTACAGGACAGTGTTATATCATATAAACAGGAGGACAAGGCTACAGGACAGTGTTATATTATATAACCAGGAGGATGAGGCTACAGGACAGTGTTATATCATATAACCAGGAGGACGAGGCTACAGGACAGGGTTAGATCATATAACCAGGAGGACAAGGCTACAGGACAGTGTTATGTCATATAACGAGGAGGACGAGGCTACAGGACAGTGTTATATCATATAACCAGGAGGACGAGGCTACAGGACAGTGTTATGTCATATAACCAGGAGGACAAGGCTACAGGACAGTGTTATGTCATATAACCAGGAGGACGAGGCTACAGGACATTGTTATATCATATAACCATTAGGATGTGGCTACGGGACAGTGTTATATCATATAACCAGGAGGACGAGGCTACGGGACAGTGTTAGATCATATAACCAGGAGGACGAGGCTACAGGACAGTGTTAGATCATATAACCAGGAGGACGAGGCTACAGGACAGTATTATATCATATAACCAGGCGGACGAGGCTAAAGGACAGTGTTAGATCATATAACCAGGAGGACGAGGCTACAGGACAGTGTTATATCATATAACCAGGAGGACGAGGCTACAGGACAGGGTTAGATCATATAACCAGGAGGACAAGGCTACAGGACAGTGTTATGTCATATAACGAGGAGGACGAGGCTACAGGACAGTGTTATATCATATAACCAGGAGGACGAGGCTACAGGACAGTGTTATGTCATATAACCAGGAGGACAAGGCTACAGGACAGTGTTATGTCATATAACCAGGAGGACGAGGCTACAGGACATTGTTATATCATATAACCATTAGGATGTGGCTACGGGACAGTGTTATATCATATAACCAGGAGGACGAGGCTACGGGACAGTGTTAGATCATATAACCAGGAGGACGAGGCTACAGGACAGTGTTAGATCATATAACCAGGAGGACGAGGCTACAGGACAGTATTATATCATATAACCAGGCGGACGAGGCTAAAGGACAGTGTTAGATCATATAACCAGGAGGACGAGGCTACAGGACAGTGTTATATCATATAACAATGAGGACAAGGCTACAGGACAGTGTTATGTCATATAACCAGGAGGACGAGGCTACAGGACAGTGTTATGTCATATAACCAGGAGGACAGGACTACAGGACAGTGTTATATCATATAACCAGGAGGATGTGGCTACAGGACAGTGTTATATCATATAAACAGGAGGACGAGGCTACAGGACAGTGTTATATCATATAACCAGGAGGACGAGGCTACAGGACAGTGTTATATCATATAACCAGGAGGACGAGGCTACAGGACAGTGTTATATCATACAAACAGGAGGACGAGGCTACAGGACAGTGTTATATCATATAACCAGGAGGACGAGGCTACAGCACAGTGTTATATCACATAACCAGGAGGACGAGGCTACAGGACAGTGTTAGATCATATAACCAGGAGGACGAGGCTACAGGACAGTGTTATGTCATATAACCAGGAGGACGAGACTACAGGACAGTGTTATGTCATATAACCAGGAGGACGAGGCTACAGGACAGTGTTATATCATATAACCAGGAGGACGAGACTACAGGACAGTGTTATGTCATATAACCAGGAGGACGAGGCTACAGGACAGTGTTAGATCATATAACCAGGAGGACGAGGCTACAGGACAGTGTTATATCATATAACCAGGAGGACGAGGCTACAGGACAGTGTTATGTCATATAACCAGGAGGACGAGACTACAGGACAGTGTTATGTCATATAACCAGGAGGACGAGGCTACAGGACAGTGTTATGTCATATAACCAGGAGGACGAGACTACAGGACAGTGTTATGTCATATAACCAGGAGGACGAGGCTACAGGACAGTGTTATATCATATAACCAGGAGGACGAGGCTACAGGACAGTGTTATGTCATATAACCAGGAGGACTAGGCTACAGGACAGTGTTATGTCATATAACCAGGAGGACGAGGCTACAGGACATTGTTATATCATATAACCATTAGGATGTGGCTACGGGACAGTGTTATATCATATAACCAGGAGGACGAGGCTACGGGACAGTGTTAGATCATATAACCAGGAGGACGAGGCTACAGGACAGTGTTAGATCATATAACCAGGAGGACGAGGCTACAGGACAGTATTATATCATATAACCAGGCGGACGAGGCTACAGGACAGTGTTAGATCATATAACCAGGAGGACGAGGCTACAGGACAGTGTTATATCATATAACAATGAGGACAAGGCTACAGGACAGTGTTATGTCATATAACCAGGAGGACGAGGCTACAGGACAGTGTTATGTCATATAACCAGGAGGACAGGACTACAGGACAGTGTTATATCATATAACCAGGAGGATGTGGCTACAGGACAGTGTTATATCATATAAACAGGAGGACGAGGCTACAGGACAGTGTTATATCATATAACCAGGAGGACGAGGCTACAGGACAGTGTTATATCATATAACCAGGAGGACGAGGCTACAGGACAGTGTTATATCATACAAACAGGAGGACGAGGCTACAGGACAGTGTTATATCATATAACCAGGAGGACAAGGCTACAGCACAGTGTTATATCACATAACCAGGAGGACGAGGCTACAGGACAGTGTTAGATCATATAACCAGGAGGACGAGGCTACAGGACAGTGTTATGTCATATAACCAGGAGGACGAGACTACAGGACAGTGTTATGTCATATAACCAGGAGGACGAGGCTACAGGACAGTGTTATATCATATAACCAGGAGGACGAGACTACAGGACAGTGTTATGTCATATAACCAGGAGGACGAGGCTACAGGACAGTGTTATGTCATATAACCAGGAGGACGAGGCTACAGGACAGTGTTATGTCAGATAACCAGGAGGACGAGGCTACAGGATGGTGTTATGTCATATAACCAGGAGGACGAGGCTACAGGACGGTGTTATATCATATAACCAGGAGGACGAGGCTACAGGACGGTGTTATATCATATAACCAGGAGGACGAGGCTACAGGACAGTGTTAGATCATACAACCAGGAGGACGAGGCTACAGGACAGTGTTATGTCATATAACCAGGAGGACGAGACTACAGGACAGTGTTATGTCATATAACCAGGAGGACGAGGCTACAGGACAGTGTTATATCATATAACCAGGAGGACAAGACTACAGGACAGTGTTATGTCATATAACCAGGAGGACGAGGCTACAGGACAGTGTTATGTCATATAACCAGGAGGACGAGGCTACAGGACAGTGTTATGTCATATAACCAGGAGGACGAGGCTACAGGATGGTGTTATGTCATATAACCAGGAGGACGAGGCTACAGGACGGTGTTATATCATATAACCAGGAGGACGAGGCTACAGGACGGTGTTATATCATATAACCAGGAGGACGAGGCTACAGGACAGTGTTATGTCATATAACCAGGAGGACGAGGCTACAGGACAGTGTTATATCATATAACCAGGAGGATGTGGCGACAGGACGGTGTTATATCATATAAACAGGAGGACAAGGCTACAGGACAGTGTTATATCATATAACCAGGAGGACGAAGCTACAGGACAGTGTTATATCATATAACCAGGAGGACGAGGCTACAGGACAGGGTTAGATCATATAACCAGGAGGACAAGGCTACAGGACAGTGTTATGTCATATAACGAGGAGGACGAGGCTACAGGACAGTGTTATATCATATAACCAGGAGGACGAGGCTACAGGACAGTGTTATGTCATATAACCAGGAGGACGAGACTACAGGACAGTGTTATGTCATATAACCAGGAGGACGAGGCTACAGGACAGTGTTATGTCATATAACCAGGAGGACGAGACTACAGGACAGTGTTATGTCATATAACCAGGAGGACGAGGCTACAGGACAGTGTTATATCATATAACCAGGAGGACGAGACTACAGGACAGTGTTATGTCATATAACCAGGAGGACGAGGCTAAAGGACAGTGTTATGTCATATAACCAGGAGGACGAGGCTACAGGACAGTGTGATGTCATATAACCAGGACGACGAGGTTACAGGATGGTGTTATGTCATATAACCAGGAGGACGAGGCTACAGGACAGTGTTATATCATATAACCAGGAGGACAAAGCTACAGGACGGTGTTATATCATATAACCAGGAGGACGAGGCTACAGGACAGTGTTATGTCATATAACCAGGAGGACGAGGCTACAGGACAGTGTTATATCATATAACCAGGAGGATGTGGCTACAGGACAGTGTTATATCATATAAACAGGAGGACAAGGCTACAGGACAGTGTTATATCATATAACCAGGAGGACGAGGCTACAGGACAGTGTTATATCATATAACCAGGAGGACGAGGCTACAGGACAGGGTTAGATCATATAACCAGGAGGACAAGGCTACAGGACGGTGTTATATCATATAACCAGGAGGACGAGGCTACAGGACAGTGTTATGTCATATAACCAGGAGGACGAGGCTACAGGACAGTGTTATATCATATAACCAGGAGGATGTGGCTACAGGACAGTGTTATATCATATAAACAGGAGGACAAGGCTACAGGACAGTGTTATATTATATAACCAGGAGGATGAGGCTACAGGACAGTGTTATATCATATAACCAGGAGGACGAGGCTACAGGACAGTGTTATGTCATATAACCAGGAGGACTAGGCTACAGGACAGTGTTATGTCATATAACCAGGAGGACGAGGCTACAGGACATTGTTATATCATATAACCATTAGGATGTGGCTACGGGACAGTGTTATATCATATAACCAGGAGGACGAGGCTACGGGACAGTGTTAGATCATATAACCAGGAGGACGAGGCTACAGGACAGTGTTAGATCATATAACCAGGAGGACGAGGCTACAGGACAGTATTATATCATATAACCAGGCGGACGAGGCTACAGGACAGTGTTAGATCATATAACCAGGAGGACGAGGCTACAGGACAGTGTTATATCATATAACAATGAGTACAAGGCTACAGGACAGTGTTATGTCATATAACCAGGAGGACGAGGCTACAGGACAGTGTTATGTCATATAACCAGGAGGACAGGACTACAGGACAGTGTTATATCATATAACCAGGAGGATGTGGCTACAGGACAGTGTTATATCATATAAACAGGAGGACGAGGCTACAGGACAGTGTTATATCATATAACCAGGAGGACGAGGCTACAGGACAGTGTTATATCATATAACCAGGAGGACGAGGCTACAGGACAGTGTTATATCATACAAACAGGAGGACGAGGCTACAGGACAGTGTTATATCATATAACCAGGAGGACAAGGCTACAGCACAGTGTTATATCACATAACCAGGAGGACGAGGCTACAGGACAGTGTTAGATCATATAACCAGGAGGACGAGGCTACAGGACAGTGTTATGTCATATAACCAGGAGGACGAGACTACAGGACAGTGTTATGTCATATAACGAGGAGGACGAGGCTACAGGACAGTGTTATATCATATAACCAGGAGGACGAGACTACAGGACAGTGTTATGTCATATAACCAGGAGGACGAGGCTACAGGACAGTGTTATGTCATATAACCAGGAGGACGAGGCTACAGGACAGTGTTATGTCATATAACCAGGAGGACGAGGCTACAGGATGGTGTTATGTCATATAACCAGGAGGACGAGGCTACAGGACGGTGTTATATCATATAACCAGGAGGACGAGGCTACAGGACGGTGTTATATCATATAACCAGGAGGACGAGGCTACAGGACAGTGTTAGATCATATAACCAGGAGGACGAGGCTACAGGACAGTGTTATGTCATATAACCAGGAGGACGAGACTACAGGACAGTGTTATGTCATATAACCAGGAGGACGAGGCTACAGGACAGTGTTATATCATATAACCAGGAGGACAAGACTACAGGACAGTGTTATGTCATATAACCAGGAGGACGAGGCTACAGGACAGTGTTATGTCATATAACCAGGAGGACGAGGCTACAGGACAGTGTTATGTCATATAACCAGGAGGACGAGGCTACAGGATGGTGTTATGTCATATAACCAGGAGGACGAGGCTACAGGACGGTGTTATATCATATAACCAGGAGGACGAGGCTACAGGACGGTGTTATATCATATAACCAGGAGGACGAGGCTACAGGACAGTGTTATGTCATATAACCAGGAGGACGAGGCTACAGGACAGTGTTATATCATATAACCAGGAGGATGTGGCTACAGGACAGTGTTATATCATATAAACAGGAGGACAAGGCTACAGGACAGTGTTATATCATATAACCAGGAGGACGAAGCTACAGGACAGTGTTATATCATATAACCAGGAGGACGAGGCTACAGGACAGGGTTAGATCATATAACCAGGAGGACAAGGCTACAGGACAGTGTTATGTCATATAACGAGGAGGACGAGGCTACAGGACAGTGTTATATCATATAACCAGGAGGACGAGGCTACAGGACAGTGTTATGTCATATAACCAGGAGGACGAGACTACAGGACAGTGTTATGTCATATAACCAGGAGGACGAGGCTACAGGACAGTGTTATGTCATATAACCAGGAGGACGAGACTACAGGACAGTGTTATGTCATATAACCAGGAGGACGAGGCTACAGGACAGTGTTATATCATATAACCAGGAGGACAAGACTACAGGACAGTGTTATGTCATATAACCAGGAGGACGAGGCTAAAGGACAGTGTTATGTCATATAACCAGGAGGACGAGGCTACAGGACAGTGTGATGTCATATAACCAGGACGACGAGGTTACAGGATGGTGTAATGTCATATAACCAGTAGGACGAGGCTACAGGACAGTGTTATATCATATAACCAGGAGGACAAAGCTACAGGACGGTGTTATATCATATAACCAGGAGGACGAGGCTACAGGACAGTGTTATGTCATATAACCAGGAGGACGAGGCTACAGGACAGTGTTATATCATATAACCAGGAGGATGTGGCTACAGGACAGTGTTATATCATATAAACAGGAGGACAAGGCTACAGGACAGTGTTATATCATATAACCAGGAGGACGAGGCTACAGGACAGTGTTATATCATATAACCAGGAGGACGAGGCTACAGGACAGGGTTAGATCATATAACCAGGAGGACAAGGCTACAGGACAGTGTTATGTCATATAACGAGGAGGACGAGGCTACAGGACAGTGTTATATAATATAACCAGGAGGACGAGGCTACAGGACAGTGTTATATGATATAACCAGGAGGACGAGGCTACAGGACAGTGTTATGTCATATAACCAGGAGGACGAGGCTACAGGACAGTGTTATATCATATAACCAGGAGGACGAGGCTACAGGACAGTGTTATGTGATATAACCAGGAGGACTAGGCTACAGGACAGTGTTATGTCATATAACCAGGAGGACGAGGCTACAGGACAGTGTTATATCATATAACCAGGAGGATGTGGCTACAGGACAGTGTTATATCATATAAACAGGAGGACGAGGCTACAGGACAGTGTTATATCATATAACCAGGAGGACGAGGCTACAGGACAGTGTTATATCATATAACCAGGAGGACGAGGCTACAGGACAGTGTTATATCATATAAACAGGAGGACGAGGCTACAGGACAGTGTTATATCATATAACCAGGAGGACGAAGCTACAGGACAGTGTTATATCATATAACCAGGAGGACGAGGCTACAGGACAGGGTTAGATCATATAACCAGGAGGACAAGGCTACAGGACAGTGTTATGTCATATAACGAGGAGGACGAGGCTACAGGACAGTGTTATATCATATAACCAGGAGGACGAGGCTACAGGACAGTGTTATGTCATATAACCAGGAGGACGAGACTACAGGACAGTGTTATGTCATATAACCAGGAGGACGAGGCTACAGGACAGTGTTATGTCATATAACCAGGAGGACGAGACTACAGGACAGTGTTATGTCATATAACCAGGAGGACGAGGCTACAGGACAGTGTTATATCATATAACCAGGAGGACAAGACTACAGGACAGTGTTATGTCATATAACCAGGAGGACGAGGCTAAAGGACAGTGTTATGTCATATAACCAGGAGGACGAGGCTACAGGACAGTGTGATGTCATATAACCAGGACGACGAGGTTACAGGATGGTGTAATGTCATATAACCAGTAGGACGAGGCTACAGGACAGTGTTATATCATATAACCAGGAGGACAAAGCTACAGGACGGTGTTATATCATATAACCAGGAGGACGAGGCTACAGGACAGTGTTATGTCATATAACCAGGAGGACGAGGCTACAGGACAGTGTTATATCATATAACCAGGAGGATGTGGCTACAGGACAGTGTTATATCATATAAACAGGAGGACAAGGCTACAGGACAGTGTTATATCATATAACCAGTAGGACGAGGCTACAGGACAGTGTTATATCATATAACCAGGAGGACGAGGCTACAGGACAGGGTTAGATCATATAACCAGGAGGACAAGGCTACAGGACAGTGTTATGTCATATAACGAGGAGGACGAGGCTACAGGACAGTGTTATATAATATAACCAGGAGGACGAGGCTACAGGACAGTGTTATATGATATAACCAGGAGGACGAGGCTACAGGACAGTGTTATGTCATATAACCAGGAGGACGAGGCTACAGGACAGTGTTATATCATATAACCAGGAGGACGAGGCTACAGGACAGTGTTATGTGATATAACCAGGAGGACTAGGCTACAGGACAGTGTTATGTCATATAACCAGGAGGACGAGGCTACAGGACAGTGTTATATCATATAACCAGGAGGATGTGGCTACAGGACAGTGTTATATCATATAAACAGGAGGACGAGGCTACAGGACAGTGTTATATCATATAACCAGGAGGACGAGGCTACAGGACAGTGTTATATCATATAACCAGGAGGACGAGGCTACAGGACAGTGTTATATCATATAAACAGGAGGACGAGGCTACAGGACAGTGTTATATCATATAACCAGGAGGACAAGGCTACAGCACAGTGTTATATCACATAACCAGGAGGACGAGGCTACAGGACAGTGTTAGATCATATAACCAGGAGGACGAGGCTACAGGACAGTGTTATGTCATATAACCAGGAGGACGAGACTACAGGACAGTGTTATGTCATATAACCAGGAGGACGAGGCTACAGGACAGTGTTATATCATATAACCAGGAGGACGAGACTACAGGACAGTGTTATGTCATATAACCAGGAGGACGAGGCTACAGGACAGTGTTATGTCATATAACCAGGAGGACGAGGCTACAGGACAGTGTTATGTCATATAACCAGGAGGACGAGGCTACAGGATGGTGTTATGTCATATAACCAGGAGGACGAGGCTACAGGACGGTGTTATATCATATAACCAGGAGGACGAGGCTACAGGACGGTGTTATATCATATAACCAGGAGGACGAGGCTACAGGACAGTGTTATGTCATATAACCAGGAGGACGAGGCTACAGGACAGTGTTATATCATATAACCAGGAGGATGTGGCTACAGGACAGTGTTATATCATATAAACAGGAGGACAAGGCTACAGGACAGTGTTATATCATATAACCAGGAGGATGAGGCTACAGGACAGTGTTATATCATATAACCAGGAGGACGAGGCTACAGGACAGGGTTAGATCATATAACCAGGAGGACAAGGCTACAGGACAGTGTTATGTCATATAACGAGGAGGACGAAGCTACAGGACAGTGTTATATCATATAACCAGGAGGACGAGGCTACAGGACAGTGTTATGTCATATAACCAGGAGGACGAGGCTACAGGACAGTGTTATATCATATAACCAGGAGGATGTGGCTACGGGACAGTGTTATATCATATAACCAGGAGGACGAGGCTACGGGACAGTGTTAGATCATATAACCAGGAGGACGAGACTACAGGACAGTGTTATGTCATATAACCAGGAGGACGAGGCTACAGGACAGTGTTATGTCATATAACCAGGAGGACGAGGCTACAGGACAGTGTTATGTCATATAACCAGGAGGACGAGGCTACAGGATGGTGTTATGTCATATAACCAGGAGGACGAGGCTACAGGACGGTGTTATATCATATAACCAGGAGGACGAGGCTACAGGACGGTGTTATATCATATAACCAGGAGGACGAGGCTACAGGACAGTGTTATGTCATATAACCAGGAGGACGAGGCTACAGGACAGTGTTATATCATATAACCAGGAGGATGTGGCTACAGGACAGTGTTATATCATATAAACAGGAGGACAAGGCTACAGGACAGTGTTATATCATATAACCAGGAAGATGAGGCTACAGGACAGTGTTATATCATATAACCAGGAGGACGAGGCTACAGGACAGGGTTAGATCATATAACCAGGAGGACAAGGCTACAGGACAGTGTTATGTCATATAACGAGAAGGACGAAGCTACAGGACAGTGTTATATCATATAACCAGGAGGACGAGGCTACAGGACAGTGTTATGTCATATAACCAGGAGGACGAGGCTACAGGACAGTGTTATATCATATAACCAGGAGGATGTGGCTACGGGACAGTGTTATATCATATAACCAGGAGGACGAGGCTACGGGACAGTGTTAGATCATATAACCAGGAGGACGAGGCTACAGGACAGTGTTAGATCATATAACCAGGAGGACGAGGCTACAGGACAGTATTATATCATATAACCAGGCGGACGAGGCTACAGGACAGTGTTAGATCATATAACAGGAGGACGAGGCTACAGGATAGTGTTATATCATATAACAATGAGGACAAGGCTACAGGACAGTGTTATGTCATATAACCAGGAGGACGAGGCTACAGGACAGTGTTATGTCATATAACCAGGAGGACAGGACTACAGGACAGTGTTATATCATATAATCAGGAGGACGAGGCTACAGGACAGTGTTATGTCATATAACCAGGAGGACGAGATTCCAGGACAGTGTATTGTCATATAACCAGGAGGACGAGGCTACAGGACAGTGTTATATCATATAACCAGGAGGACGAGGCTACAGGAGAGTGCTATGTCATATAACCAGGAGGACGAGGCTACAGGACAGTGTTATGTCATATAACCAGGAGGACGAGGCTACAGGACAGTGTTTGATCATATAACCAGGAGGACGAGGCTACAGGACTGTGTTAGACCATATAACCAGGAGGACGAGGCTACAGGACAGTGTTATTACATGTAACCAGGAGGACGAGGCTACAGGACAGTGTTATATCATATAACCAGGAGGACGAGGCTACAGGACAGTGTTATGTCATATCACCAGGAGGACGTGGCTACAGGACAGTGTTATATCATATAACCAGGAGGACGAGGCTACAGGACAGTGTTATATCATATAACCAGGAGGACGAGGCTACAGGACAGTGTTCTGTCGTATAACCAGGAGGACGAGGCTACAGGACAGTGTTATGTCATATAACCAGGAGGACGAGGCTACAGGACAGTGTTATATCATATAACCAAGAGGACGAGGCTACAGGACAGTGTTAAGTCATATAACCAGGAGGACGAGGCTACAGGACAGTGTTATGTCATATAAGTAGGAGGACGAGGCTACAGGACAGTGTTATGTCATATAACCAGGAGGACGAGGCTACAGGACAGTGTCATGTAATATAAAAAGGAGGACGAGGCTACAGGACAGTGTTATGTCATATAACCAGGAGGACGAGGCTACAGGACAGTGTTATGTCGTATAACCAGGAGGACGAGGCTACAGGACAGTGTTATGTCATATAACCAGGTGGACGAGGCTACAGGACAGTGTTATATCATATAACCAGGAGGACGAGGCTACAGGACAGTGTTATATCATATAACCAGGAGGACGAGGCTACAGGACAGTGTTATGTCATATAACCAGGAGGACGAGACTACAGGACAGTGTTATATCATATAACCAGGAGGACGAGGCTACAGGACAGTGTTATGTCATATAACCAGGAGGATGAGACTACAGGACAGTGTTATATCATATAACCAGGAGGACGAGACTACAGGACAGTGTTACGTCATATAACCAGGAGGACGAGGCTACAGGACAGTGTTATGTCATATAACCAGGAGGACGAGGCTACTGGACAGTGTTATTTCATATAACCAGGAGGACGAGGCTACAGGACGGTGTTATGTCATATAACCAGGAGGACGAGGCTACAGGACTGTGTTATATCATATAACCAGGAGGACGAGGCTACAGGACAGTGTTATGTCATATAACCAGGAGGACGAGGCTACAGGACAGTGTTATATCATATAACCAGGAGGATGTGGCTACAGGACAGTGTTATAACATATAACCAGGAGGACGAGGCTACAGGACAGGGTTAGATCATATAACCAGGAGGACAAGGGTACAGGACAGTGTTATGTCATATAACGAGGAGGACGAGGCTACAGGACAGTGTTATATCATATAACCAGGAGGACGAGGCTACAGGACAGTGTTATATGATATAACCAGGAGGACGAGGCTACAGGACAGTGTTATGTCACATAACCAGGAGGACGAGGCTACAGGACAGTGTTAGATCATATAACCAGGAGGACGAGGCTACAGGACAGTGTTATATTGTATAACCAGGAGGACAAGGCTACAGGACAGTGTAATGTCATATAACCAGGAGGACGAGGCTACAGGACAGTGTTATATCATATAACCAGGAGGATGTGGCTACAGGACAGTGTTATATCATATAACCAGGAGGACGAGGCTACAGTACAGTGTTATGTCATATAACCAGGAGGACGAGGCTACAGGACAGTGTTATGTCATATAAGTAGGAGGACGAGGCTACAGGACAGTGTTATGTCATATAACCAGGAGGACGAGGCTACAGGACAGTGTTATGTCATATAACCAGGAGGACGAGGCTACAGGACAGTGTTATGTCATATAACCAGGAGGACGAGGCTACAGGACAGTGTTATGTCATATAACCAGGAGGACGAGGCTACAGGACAGTGTTATGTCATATAACCAGGTGGACGAGGCTACAGGACAGTGTTATATCATATAACCAGGAGGACGAGGCTACAGGACAGTGTTAAGTCATATAACCAAGAGGACGAGGCTACAGGACAGTGTTAGACCATATAACCAGGAGGACGAGGCTACAGGACAGTGTTATATCATATAACCAGGTGGACGAGGCTACAGGACAGTGTTATATCATATAACCAGGAGGACGAGGCTACAGGACAGTGTTATATCATATAACCAGGAGGACGAGGCTACAGGACAGTGTTATGTCATATAACCAGGAGGACGAGGCTACAGGACAGTGTTATGTAATATAACCAGGAGGACGAGGCTACAGGACAGTGTTATGTCATATAACCTGGTGGACGAGGCTACAGGACAGTGTTATATCATATAACCAGGAGGACGAGGCTACAGGACAGTGTTATGTCATATAACCAGGAGGACAAGGCTACAGGACAGTGTTATGTCATATAACGAGGAGGACGAGGCTACAGGACAGTGTTATGTCATATAACCAGGAGGACGAGGCTACAGGACAGTGTTATATGATATAACCAGGAGGACGAGGCTACAGGACAGTGTTATGTCATATAACCAAGGAGGACGAGGCTACAGGACAGTGTTATATCATATAACCAGGAGGACGAGGCTACAGGACAGTGTTATGTCATATAACCAGGAGGACTAGGCTACAGGACAGTCTTATGTCATATAACCAGGAGGACGAGGCTACAGGACAGTGTTATATCATATAACCAGGAGGATGTGGCTACAGGACAGTGTTATATCATATAAACAGGAGGACGAGGCTACAGGACAGTGTTATATCATATAACCAGGAGGACGAGGCTACAGGACTGTGTTAGACCATATAACCAGGAGGACGAGGCTACAGGACAGTGTTATTACATGTAACCAGGAGGACGAGGCTACAGGACAGTGTTATATCATATAACCAGGAGGACGAGGCTACAGGACAGTGTTATGTCATATCACCAGGAGGACGTGGCTACAGGACAGTGTTATATCATATAACCAGGAGGACGAGGCTACAGGACAGTGTTATATCATATAACCAGGAGGACGAGGCTACAGGACAGTGTTCTGTCGTATAACCAGGAGGACGAGGCTACAGGACAGTGTTATGTCATATAACCAGGAGGACGAGGCTACAGGACAGTGTTATATCATATAACCAAGAGGACGAGGCTACAGGACAGTGTTAAGTCATATAACCAGGAGGACGAGGCTACAGGACAGTGTTATGTCATATAAGTAGGAGGACGAGGCTACAGGACAGTGTTATGTCATATAACCAGGAGGACGAGGCTACAGGACAGTGTCATGTAATATAACCAGGAGGACGAGGCTACAGGACAGTGTTATGTCATATAACCAGGAGGACGAGGCTACAGGACAGTGTTATGTCGTATAACCAGGAGGACGAGGCTACAGGACAGTGTTATGTCATATAACCAGGTGGACGAGGCTACAGGACAGTGTTATATCATATAACCAGGAGGACGAGGCTACAGGACAGTGTTATATCATATAACCAGGAGGACGAGGCTACAGGACAGTGTTATGTCATATAACCAGGAGGACGAGACTACAGGACAGTGTTATATCATATAACCAGGAGGACGAGGCTACAGGACAGTGTTATGTCATATAACCAGGAGGATGAGACTACAGGACAGTGTTATATCATATAACCAGGAGGACGAGACTACAGGACAGTGTTACGTCATATAACCAGGAGGACGAGGCTACAGGACAGTGTTATGTCATATAACCAGGAGGACGAGGCTACTGGACAGTGTTATTTCATATAACCAGGAGGACGAGGCTACAGGACGGTGTTATGTCATATAACCAGGAGGACGAGGCTACAGGACTGTGTTATATCATATAACCAGGAGGACGAGGCTACAGGACAGTGTTATGTCATATAACCAGGAGGACGAGGCTACAGGACAGTGTTATATCATATAACCAGGAGGATGTGGCTACAGGACAGTGTTATAACATATAACCAGGAGGACGAGGCTACAGGACAGGGTTAGATCATATAACCAGGAGGACAAGGGTACAGGACAGTGTTATGTCATATAACGAGGAGGACGAGGCTACAGGACAGTGTTATATCATATAACCAGGAGGACGAGGCTACAGGACAGTGTTATATGATATAACCAGGAGGACGAGGCTACAGGACAGTGTTATGTCACATAACCAGGAGGACGAGGCTACAGGACAGTGTTAGATCATATAACCAGGAGGACGAGGCTACAGGACAGTGTTATATCATATAACCAGGAGGACAAGGCTACAGGACAGTGTAATGTCATATAACCAGGAGGACGAGGCTACAGGACAGTGTTATATCATATAACCAGGAGGATGTGGCTACAGGACAGTGTTATATCATATAACCAGGAGGACGAGGCTACAGTACAGTGTTATGTCATATAACCAGGAGGACGAGGCTACAGGACAGTGTTATGTCATATAAGTAGGAGGACGAGGCTACAGGACAGTGTTATGTCATATAACCAGGAGGACGAGGCTACAGGACAGTGTTATGTCATATAACCAGGAGGACGAGGCTACAGGACAGTGTTATGTCATATAACCAGGAGGACGAGGCTACAGGACAGTGTTATGTCATATAACCAGGAGGACGAGGCTACAGGACAGTGTTATGTCATATAACCAGGTGGACGAGGCTACAGGACAGTGTTATATCATATAACCAGGAGGACGAGGCTACAGGACAGTGTTAAGTCATATAACCAAGAGGACGAGGCTACAGGACAGTGTTAGACCATATAACCAGGAGGACGAGGCTACAGGACAGTGTTATATCATATAACCAGGTGGACGAGGCTACAGGACAGTGTTATATCATATAACCAGGAGGACGAGGCTACAGGACAGTGTTATATCATATAACCAGGAGGACGAGGCTACAGGACAGTGTTATGTCATATAACCAGGAGGACGAGGCTACAGGACAGTGTTATGTAATATAACCAGGAGGACGAGGCTACAGGACAGTGTTATGTCATATAACCTGGTGGACGAGGCTACAGGACAGTGTTATATCATATAACCAGGAGGACGAGGCTACAGGACAGTGTTATGTCATATAACCAGGAGGACAAGGCTACAGGACAGTGTTATGTCATATAACGAGGAGGACGAGGCTACAGGACAGTGTTATGTCATATAACCAGGAGGACGAGGCTACAGGACAGTGTTATATGATATAACCAGGAGGACGAGGCTACAGGACAGTGTTATGTCATATAACCAAGGAGGACGAGGCTACAGGACAGTGTTATATCATATAACCAGGAGGACGAGGCTACAGGACAGTGTTATGTCATATAACCAGGAGGACTAGGCTACAGGACAGTCTTATGTCATATAACCAGGAGGACGAGGCTACAGGACAGTGTTATATCATATAACCAGGAGGATGTGGCTACAGGACAGTGTTATATCATATAAACAGGAGGACGAGGCTACAGGACAGTGTTATATCATATAACCAGGAGGACGAGGCTACAGGACAGTGTTATATCATATAAACAGGAGGACGAGGCTACAGGACAGTGTTATATCATATAACCAGGAGGACGAGGCTACAGCACAGTGTTATATCACATAACCAGGAGGACGAGGCTACAGGACAGTGTTAGGTCATATAACCAGGAGGACGAGACTACAGGACAGTGTTATGTCATATAACCAGGAGGACGAGGCTACAGGACAGTGTTATATCATATAACCAGGAGGACGAGACTACAGGACAGTGTTATGTCATATAACCAGGAGGACGAGGCTACAGGACAGTGTTATATCATATAACCAGGAGGACGAGGCTACAGGACAGTGTTATGTCATATAACCAGGAGGACGAGGCTACAGGATGGTGTTATGTCATATAACCAGGAGGACGAGGCTACAGGACGGTGTTATATCATATAACCAGGAGGACGAGGCTACAGGACGGTGTTATATCATATAACCAGGAGGACGAGGCTACAGGACAGTGTTATGTCATATAACCAGGAGGACGAGGCTACAGGACAGTGTTATATCATATAACCAGGAGGATGTGGCTACAGGACAGTGTTATATCATATAAACAGGAGGACAAGGCTACAGGACAGTGTTATATCATATAACCAGGAGGACGAGGCTACAGGACAGTGTTATATCATATAACCAGGAGGACGAGGCTACAGGACAGGTTTAGATCATATAACCAGGAGGACAAGGCTACAGGACAGTGTTATGTCATATAACGAGGAGGACGAGGCTACAGGACAGTGTTATATCATATAACCAGGAGGACGAGGCTACAGGACAGTGTTATATGATATAACCAGGAGGACGAGGCTACAGGACATTGTTATGTCATATAACCAGGAGGACGAGGCTACAGGACAGTGTTATATCATATAACCAGGAGGACGAGGCTACAGGACAGTGTTATGTCATATAACCAGGAGGACTAGGCTACAGGACAGTGTTATGTCATATAACCAGGAGGACGAGGCTACAGGACAGTATTATATCATATAACCAGGCGGACGAGGCTACAGGACAGTGTTAGATCATATAACCAGGAGGACGAGGCTACAGGACAGTGTTATATAATATAACCAGGAGGACGAGGCTACAGGACAGTGTTATATGATATAACCAGGAGGACGAGGCTACAGGACAGTGTTATGTCATATAACCAGGAGGACGAGGCTACAGGACAGTGTTATATCATATAACCAGGAGGACGAGGCTACAGGACAGTGTTATGTGATATAACCAGGAGGACTAGGCTACAGGACAGTGTTATGTCATATAACCAGGAGGACGAGGCTACAGGACAGTGTTATATCATATAACCAGGAGGATGTGGCTACAGGACAGTGTTATATCATATAAACAGGAGGACGAGGCTACAGGACAGTGTTATATCATATAACCAGGAGGACGAGGCTACAGGACAGTGTTATATCATATAACCAGGAGGACGAGGCTACAGGACAGTGTTATATCATATAAACAGGAGGACGAGGCTACAGGACAGTGTTATATCATATAACCAGGAGGACAAGGCTACAGGACAGTGTTATATCACATAACCAGGAGGACGAGGCTACAGGACAGTGTTAGATCATATAACCAGGAGGACGAGGCTACATGACAGTGTTATGTCATATAACCAGGAGGACGAGACTACAGGACAGTGTTATGTCATATAACAAGGAGGACGAGGCTACAGGACAGTGTTATATCATATAACCAGGAGGACGAGACTACAGGACAGTGTTATGTCATATAACCAGGAGGACGAGGCTACAGGACAGTGTTATGTCATATAACCAGGAGGACGAGGCTACAGGACAGTGTTATGTCATATAACCAGGAGGACGAGACTACAGGACAGTGTTATGTCATATAACCAGGAGGACGAGGCTACAGGACAGTGTTATATCATATAACCAGGAGGACGAGACTACAGGACAGTGTTATGTCATATAACCAGGAGGACGAGGCTACAGGACAGTGTTATGTCATATAACCAGGAGGACGAGGCTACAGGACAGTGTTATGTCATATAACCAGGAGGACGAGGCTACAGGATGGTGTTATGTCATATAACCAGGAGGACAAGGCTACAGGACGGTGTTATATCATATAACCAGGAGGACGAGGCTACAGGACGGTGTTATATCATATAACCAGGAGGACGAGGCTACAGGACAGTGTTATGTCATATAACCAGGAGGACGAGGCTACAGGACAGTGTTATATCATATAACCAGGAGGATGTGGCTACAGGACAGTGTTATATCATATAAACAGGAGGACAAGGCTACAGGACAGTGTTATATCATATAACCAGGAGGATGAGGCTACAGGACAGTGTTATATCATATAACCAGGAGGACGAGGCTACAGGACAGGGTTAGATCATATAACCAGGAGGACAAGGCTACAGGACAGTGTTATGTCATATAACGAGGAGGACGAGGCTACAGGACAGTGTTATATCATATAACCAGGAGGACGAGGCTACAGGACAGTGTTATGTCATATAACCAGGAGGACTAGGCTACAGGACAGTGTTATGTCATATAACCAGGAGGACGAGGCTACAGCACAGTGTTATATCATATAACCAGGAGGATGTGGCTACGGGACAGTGTTATATCATATAACCAGGAGGACGAGACTACGGGACAGTGTTAGATCATATAACCAGGAGGACGAGGCTACAGGACAGTGTTAGATCATATAACCAGGAGGACGAGGCTACAGGACAGTGTTATATCATATAACAATGAGGACAAACCTACAGGACAGTGTTATGTCATATAACCAGGAGGACGAGGCTACAGGACAGTGTTATGTCATATAACCAGGAGGACAGGACTACAGGACAGTGTTATATCATATAACCAGGAGGACGAGGCTACAGGACAGTGTTATGTCATATAACCAGGAGGACGAGATTCCAGGACAGTGTATTGTCATATAACCAGGAGGACGAGGCTACAGGACAGTGTTATATCATATAACCAGGAGGACGAGGCTACAGGAGAGTGCTATGTCATATAACCAGGAGGACGAGGCTACAGGACAGTGTTTGATCATATAACCAGGAGGACGAGGCTACAGGACTGTGTTAGACCATATAACCAGGAGGACGAGGCTACAGGACAGTGTTATTACATGTAACCAGGAGGACGAGGCTACAGGACAGTGTTATATCATATAACCAGGAGGACGAGGCTACAGGACAGTGTTATGTCATATAACCAGGAGGACGAGGCTACAGGACAGTGTTATATCATATAACCAGGAGGACGAGGCTACAGGACAGTGTTATATCATATAACCAGGAGGACGAGGCTACAGGACAGTGTTATGTCATATAACCAGGAGGACTAGGCTACAGGACAGTAGTTATAGTCATATAACCAGGCGGACGAGGCTACAGGACAGTGTTAGATCATATAACCAGGAGGACGAGGCTACAGGACAGTGTTATATAATATAACCAGGAGGACGAGGCTACAGGACAGTGTTATATGATATAACCAGGAGGACGAGGCTACAGGACAGTGTTATGTCATATAACCAGGAGGACGAGGCTACAGGACAGTGTTATATCATATAACCAGGAGGACGAGGCTACAGGACAGTGTTATGTGATATAACCAGGAGGACTAGGCTACAGGACAGTGTTATGTCATATAACCAGGAGGACGAGGCTACAGGACAGTGTTATATCATATAACCAGTAGGATGTGGCTACAGGACAGTGTTATATCATATAAACAGGAGGACGAGGCTACAGGACAGTGTTATATCATATAACCAGGAGGACGAGGCTACAGGACAGTGTTATATCATATAACCAGGAGGACGAGGCTACAGGACAGTGTTATATCATATAAACAGGAGGACGAGGCTACAGGACAGTGTTATATCATATAACCAGGAGGACGAGGCTACAGGACAGTGTTATATCACATAACCAGGAGGACGAGGCTACAGGACAGTGTTAGATCATATAACCAGGAGGACGAGGCTACATGACAGTGTTATGTCATATAACCAGGAGGACGAGACTACAGGACAGTGTTATGTCATATAACAAGGAGGACGAGGCTACAGGACAGTGTTATATCATATAACCAGGAGGACGAGACTACAGGACAGTGTTATGTCATATAACCAGGAGGACGAGGCTACAGGACAGTGTTATGTCATATAACCAGGAGGACGAGGCTACAGGACAGTGTTATGTCATATAACCAGGAGGACGAGGCTACAGGATGGTGTTATGTCATATAACCAGGAGGACAAGGCTACAGGACGGTGTTATATCATATAACCAGGAGGACGAGGCTACAGGACGGTGTTATATCATATAACCAGGAGGACGAGGCTACAGGACAGTGTTATGTCATATAACCAGGAGGACGAGGCTACAGGACAGTGTTATATCATATAACCAGGAGGATGTGGCTACAGGACAGTGTTATATCATATAAACAGGAGGACAAGGCTACAGGACAGTGTTATATCATATAACCAGGAGGATGAGGCTACAGGACAGTGTTATATCATATAACCAGGAGGACGAGGCTACAGGACAGGGTTAGATCATATAACCAGGAGGACAAGGCTACAGGACAGTGTTATGTCATATAACGAGGAGGACGAGGCTACAGGACAGTGTTATATCATATAACCAGGAGGACGAGGCTACAGGACAGTGTTATGTCATATAACCAGGAGGACTAGGCTACAGGACAGTGTTATGTCATATAACCAGGAGGACGAGGCTACAGCACAGTGTTATATCATATAACCAGGAGGATGTGGCTACGGGACAGTGTTATATCATATAACCAGGAGGACGAGACTACGGGACAGTGTTAGATCATATAACCAGGAGGACGAGGCTACAGGACAGTGTTAGATCATATAACCAGGAGGACGAGGCTACAGGACAGTGTTATATCATATAACAATGAGGACAAACCTACAGGACAGTGTTATGTCATATAACCAGGAGGACGAGGCTACAGGACAGTGTTATGTCATATAACCAGGAGGACAGGAATACAGGACAGTGTTATATCATATAACCAGGAGGACGAGGCTACAGGACAGTGTTATGTCATATAACCAGGAGGACGAGATTCCAGGACAGTGTATTGTCATATAACCAGGAGGACGAGGCTACAGGACAGTGTTATATCATATAACCAGGAGGACGAGGCTACAGGAGAGTGCTATGTCATATAACCAGGAGGACGAGGCTACAGGACAGTGTTTGATCATATAACCAGGAGGACGAGGCTACAGGACTGTGTTAGACCATATAACCAGGAGGACGAGGCTACAGGACAGTGTTATTACATGTAACCAGGAGGACGAGGCTACAGGACAGTGTTATATCATATAACCAGGAGGACGAGGCTACAGGACAGTGTTATGTCATATAACCAGGAGGACGAGGCTACAGGACAGTGTTATATCATATAACCAGGAGGACGAGGCTACAGGACAGTGTTATATCATATAACCAGGAGGACGAGGCTACAGGACAGTGTTCTGTAATATAACCAGGAGGACGAGGCTACAGGACAGTGTTATGTCATATAACCAGGAGGACGAGGCTACAGGACAGTGTTATATCATATAACCAAGAGGACGAGGCTACAGGACAGTGTTAAGTCATATAACCAGGAGGACGAGGCTACAGGACAGTGTTATGTCATATAAGTAGGAGGACGAGGCTACAGGACAGTGTTATGTCATATAACCAGGAGGACGAGGCTACAGGACAGTGTTATGTCATATAACCAGGAGGACGAGGCTACAGGACAGTGTTATGTCATATAACCAGGAGGACGAGGCTACAGGACAGTGTTATGTCATATAACCAGGAGGACGAGGCTACAGGACAGTGTTATGTCATATAACCAGGTGGACGAGGCTACAGGACAGTGTTATATCATATAACCAGGAGGACGAGGCTACAGGACAGTGTTAAGTCATATAACCAGGAGGACGAGGCTACAGGACTGTGTTAGACCATATAACCAGGAGGACGAGGCTACAGGACAGTGTTATATCATATAACCAGGTGGACGAGGCTACAGGACAGTGTTATATCATATAACCAGGAGGACGAGGCTATAGGACAGTGTTATATCATATAACCAGGAGGACGAGGCTACAGGACATTGTTATGTCATATAACCAGGAGGACGAGGCTACAGGACAGTGTTATATCATATAACCAGGAGGACGAGGCTACAGGACAGTGTTAAGTCATATAACCAGGAGGACGAGGCTACAGGACAGTGTCATGTCATATAACCAGGAGGACGAGGCTACAGGACAGTATTATATCATATAACCAGGCGGACGAGGCTACAGGACAGTGTTAGATCATATAACCAGGAGGACGAGGCTACAGGACAGTGTTATATAATATAACCAGGAGGACGAGGCTACAGGACAGTGTTATATGATATAACCAGGAGGACGAGGCTACAGGACAGTGTTATGTCATATAACCAGGAGGACGAGGCTACAGGACAGTGTTATATCATATAACCAGGAGGACGAGGCTACAGGACAGTGTTATGTGATATAACCAGGAGGACTAGGCTACAGGACAGTGTTATGTCATATAACCAGGAGGACGAGGCTACAGGACAGTGTTATATCATATAACCAGGAGGATGTGGCTACAGGACAGTGTTATATCATATAAACAGGAGGACGAGGCTACAGGACAGTGTTATATCATATAACCAGGAGGACGAGGCTACAGGACAGTGTTATATCATATAACCAGGAGGACGAGGCTACAGGACAGTGTTATATCATATAAAAAGGAGGACGAGGCTACAGGACGGTGTTATATCATATAACCAGGAGGACGAGGCTACAGGACGGTGTTATATCATATAACCAGGAGGACGAGGCTACAGGACAGTGTTATGTCATATAACCAGGAGGACGAGGCTACAGGACAGTGTTATATCATATAACCAGGAGGATGTGGCTACAGGACAGTGTTATATCATATAAACAGGAGGACAAGGCTACAGGACAGTGTTATATCATATAACCAGGAGGATGAGGCTACAGGACAGTGTTATATCATATAACCAGGAGGACGAGGCTACAGGACAGGGTTAGATCATATAACCAGGAGGACAAGGCTACAGGACAGTGTTATGTCATATAACGAGGAGGACGAGGCTACAGGACAGTGTTATATCATATAACCAGGAGGACGAGGCTACAGGACAGTGTTATGTCATATAACCAGGAGGACTAGGCTACAGGACAGTGTTATGTCATATAACCAGGAGGACGAGGCTACAGCACAGTGTTATATCATATAACCAGGAGGATGTGGCTACGGGACAGTGTTATATCATATAACCAGGAGGACGAGACTACGGGACAGTGTTAGATCATATAACCAGGAGGACGAGGCTACAGGACAGTGTTAGATCATATAACCAGGAGGACGAGGCTACAGGACAGTGTTATATCATATAACAATGAGGACAAACCTACAGGACAGTGTTATGTCATATAACCAGGAGGACGAGGCTACAGGACAGTGTTATGTCATATAACCAGGAGGACAGGACTACAGGACAGTGTTATATCATATAACCAGGAGGACGAGGCTACAGGACAGTGTTATGTCATATAACCAGGAGGACGAGATTCCAGGACAGTGTATTGTCATATAACCAGGAGGACGAGGCTACAGGACAGTGTTATATCATATAACCAGGAGGACGAGGCTACAGGAGAGTGCTATGTCATATAACCAGGAGGACGAGGCTACAGGACAGTGTTATGTCATATAACCAGGAGGACGAGGCTACAGGACAGTGTTTGATCATATAACCAGGAGGACGAGGCTACAGGACTGTGTTAGACCATATAACCAGGAGGACGAGGCTACAGGACAGTGTTATTACATGTAACCAGGAGGACGAGGCTACAGGACAGTGTTATATCATATAACCAGGAGGACGAGGATACAGGACAGTGTTATGTCATATAACCAGGAGGACGAGGCTACAGGACAGTGTTATATCATATAACCAGGAGGACGAGGCTACAGGACAGTGTTATATCATATAACCAGGAGGACGAGGCTACAGGACAGTGTTCTGTCATATAACCAGGAGGACGAGGCTACAGGACAGTGTTATGTCATATAACCAGGAGGACGAGGCTACAGGACAGTGTTATATCATATAACCAAGAGGACGTGGCTACAGGACAGTGTTAAGTCATATAAGCAGGAGGACGAGGCTACAGGACAGTGTTATGTCATATAAGTAGGAGGACGAGGCTACAGGACAGTGTTATGTCATATAACCAGGAGGACGAGGCTACAGGACAGTGTTATGTCATATAACCTGGAGGACGAGGCTACAGGACAGTGTTATGTCATATAACCAGGAGGACGAGGCTACAGGACAGTGTTATGTCATATAACCAGGAGGACGAGGCTACAGGACAGTGTTATGTCATATAACCAGGTGGACGAGGCTACAGGACAGTGTTATATCATATAACCAGGAGGACGAGGCTACAGGACAGTGTTTGATCATATAACCAGGAGGACGAGGCTACAGGACTGTGTTAGACCATATAACCAGGAGGACGAGGCTACAGGACAGTGTTATTACATGTAACCAGGAGGACGAGGCTACAGGACAGTGTTATATCATATAACCAGGAGGACGAGGATACAGGACAGTGTTATGTCATATAACCAGGAGGACGAGGCTACAGGACAGTGTTATATCATATAACCAGGAGGACGAGGCTACAGGACAGTGTTATATCATATAACCAGGAGGACGAGGCTACAGGACAGTGTTCTGTCATATAACCAGGAGGACGAGGCTACAGGACAGTGTTATGTCATATAACCAGGAGGACGAGGCTACAGGACAGTGTTATATCATATAACCAAGAGGACGTGGCTACAGGACAGTGTTAAGTCATATAAGCAGGAGGACGAGGCTACAGGACAGTGTTATGTCATATAAGTAGGAGGACGAGGCTACAGGACAGTGTTATGTCATATAACCAGGAGGACGAGGCTACAGGACAGTGTTATGTCATATAACCTGGAGGACGAGGCTACAGGACAGTGTTATGTCATATAACCAGGAGGACGAGGCTACAGGACAGTGTTATGTCATATAACCAGGAGGACGAGGCTACAGGACAGTGTTATGTCATATAACCAGGTGGACGAGGCTACAGGACAGTGTTATATCATATAACCAGGAGGACGAGGCTACAGGACAGTGTTAAGTCATATAACCAGGAGGACGAGGCTACAGGACTGTGTTAGACCATATAACCAGGAGGACGAGGATACAGGACAGTGTTATATCATATAACCAGGTGGACGAGGCTACAGGACAGTGTTATATCATATAACCAGGAGGACGAGGCTACAGGACAGTGTTATATCATATAACCAGGAGGACGAGGCTACAGGACATTGTTATGTCATATAACCAGGAGGACGAGGCTACAGGACAGTGTTATATCATATAACCAGGAGGACGAGGCTACAGGACAGTGTTAAGTCATATAACCAGGAGGACGAGGCTACAGGACAGTGTCATGTCATATAACCAGGAGGACGAGGCTACAGGACAGTGTTATGTCATATAACCAGGAGGACGAGGCTACAGGACAGTGTTATCTCATATAACCAGGAGGATGTGGCTACAGGACAGTGTTATATCATATAAACAGGAGGACGAGGCTACAGGACAGTGTTATATCATATAACCAGGAGGACGAGGCTACAGGTCAGTGTTATATCATATAACCAGGAGGACGAGGCTACAGGACAGTGTTATATCATATAACCAGGAGGACGAGGCTACAGGACAGTGTTATATCATATAACCAGGAGAACGAGGCTACATTACAGTGTTATATCATCTAACCAGGAGGACGAGGCTACAGGACAATGTTACATCATATAACCAGGAGGACGAGGCTACAGGACAGTGTTATGTCATATAACCAGGAGGACGAGGCTACAGGACAGTGTTATGTCATATAACCAGGAGGACGAGACTACAGGACAGTGTTTTGTCATATAACCAGGAGGACGAGACTACAGGACAGTGTTATGTCATATAACCAGGAGGACGAGGCTACAGGACAGTGTTATATCATATAACCAGGAGGACGAGACTACAGGACAGTGTTATGTCATATAACCAGGAGGACGAGGCTACAGGACAGTGTTATGTCATATAACCAGGAGGACGAGGCTACAGGACAGTGTGATGTCATATAACCAGGAGGACGAGGCTACAGGATGGTGTTATGTCATATAACCAGGAGGACAAGGCTACAGGACGGTGTTATATCATATAACCAGGAGGACGAGGCTACAGGACGGTGTTATATCATATAACCAGGAGGACGAGGCTACAGGACAGTGTTATGTCATATAACCAGGAGGACGAGGCTACAGGACAGTGTTATATCATATAACCAAGAGGACGAGGCTACAGGACAGTGTTAAGTCATATAACCAGGAGGACGAGGCTACAGGACAGTGTTATGTCATATAAGTAGGAGGACGAGGCTACAGGACAGTGTTATGTCATATAACCAGGAGGACGAGGCTACAGGACAGTGTTATGTCATATAACCAGGAGGACGAGGCTACAGGACAGTGTTATGTCATATAACCAGGAGGACGAGGCTACAGGACAGTGTTATGTCATATAACCAGGAGGACGAGGCTACAGGACAGTGTTATGTCATATAACCAGGTAGACGAGGCTACAGGACAGTGTTATATCATATAACCAGGAGGACGAGGCTACAGGACAGTGTTAAGTCATATAACCAGGAGGACGAGGCTACAGGACTGTGTTAGACCATATAACCAGGAGGACGAGGCTACAGGACAGTGTTATATCATATAACCAGGTGGACGAGGCTACAGGACAGTGTTATATCATATAACCAGGAGGACGAGGCTACAGGACAGTGTTATATCATATAACCAGGAGGACGAGGCTACAGGACATTGTTATGTCATATAACCAGGAGGACGAGGCTACAGGACAGTGTGATATCATATAACCAGGAGGACGAGGCTACAGGACAGTGTTAAGTCATATAACCAGGAGGACGAGGCTACAGGACAGTGTCATGTCATATAACCAGGAGGACGAGGCTACAGGACAGTGTTATGTCATATAACCAGGAGGACGAGGCTACAGGACAGTGTTATCTCATATAACCAGGAGGATGTGGCTACAGGACAGTGTTATATCATATAAACAGGAGGACGAGGCTACAGGACAGTGTTATATCATATAACCAGGAGGACGAGGCTACAGGTCAGTGTTATATCATATAACCAGGAGGACGAGGCTACAGGACAGTGTTATATCATATAACCAGGAGGACGAGGCTACAGGACAGTGTTATATCATATAACCAGGAGAACGAGGCTACATTACAGTGTTATATCATCTAACCAGGAGGACGAGGCTACAGGACAATGTTATATCATATAACCAGGAGGACGAGGCTACAGGACAGTGTTATGTCATATAACCAGGAGGACGAGGCTACAGGACAGTGTTATGTCATATAACTAGGAGGACGAGACTACAGGACAGTGTTTTGTCATATAACCAGGAGGACGAGACTACAGGACAGTGTTATGTCATATAACCAGGAGGACGAGGCTACAGGACAGTGTTATATCATATAACCAGGAGGACGAGACTACAGGACAGTGTTATGTCATATAACCAGGAGGACGAGGCTACAGGACAGTGTTATGTCATATAACCAGGAGGACGAGGCTACAGGACAGTGTGATGTCATATAACCAGGAGGACGAGGCTAGAGGATGGTGTTATGTCATATAACCAGGAGGACGAGTCTACAGGACGGTGTTATATCATATAACCAGGAGGACGAGGCTACAGGACGGTGTTATATCATATAACCAGGAGGACGAGGCTACAGGACAGTGTTATATGATATAACCAGGAGGACGAGGCTACAGGACAGTGTTATATCATATAACCAGGAGGATGTGGCTACAGGACAGTGTTATATCATATAAACAGGAGGACAAGGCTACAGGACAGTGTTATATCATATAACCAGGAGGACGAGGCTACAGGACAGTGTTATATCATATAACCAGGAGGACGAGGCTACAGGACAGGGTTAGATCATATAACCAGGAGGACAAGGCTACAGGACAGTGTTATGTCATATAACGAGGAGGACGAGGCTACAGGACAGTGTTATATAATATAACCAGGAGGACGAGGCTACAGGACAGTGTTATATGATATAACCAGGAGGACGAGGCTACAGGACAGTGTTATGTCATATAACCAGGAGGACGAGGCTACAGGACAGTGTTATATCATATAACCAGGAGGACGAGGCTACAGGACAGTGTTATAACATATAACCAGGAGGACAAGGCTACAGGACAGTGTTATGTCATATAACCAGGAGGACGAGGCTACAGGACAGTGTTATGTCATATAACCAGGAGGACGAGGCTACAGGACAGTGTTATGTCATATAACCAGGAGGACGAGGCTACAGGACAGTGTTATATCATATAACCAAGAGGACGAGGCTACAGGACAGTGTTAAGTCATATAACCAGGAGGACGAGGCTACAGGACAGTGTTATGTCATATAACCAGGAGGACGAGGCTACAGGACAGTGTTATGTCATATAACCAGGAGGACGAGGCTACAGGACAGTGTTATGTCATATAACCAGGAGGACGAGGCTACAGGACAGTGTTATGTCATATAACCAGGTGGACGAGGCTACAGGACAGTGTTATATCATATAACCAGGAGGACGAGGCTACAGGACAGTGTTATATCATATAACCAGGAGGACGAGGCTACAGGACAGTGTTATGTCATATAACCAGGAGGACGAGACTACAGGACAGTGTTATATCATATAACCAGGAGGACGAGGCTACAGGACAGTGTTATATCATATAACCAGGAGAACGAGGCTACATTACAGTGTTATGTCATATAACCAGGAGGACGAGGCTACAGGACAGTGTTATGTCATATAACCAGGAGGACGAGGCTACAGGACAGTGTGATGTCATATAACCAGGAGGACGAGGCTACAGGATGGTGTTATGTCATATAACCAGGAGGACAAGGCTACAGGACGGTGTTATATCATATAACCAGGAGGACGAGGCTACAGGACGGTGTTATATCATATAACCAGGAGGACGAGGCTACAGGACAGTGTTATGTCATATAACCAGGAGGACGAGGCTACAGGACAGTGTTATATCATATAACCAAGAGGACGAGGCTACAGGACAGTGTTAAGTCATATAACCAGGAGGACGAGGCTACAGGACAGTGTTATGTCATATAAGTAGGAGGACGAGGCTACAGGACAGTGTTATGTCATATAACCAGGAGGACGAGGCTACAGGACAGTGTTATGTCATATAACCAGGAGGACGAGGCTACAGGACAGTGTTATGTCATATAACCAGGAGGACGAGGCTACAGGACAGTGTTATGTCATATAACCAGGAGGACGAGGCTACAGGACAGTGTTATGTCATATAACCAGGAGGACGAGGCTACAGGACAGTGTTATGTCATATAACCAGGTATACGAGGCTACAGGACAGTGTTATATCATATAACCAGGAGGACGAGGCTACAGGACAGTGATAAGTCATATAACCAGGAGGACGAGGCTACAGGACTGTGTTAGACCATATAACCAGGAGGACGAGGCTACAGGACAGTGTTATATCATATAACCAGGTGGACGAGGCTACAGGACAGTGTTATATCATATAACCAGGAGGACGAGGCTACAGGACAGTGTTATATCATATAACCAGGAGGACGAGGCTACAGGACATTGTTATGTCATATAACCAGGAGGACGAGGCTACAGGACAGTGTTATATCATATAACCAGGAGGACGAGGCTACAGGACAGTGTTAAGTCATATAACCAGGAGGACGAGGCTACAGGACAGTGTCATGTCATATAACCAGGAGGACGAGGCTACAGGACAGTGTTATGTCATATAACCAGGAGGACGAGGCTACAGGACAGTGTTATCTCATATAACCAGGAGGATGTGGCTACAGGACAGTGTTATATCATATAAACAGGAGGACGAGGCTACAGGACAGTGTTATATCATATAACCAGGAGGACGAGGCTACAGGTCAGTGTTATATCATATAACCAGGAGGACGAGGCTACAGGACAGTGTTATATCATATAACCAGGAGGACGAGGCTACAGGACAGTGTTATATCATATAACCAGGAGAACGAGGCTACATTACAGTGTTATATCATCTAACCAGGAGGACGAGGCTACAGGACAATGTTATATCATATAACCAGGAGGACGAGGCTACAGGACAGTGTTATGTCATATAACCAGGAGGACGAGGCTACAGGACAGTGTTATGTCATATAACTAGGAGGACGAGACTACAGGACAGTGTTTTGTCATATAACCAGGAGGACGAGACTACAGGACAGTGTTATGTCATATAACCAGGAGGACGAGGCTACAGGACAGTGTTATATCATATAACCAGGAGGACGAGACTACAGGACAGTGTTATGTCATATAACCAGGAGGACGAGGCTACAGGACAGTGTTATGTCATATAACCAGGAGGACGAGGCTACAGGACAGTGTGATGTCATATAACCAGGAGGACGAGGCTAGAGGATGGTGTTATGTCATATAACCAGGAGGACGAGGCTACAGGACGGTGTTATATCATATAACCAGGAGGACGAGGCTACAGGACGGTGTTATATCATATAACCAGGAGGACGAGGCTACAGGACAGTGTTATATGATATAACAAGGAGGACGAGGCTACAGGACAGTGTTATATCATATAACCAGGAGGATGTGGCTACAGGACAGTGTTATATCATATAAACAGGAGGACAAGGCTACAGGACAGTGTTATATCATATAACCAGGAGGACGAGGCTACAGGACAGTGTTATATCATATAACCAGGAGGACGAGGCTACAGGACAGGGTTAGATCATATAACCAGGAGGACAAGGCTACAGGACAGTGTTATGTCATATAACGAGGAGGACGAGGCTACAGGACAGTGTTATATAATATAACCAGGAGGACGAGGCTACAGGACAGTGTTATATGATATAACCAGGAGGACGAGGCTACAGGACAGTGTTATGTCATATAACCAGGAGGACGAGGCTACAGGACAGTGTTATATCATATAACCAGGAGGACGAGGCTACAGGACAGTGTTATAACATATAACCAGGAGGACAAGGCTACAGGACAGTGTTATGTCATATAACCAGGAGGACGAGGCTACAGGACAGTGTTATGTCATATAACCAGGAGGACGAGGCTACAGGACAGTGTTATGTCATATAACCAGGAGGACGAGGCTACAGGACAGTGTTATATCATATAACCAAGAGGACGAGGCTACAGGACAGTGTTAAGTCATATAACCAGGAGGACGAGGCTACAGGACAGTGTCATGTCATATAACCAGGAGGACGAGGCTACAGGACAGTGTTATGTCATATAACCAGGAGGACGAGGCTACAGGACAGTGTTATGTCATATAACCAGGAGGACGAGGCTACAGGACAGTGTTATGTCATATAACCAGGTGGACGAGGCTACAGGACAGTGTTATATCATATAACCAGGAGGACGAGGCTACAGGACAGTGTTATATCATATAACCAGGAGGACGAGGCTACAGGACAGTGTTATGTCATATAACCAGGAGGACGAGACTACAGGACAGTGTTATATCATATAACCAGGAGGACGAGGCTACAGGACAGTGTTATGTCATATAACCAGGAGGATGAGACTACAGGACAGTGTTATATCATATAACCAGGAGGACGAGACTACAGGACAGTGTTATGTCATATAACCAGGAGGACGAGGCTACTGGACAGTGTTATTTCATATAACCAGGAGGACGAGGCTACAGGACGGTGTTATGTCATATAACCAGGAGGACGAGGCTACAGGACTGTGTTATATCATATAACCAGGAGGACGAGGCTACAGGACAGTGTTATGTCATATAACCAGGAGGACGAGGCTACAGGACAGTGTTATATCATATAACCAGGAGGATGTGGCTACAGGACAGTGTTATAACATATAACCAGGAGGACGAGGCTACAGGACAGGGTTAGATCATATAACCAGGAGGACAAGGGTACAGGACAGTGTTATGTCATATAACGAGGAGGACGAGGCTACAGGACAGTGTTATATCATATAACCAGGAGGACGAGGCTACAGGACAGTGTTATATGATATAACCAGGAGGACGAGGCTACAGGACAGTGTTATGTCACATAACCAGGAGGACGAGGCTACAGGACAGTGTTAGATCATATAACCAGGAGGACGAGGCTACAGGACAGTGTTATATCATATAACCAGGAGGACAAGGCTACAGGACAGTGTAATGTCATATAACCAGGAGGACGAGGCTACAGGACAGTGTTATATCATATAACCAGGAGGATGTGGCTACAGGACAGTGTTATATCATATAACCAGGAGGACGAGGCTACAGTACAGTGTTATGTCATATAACCAGGAGGACGAGGCTACAGGACAGTGTTATGTCATATAAGTAGGAGGACGAGGCTACAGGACAGTGTTATGTCATATAACCAGGAGGACGAGGCTACAGGACAGTGTTATGTCATATAACCAGGAGGACGAGGCTACAGGACAGTGTTATGTCATATAACCAGGAGGACGAGGCTACAGGACAGTGTTATGTCATATAACCAGGAGGACGAGGCTACAGGACACTGTTATGTCATATAACCAGGTGGACGAGGCTACAGGACAGTGTTATATCATATAACCAGGAGGACGAGGCTACAGGACAGTGTTAAGTCATATAACCAAGAGGACGAGGCTACAGGACAGTGTTAGACCATATAACCAGGAGGACGAGGCTACAGGACAGTGTTATATCATATAACCAGGTGGACGAGGCTACAGGACAGTGTTATATCATATAACCAGGAGGACGAGGCTACAGGACAGTGTTATATCATATAACCAGGAGGACGAGGCTACAGGACAGTGTTATGTCATATAACCAGGAGGACGAGGCTACAGGACAGTGTTATGTCATATAACCAGGAGGACGAGGCTACAGGACAGTGTTATGTCATATAACCTGGTGGACGAGGCTACAGGACAGTGTTATATCATATAACCAGGAGGACGAGGCTACAGGACAGTGTTATGTCATATAACCAGGAGGACGAGGCTACAGGACAGTGTTATGTCATATAACGAGGAGGACGAGGCTACAGGACAGTGTTATGTCATATAACCAGGAGGACGAGGCTACAGGACAGTGTTATATGATATAACCAGGAGGACGAGGCTACAGGACAGTGTTATGTCATATAACCAGGAGGACGAGGCTACAGGACAGTGTTATATCATATAACCAGGAGGACGAGGCTACAGGACAGTGTTATGTCATATAACCAGGAGGACTAGGCTACAGGACAGTGTTATGTCATATAACCAGGAGGACGAGGCTACAGGACAGTGTTATATCATATAACCAGGAGGATGTGGCTACAGGACAGTGTTATATCATATAAACAGGAGGACGAGGCTACAGGACAGTGTTATATCATATAACCAGATGGACGAGGCTACAGGACAGTGTTATATCATATAAACAGGAGGACGAGGCTACAGGACAGTGTTATATCATATAACCAGGAGGACGAGGCTACAGCACAGTGTTATATCACATAAACAGGAGGACGAGGCTACAGGACAGTGTTAGGTCATATAACCAGGAGGACGAGGCTACAGGACAGTGTTATGTCATATAACCAGGAGGACGAGACTAGAGGACAGTGTTATGTCATATAACCAGGAGGACGAGGCTACAGGACAGTGTTATATCATATAACCAGGAGGACGAGACTACAGGACAGTGTTATGTCATATAACCAGGAGGACGAGGCTACAGGACAGTGTTATATCATATAACCAGGAGGACGAGGCTACAGGACAGTGTTATGTCATATAACCAGGAGGACGAGGCTACAGGATGGTGTTATGTCTTATAACCAGGAGGACGAGGCTACAGGACGGTGTTATATCATATAACCAGGAGGACGAGGCTACAGGACGGTGTTATATCATATAACCAGGAGGACGAGGCTACAGGACAGTGTTATGTCATATAACGAGGAGGACGAGGCTACAGGACAGTGTTATATCATATAACCAAGAGGACGAGGCTACAGGACAGTGTTATATGATATAACCAGGAGGACGAGGCTACAGGACATTGTTATGTCATATAACCAGGAGGACGAGGCTACAGGACAGTGTTATATCATATAACCAGGAGGACGAGGCTACAGGACAGTGTTATGTCATATAACCAGGAGGACTAGGCTACAGGACAGTGTTATGTCATATAACCAGGAGGACGAGGCAACAGGACAGTATTATATCATATAACCAGGCGGACGAGGCTACAGGACAGTGTTAGATCATATAACCAGGAGGACGAGGCTACAGGACAGTGTTATATCATATAACAATGAGGACAAGGCTACAAGACAGTGTTATGTCATATAACCAGGAGGACGAGGCTACAGGACAGTGTTATGTCATATAACCAGGAGGACAGGACTACAGGACAGTGTTATATCATATAACCAGGAGGACGAGGCTACAGGACAGTGTTATGTCATATAACCAGGAGGACGAGATTACAGGACAGTGTATTGTCATATAACCAGGAGGACGAGGCTACAGGACAGTGTTATATCATATAACCAGGAGGACGAGGCTACAGGAGAGTGCTATGTCATATAACCAGGAGGACGAGGCTACAGGACAGTGTTATGTCATATAACCAGGAGGACGAGGCTACAGGACAGTGTTTGATCATATAACCAGGAGGACGAGGCTACAGGACTGTGTTAGACCATATAACGAGGAGGACGAGGCTACAGGACAGTGTTATTACATGTAACCAGGAGGACGAGGCTACAGGACAGTGTTATATCATATAACCAGGAGGACGAGGCTACAGGACAGTGTTATGTCATATAACCACGAGGAAGATGGCTACAGGACAGTGTTATATCATATAACCAGGAGGACGAGGCTACAGGACAGTGTTATGTCATATAACCAGGAGGACGACGCTACAGGACAGTGTTATGTCATATAACCAGGAGGACGAGGCTACAGGACAGTGTTATGTCATATAACCAGGAGGACGAGGCTACAGGACAGTGTTATATCATATAACCAAGAGGACGAGGCTACAGGACAGTGTTAAGTCATATAACCAGGAGGACGAGGCTACAGGACAGTGTTATGTCATATAACCAGGTGGACGAGGCTACAGGACAGTGTTATATCATATAACCAGGAGGACGAGGCTACAGGACAGTGTTATATCATATAACCAGGAGGACGAGGCTACAGGACAGTGTTATGTCATATAACCAGGAGGACGAGACTACAGGACAGTGTTATATCATATAACCAGGAGGACAAGGCTACAGGACAGTGTTATGTCATATAACCAGGAGGACGAGACTACAGGACAGTGTTATATCATATAACCAGGAGGACGAGACTACAGGACAGTGTTATGTCATATAACCAGGAGGACGAGGCTACAGGACAGTGTTATGTCATATAACCAGGAGGACGAGGCTACAGGACAGTGTTATTTCATATAACCAGGAGGACGAGGCTACAGGACGGTGTTATGTCATATAACCAGGAGGACGAGGCTACAGGACTGTGTTATATCATATAACCAGGAGGACAAGGCTACAGGACAGTGTTATGTCATATAACCAGTAGGACGAGGCTACAGGACAGTGTTATATCATATAACCAGGAGGATGTGGCTACAGGACAGTGTTATAGCATATAACCAGGAGGACGAGGCTACAGGACAGGGTTAGATCATATAACCAGGAGGACAAGGGTACAGGACAGTGTTATGTCATATAACGAGGAGGACGAGGCTACAGGACAGTGTTATATCATATAACAAGGACGAGGCTACAGGACAGTGTTATATGATATAACCAGGAGGACGAGGCTACAGGACAGTGTTATGTCACATAACCAGGAGGACGAGGCTACAGGACAGTGTTAGATCATATAACCAGGAGGACGAGGCTACAGGACAGTGTTATGTCATATAACCAGGAGGACGAGGCTACAGGACAGTGTTATATCATATAACCAGGAGGATGTGGCTACAGGACAGTGTTATATCATATAACCAGGAGGACGAGACTACAGTACAGTGTTATGTCATATAACCAGGAGGACGAGGCTACAGGACAGTGTTATGTCATATAAGTAGGAGGACGAGGCTACAGGACAGTGTTATGTCATATAACCAGGAGGACGAGGCTACAGGACAGTGTTATGTCATATAACCAGGAGGACGAGGCTACAGGACAGTGTTATGTCATATAACCAGGAGGACGAGGCTACAGGACAGTGTTATGTCATATAACCAGGAGGACGAGGCTACAGGACAGTGTTATGTCATATAACCAGGTGGACGAGGCTACAGGACAGCGTTATATCATATAACCAGGAGGACGAGGCTACAGGACAGTGTTAAGTCATATAACCAAGAGGACGAGGCTACAGGACAGTGTTAGACCATATAACCAGGAGGACGAGGCTACAGGACAGTGTTATATCATATAACCAGGTGGACGAGGCTACAGGACAGTGTTATGTCATATAACCAGGAGGACAAGGGTACAGGACAGTGTTATGTCATATAACGAGGAGGACGAGGCTACAGGACAGTGTTATATCATATAACCAGGACGAGGCTACAGGACAGTGTTATATGATATAACCAGGAGTACGAGGCTACAGGACAGTGTTAAGTCATATAACCAAGAGGACGAGGCTACAGGACAGTGTTAGACCATATAACCAGGAGGACGAGGCTACAGGACAGTGTTATATCATATAACCAGGTGGACGAGACTACAGGACAGTGTTATGTCATATAACCAGGAGGACATGGGTACAGGACAGTGTTATGTCATATAACGAGGAGGACGAGGCTACAGGACAGTGTTATATCATATAACCAGGACGAGGCTACAGGACAGTGTTATATGATATAACCAGGAGGACGAGGCTACAGGACAGTGTTATGTCACATAACCAGGAGGACGAGGCTACAGGACAGTGTTAGATCATATAACCAGGAGGACGAGGCTACAGGACAGTGTTATATCATATAACCAGGAGGACAAGGCTACAGGACAGTGTTATGTCATATAACCAGGAGGACGAGGCTACAGTACAGTGTTATATCATATAACCAGGAGGATGTGGCTACAGGACAGTGTTATATCATATAACCAGGAGGACGAGGCTACAGGACAGTGTTATATCATATAACCAGGAGGACGAGGCTACAGTACAGTGTTATGTCATATAACCAGGAGGACGAGGCTACAGGACAGTGTTATGTCATATAAGTAGGAGGACGAGGCTACAGGACAGTGTTATGTCATATAACCAGGAGGACGAGGCTACAGGACAGTGTTATGTCATATAACCAGGAGGACGAGGCTACAGGACAGTGTTATGTCATATAACCAGGAGGACGAGGCTACAGGACAGTGTTATGTCATATAACCAGGTGGACGAGGCTACAGGACAGTGTTATATCATATAACCAGGAGGACGAGGCTACAGGACAGTGTTAAGTCATATAACCAAGAGGACGAGGCTACAGGACAGTGTTAGACCATATAACCAGGAGGACGAGGCTACAGGACAGTGTTATATCATATAACCAGGTGGACGAGGCTACAGGACAGTGTTATATCATATAACCAGGAGGACGAGGCTACAGGACAGTGTTATATCATATAACCAGGAGGACGAGGCTACAGGACAGTGTTATGTCATATAACCAGGAGGACGAGGCTACAGGACAGTGTTATGTCATATAACCAGGAGGACGAGGCTACAGGACAGTGTTATGTCATATAACCAGGTGGACGAGGCTACAGGACAGTGTTATATCATATAACCAGGAGGACGAGGCTACAGGACAGTGTTAAGTCATATAACCAGGAGGACGAGGCTACAGGACAGTGTTAGACAATATAACCAGGAGGACGAGGCTACAGGACAGTGTTATATCATATAACCAGGTGGACGAGGCTACAGGACAGTGTTATATCATATAACCAGGAGGACGAGGCTACAGGACAGTGTTATATCATATAACCAGGAGGACGAGGCTACAGGACAGTGTTATGTCATATAACCAGGCGGACAAGGCTACAGGACAGTGTTATGTCATATAACCAGGAGGACGAGGCTACAGGACATTGTTATGTCATATAACCAGGAGGACGAGGCTACAGGACAGTGTTATATCATATAACCAGGAGGACGAGGCTACAGGACAGTGTTAAGTCATATAACCAGGAGGACGAGGCTACAGGACAGTGTCATGTCATATAACAATGAGGACGAGGCTACAGGACAGTGTTATGTCATATAACCAGGAGGACGAGGCTACAGGACAGTGTTATATCATATAACCAGGAGGATGTGGCTACAGGACAGTGTTATATCATATAACCAGGAGGACGAGGCTACAGGTCAGTGTTATATCATATAACCAGGAGGACGAGGATACAGGACAGTGTTATATCATATAACCAGGAGGACGAGGCTACAGGACAGTGTTATATCATATAACCAGGAGAACGAGGCTACAGGACAGTGTTATATCATATAACCAGGAGGACGAGGCTACAGGACAGTGTTATATCATATAACCAGGAGGACGAGGCTACAGGACAGTGTTATGTCATATAACCAGGAGGACGAGGCTACAGGACAGTGTTATGTCATATAACCAGGAGGACGAGACTACAGGACAGTGTTATATCATATAACCAGGAGGACGAGGCTACAGGACAGTGTTATGTCATATAACCAGGAGGACGAGACTATAGGACAGTGTTATGTTATATAACCAGGAGGACGAGGCTACAGGACAGTGTTATATCATATAACTAGGAGGACGAGACTATAGGACAGTGTTATGTCATATAACCAGGAGGAAGAGGCTACAGGACAGTGTTATGTCATATAACCAGGAGGACGAGGCTACAGGACAGTGTGATGTCATATAACCAGGAGGACGAGGCTACAGGATGGTGTTATGTCATATAACCAGGAGGACGAGGCTACAGGACGGTGTTATATCATATAACCAGGAGGACGAGGCTACAGGACGGTGTTATATCATATAACCAGGTGGACGAGGCTACAGGACAGTGTTATGTCATATAACCAGGAGGACGAGGCTACAGGACAGTGTTATATCATATAACCAGGAGGATGTGGCTACAGGACAGTGTTATATCATATAAACAGGAGGACAAGGCTACAGGACAGTGTTATATCATATAACCAGGAGGACGAGGCTACAGGACAGTGTTATATCATATAACCAGGAGGACGAGGCTACAGGACAGTGTTATATGATATAACCAGGAGGACGAGGCTAAAGGACAGTGTTATGTCATATAACCAGGAGGACGAGGCTACATGACAGTGTTATATCATATAACCAGGAGGACGAGGCTACAGGACAGTGTTATGTCATATAACCAGGAGGACTAGGCTACAGGACAGTGTTATGTCATATAACCAGGAGGACGAGGCTACAGGACAGTGTTATATCATATAACCAGGAGGATGTGGCTACAGGACAGTGTTATATCATATAAAAAGGAGGACGAGGCTAATGGACAGTGTTATATCATATAACCAGGAGGACGAGGCTACAGGACAGTGTTATATCATATAACCAGGAGGACGAGGCTACAGCACAGTGTTATATAACATAACCAGGAGGACGAGGCTACAGGACAGTGTTAGATCATATAACCAGGAGGACGAGGCTACAGGACAGTGTTATGTCATATAACCAGGAGGACGAGACTACAGGACAGTGTTATGTCATATAACCAGGAGGACGAGGCTACAGGACAGAGTTATATCATATAACCAGGAGGACGAGGCTACAGGACAGGGTTAGATCATATAACCAGGAGGACAAGGCTACAGGACAGTGTTATGTCATATAACGAGGAGGACAAGGCTACAGGACAGTGTTATATCATATAACCAGGAGGACGAGGCTACAGGACAGTGTTATATGATATAACCAGGAGGACGAGGCTACAGGACAGTGTTATGTCATATAACCAGGAGGACGAGGCTACAGGCCAGTGTTATATCATATAACCAGGAGGACGAGGCTACAGGACAGTGTTATGTCATATAACCAGGAGGACGAGGCTACAGGACAGTGTTATGTCATATAACCAGGAGGACGAGGCTACAGGACAGTGTTATGTCATATAACCAGGTGGACGAGGCTACAGGACAGTGTTATATCATATAACCAGGAGGACGAGGCTACAGGACAGTGTTATATCATATAACCAGGAGGTCGAGGCTACAGGAAAGTGTTATGTCATATAACCAGGAGGACGAGACTACAGGACAGTGTTATATCATATAACCAGGAGGACGAGGCTACAGGACAGTGTTATGTCATATAACCAGGAGGACGAGACTACAGGACAGTGTTATGTCATATAACCAGGAGGACGAGGCTACAGGACAGTGTTATATCATATAACCAGGAGGACGAGGCTACAGGACAGTGTTATGTCATATAACCAGGAGGACGAAGCTACAGGACAGTGTTATGTCATATAACCAGGAGGACGAGGCTACAGGACAGTGTTATGTCATATAACCAGGAGGACGAGGCTACAGGACAGTGTTATATCATATAACCAAGAGGACGAGGCTACAGGACAGTGTTAAGTCATATAATCAGGAGGACGAGGCTACAGGACAGTGTTATGTCATATAACCAGGTGGACGAGGCTACAGGACAGTGTTATATCATATAACCAGGAGGACGAGGCTACAGGACAGTGTTATATCATATAACCAGGAGGTCGAGGCTACAGGACAGTGTTATGTCATATAACCAGGAGGACGAGACTACAGGACAGTGTTATGTCATATAACCAGGAGGATGAGACTACAGGACAGTGTTATATCATATAACCAGGAGGACGAGACTACAGGACAGTGTTATGTCATATAACCAGGAGGACGAGGCTACAGGACAGTGTTATGTCATATAACCAGGAGGACGAGGTTACAGGACAGTGTTATTTCATATAACCAGGAGGACGAGGCTACAGGACGGTGTTATGTCATATAACCAGGAGGACGACGCTACAGGACTGTGTTATATCATATAACCAGGACGACGAGGCTACAGGACAGTGTTGTGTCATATAACCAGGAGGACGAGGCTACAGGACAGTGTTATATCATATAACCAGGAGGATGTGGCTACAGGACAGTGTTATAACATATAACCAGGAGGACGAGGCTACAGGACAGGGTTAGATCATATAACCAGGAGGACAAGGGTACAGGACAGTGTTATGTCATATAACGAGGAGGACGAGGCTACAGGACAGTGTTATATCATATAACCAGGAGGACGAGGCTACAGGACAGTGTTATATGATATAACCAGGAGGATGAGGCTACAGGACAGTGCTATGTCACATAACCAGGAGGACGAGGCTACAGGACAGTGTTAGATCATATAACCAGGAGGACGAGGCTACAGGACAGTGTTATATCATATAACCAGGAGGACAAGGCTACAGGACAGTGTTATGTCATATAACCAGGAGGACGAGGCTACAGGACAGTGTTATATCATATAACCAGGAGGATGTGGCTACAGGACAGTGTTATATCATATAACCAGGAGGACGAGGCTACAGTACAGTGTTATGTCATATAACCAGGAGGACGAGGCTACAGGACAGTGTTATGTCATATAAGTAGGAGGACGAGGCTACAGGACAGTGTTATGTCATATAACCAGGAGGACGAGGCTACAGGACAGTGTTATGTCATATAACCAGGAGGACGAGGCTACAGGACAGTGTTATGTCATATAACCAGGAGGACGAGGCTACAGGACAGTGTTATGTCATATAACCAGGAGGACGAGGCTACAGGACAGTGTTATGTCATATAACCAGGTGGACGAGGCTACAGGACAGTGTAATATCATATAACCAGGAGGACGAGGCTACAGGACAGTGTTAAGTCATATAACCAAGAGGACGAGGCTACAGGACAGTGTTAGACCATATAACCAGGAGGACGAGGCTACAGGACAGTGTTATATCATATAACCAGGTGGACGAGGCTACAGGACAGTGTTATATCATATAACCAGGAGGACGAGGCTACAGGACAGTGTTATATCATATAACCAGGAGGACGAGGCTACAGGACAGTGTTATGTCATATAACCAGGAGGACGAGGCTACAGGACAGTGTTATGTCATATAACCAGGTGGACGAGGCTACAGGACACTGTTATATCATATAACCAGGAGGACGAGGCTACAGGACAGTGTTAAGTCATATAACCAGGAGGACGAGGCTACAGGACAGTGTTAGACCATATAACCAGGAGGACGAGGCTACAGGACAGTGTTATATCATATAACCAGGTGGACGAGGCTACAGGACAGTGTTATATCATATAACCAGGAGGACGAGGCTACAGGACAGTGTTATATCATATAACCAGGAGGACGAGGCTACAGGACAGTGTTATGTCATATAACCAGGAGGACAAGGCTACAGGACAGTGTTATGTCATATAACCAGGAGGACGAGGCTACAGGACATTGTTATGTCATATAACCAGGAGGACGAGGCTACAGGACAGTGTTATATCATATAACCAGGAGGACGAGGCTACAGGACATTGTTAAGTCATATAACCAGGAGGACGAGGCTACAGGACAGTGTTATGTCATATAACCAGGAGGACGAGGCTACAGGACAGTGTTATGTCATATAACCAGGAGGACGAGGCTACAGGACAGTGTTATGTCATATAACCAGGAGGACGAGGCTACAGGACAGTGTTATGTCATATAACCAGGTGGACGAGGCTACAGGACAGTGTTATATCATATAACCAGGAGGACGAGGCTACAGGACATTGTTAAGTCATATAACCAAGAGGACGAGGCTACAGGACAGTGTTAGACCATATAACCAGGAGGACGAGGCTACAGGACAGTGTTATATCATATAACCAGGTGGACGAGGCTACAGGACAGTGTTATGTCATATAACCAGGAGGACGAGGCTACAGGACAGTGTTATATCATATAACCAGGAGGACGAGGCTACAGGACAGTGTTATGTCATATAACCAGGAGGACGAGGCTACAGGACAGTGTTATGTCATATAACCAGGAGGACGAGGCTACAGGACAGTGTTATGTCATATAACCAGGTGGACGAGGCTACAGGACACTGTTATATCATATAACCAGGAGGACGAGGCTACAGGACAGTGTTAAGTCATATAACCAGGAGGACGAGGCTACAGGACAGTGTTAGACCATATAACCAGGAGGACGAGGCTACAGGACAGTGTTATATCATATAACCAGGTGGACGAGGCTACAGGACAGTGTTATATCATATAACCAGGAGGACGAGGCTACAGGACAGTGTTATATCATATAACCAGGAGGACGAGGCTACAGGACAGTGTTATGTCATATAACCAGGAGGACAAGGCTACAGGACAGTGTTATGTCATATAACCAGGAGGACGAGGCTACAGGACAGTGTTATATCATATAACCAGGAGGACGAGGCTACAGGACAGTGTTAAGTCATATAACCAGGAGGACGAGGCTACAGGACAGTGTCATGTCATATAACCAGGAGGACGAGGCTACAGGACAGTGTTAAGTCATATAACCAGGAGGACGAGGCTAAAGGACAGTGTCATGTCATATAACCAGGAGGACGAGGCTACAGGACAGTGTTATGTCATATAACCAGGAGGACGAGGCTACAGGACAGTGTTATATCATATAACCAGGAGGATGTGGCTACAGGACAGTGTTATATCATATAACCAGGAGGACGAGGCTACAGGTCAGTGTTATATCATATAACCAGGAGGACGAGGCTACAGGACAGTGTTATATCATATAACCAGGAGGACGAGGCTACAGGACAGTGTTATATCATATAACCAGGAGAACGAGGCTACAGGACAGTGTTATATCATATAACCAGGAGGACGAGGCTACAGGACAGTGTTATATCATATAACCAGGAGGACGAGGCTACAGGACAGTGTTATGTCATATAACCAGGAGGAAGAGGCTACAGGACAGTGTTATGTCATATAACCAGGAGGACGAGACTACAGGACAGTGTTATATCATATAACCAGGAGGACGAGGCTACAGGACAGTGTTATGTCATATAACCAGGAGGACGAGACTATAGGACAGTGTTATGTTATATAACCAGGAGGACGAGGCTACAGGACAGTGTTATATCATATAACCAGGAGGACGAGACTACAGGACAGTGTTATGTCATATAACCAGGAGGACGAGGCTACAGGACGGTGTTATGTCATATAACCAGGAGGACGAGGCTACAGGACAGTGTGATGTCATATAACCAGGAGGACGAGGCTACAGGATGGTGTTATGTCATATAACCAGGAGGACGAGGCTACAGGACGGTGTTATATCATATAACCAGGAGGACGAGGCTACAGGACGGTGTTATATCATATAACCAGGTGGACGAGGCTACAGGACAGTGTTATGTCATATAACCAGGAGGACGAGGCTACAGGACAGTGTTATATCATATAACCAGGAGGATGTGGCTACAGGACAGTGTTATATCATATAAACAGGAGGACGAGGCTACAGGACAGTGTTATATCATATAACCAGGAGGACGAGGCTACAGGACAGTGTTATATCATATAACCAGGAGGACGAGGCTACAGGACAGTGTTATATGATATAACCAGGAGGACGAGGCTACAGGACAGTGTTATGTCATATAACCAGGAGGACGAGGCTACAGGACAGTGTTATATCATATAACAAGGAGGACGAGGCTACAGGACAGTGTTATGTCATATAACCAGGAGGACTAGGCTACAGGACAGTGTTATGTCATATAACCAGGAGGACGAGGCTACAGGACAGTGTTATATCATATAACCAGGAGGATGTGGCTACAGGACAGTGTTATATCATATAAACAGGAGGACGAGGCTACACGACAGTGTTATATCATATAACCAGGAGGACGAGGCTACAGGACAGTGTTATATCATATAACCAGGAGGACGAGGCTACAGGACAGTGTTATATCATATAAACAAGAGGACGAGGCTACAGGACAGTGTTATATCATATAACCAGGAGGACGAGGCTACAGGACAGTGTTATGTCATATAACGAGGAGGACGAGGCTACAGGACAGTGTTATATCATATAACCAGGAGGACGAGGCTACAGGACAGTGTTATATGATATAACCAGGAGGACGATGCTACAGGACAGTGTTATGTCATATAACCAGGAGGACGAGGCTACAGGCCAGTGTTATATCATATAACCAGGAGGACGAGGCTACAGGACAGTGTTATGTCATATAACCAGGAGGACTAGGCTACAGGACAGTGTTATGTCATATAACCAGGAGGATGTGGCTACAGGACAGTGTTATATCATATAACCAGGAGGACGAGGCTATAGGACAGTGTTATGTCATATAACCAGGAGGACGAGGCTACAGGACAGTGTTATGTCATATAACCAGGAGGACGAGGCTACAGGACAGTGTTATATCATATAAACAGGAGGACGAGGCTACAGGACAGTGTTATATCATATAAACAGGAGGACGAGGCTACAGGACAGTGTTATATCATATAACCAGGAGGACGAGACTACAGGACAGTGTTATGTCATATAACCAGGAGGACGAGGCTACAGGACAGTGTTATGTCATATAACCAGGAGGACGAGGCTACAGGACAGTGTTATGTCATATAACCAGGAGGACGAGGCTACAGGATGGTGTTATGTCATATAACCAGGAGGACGAGGCTACAGGACGGTGTTATATCATATAACCAGGAGGACGAGGCTACAGGACGGTGTTATATCATATAACCAGGAGGACGAGGCTACAGGACAGTGTTATGTCATATAACCAGGAGGACGAGGCTACAGGACAGTGTTATATCATATAACCAGGAGGATGTGGCTACAGGACAGTGTTATATCATATAAACAGGAGGACAAGGCTACAGGACAGTGTTATATCATATAACCAGGAGGACGAGGCTACAGGACAGTGTTATATCATATAACCAGGAGGACGAGGCTACAGGACAGGGTTAGATCATATAACCAGGAGGACAATGCTACAGGACAGTGTTATGTCATATAACGAGGAGGACGAGGCTACAGGACAGTGTTATATCATATAACCAGGAGGACGAGGCTACACGACAGTGTTATATGATATAACCAGGAGGACGAGGCTACAGGACAGTGTTATGTCATATAACCAGGAGGACGAGGCTACAGGCCAGTGTTATATCATATAACCAGGAGGACGAGGCTACAGGACAGTGTTATGTCATATAACCAGGAGGACTAGGCTACAGGACAGTGTTATGTCATATAACCAGGAGGACGAGGCTACAGGACAGTGTTATATCATATAACCAGGAGGATGTGGCTACAGGACAGTGTTATATCATATAACCAGGAGGACGAGGCTACAGGACAGTGTTAAGTCATATAACCAGGAGGACAAGGCTACAGGACAGCGTTATGTCATATAACCAGGAGGACGAGGCTATTGGACAGTGTTATTTCATTTTACCAGGAGGACGAGACTACAGGACAGTGTTATATCATATAACCAGGAGGACGAGGCTACAGGACAGGGTTAGATCATATAACCAGGAGGACAAGGCTACAGGACAGTGTTATGTCATATAACGAGGAGGACGAGGCTACAGGACAGTGTTATATCATATAACCAGGAGGACGAGGCTACAGGACAGTGTTATATGATATAACCAGGAGTACGAGGCTACAGGACAGTGTTATGTCACATAACCAGGAGGTCGAGGCTACAGGACAGTGTTAGATCATATAACCAGGAGGACGAGGCTACAGGACAGTGTTATATCATATAACCAGGAGGACGAGGCTACAGGACAGTGTTATGTCATATAACCAGGAGGACGAGGCTACAGGACAGTGTTATATCATATAACCAGGAGGATGTGGCTACAGGACAGTGTTATATCATATAACCAGGAGGACGAGGCTACAGGACAGTGTTAGATCATATAACCAGGAGGACGAGGCTACAGGACAGTGTTATGTCATATAACCAGGAGGACGAGACTACAGGACAGTGTTATGTCATATAACCAGGAGGACGAGGCTACAGGACAGTGTTATATCATATAACCAGGAGGACGAGACTACAGGACAGTGTTATGTCATATAACCAGGAGGACGAGGCTACAGGACAGTGTTATGTCATATAACCAGGAGGACGAGGCTACAAGACACTGTTATGTCATATAACCAGGAGGACGAGGCTACAGGATGGTGTTATGTCATATAACCAGGAGGACGAGGCTACAGGACGGTGTTATATCATATAACCAGGAGGACGAGGCTACAGGACGGTGTTATATCATATAACCAGGAGGACGAGGCTACAGGACAGTGTTATGTCATATAACCAGGAGGACGAGGCTACAGGACAGTGTTATATCATATAACCAGGAGGATGTGGCTACAGGACAGTGTTATATCATATAAACAGGAGGACAAGGCTACAGGACAGTGTTATATCATATAACCAGGAGGACGAGGCTACAGGACAGTGTTATATCATATAACCAGGAGGACGAGGCTACAGGACAGGGTTAGATCATATAACCAGGAGGACAAGGCTGCAGGACAGTGTTATGTCATATAACGAGGAGGACGAGGCTACAGGACAGTGTTATATCATATAACCAGGAGGACGAGGCTACAGGACAGTGTTATATGATATAACCAGGAGGACGATGCTACAGGACAGTGTTATGTCATATAACCAGGAGGACGAGGCTACAGGCCAGTGTTATATCATATAACCAGGAGGACGAGGCTACAGGACAGTGTTATGTCATATAACCAGGAGGACTAGGCTACAGGACAGTGTTATGTCATATAACCAGGAGGACGAGGCTACAGGACAGTGTTATATAATATAACCAGGAGGATGTGGCTACAGGACAGTGTTATATCATATAACCAGGAGGACGAGGCTACAGGACAGTGTTATGTCATATAACCAGGAGGACGAGGCTACAGGACAGTGTTATGTCATATAACCAGGTGGACGAGGCTACAGGACAGTGTTATATCATATAACCAGGAGGACGAGGCTACAGGACAGTGTTATATCATATAACCAGGAGGACGAGGCTACAGGACAGTGTTATATCATATAACCAGGAGGACGAGGCTACAGGACAGTGTTATATCATATAACCAGGAGGACGAGGCTACAGGACAGTGTTATATCATATAACCAGGAGGACGAGGCTACAGGACAGTGTTAAGTCATATAACCAGGAGGACAAGGCTACAGGACAGTGTTATGTCATATAACCAGGAGGACGAGGCTACAGGACAGTGTTATTTCATATAACCAGGAGGACGAGGCTACAGGACAGTGTTATATCATATAACCAGGAGGACGAGGCTACAGGACAGTGTTATATCATATAACCAGGAGGACGAGGCTACAGGACAGTGTTAGATCATATAACCAGGAGGACGAGGCTACAGGACAGTGTTATGTCATATAACCAGGAGGACGAGGCTACAGGACAGTGTTATATCATATAACCAGGAGGACGAGGCTACAGGACAGTGTTATATGATATAACCAGGAGGACGAGGCTACAGGACAGTGTTATGTCATATAACCAGGAGGACGAGGCTACAGGACAGTGTTAGATCATATAACCAGGAGGACGAGGCTACAGGACAGTGTTATATCATATAACCAGGAGGACGAGGCTACAGGACAGTGTTATGTCATATAACCAGGAGGACGAGGCTACAGGACAGTGTTATATCATATAACCAGGAGGATGTGGCTACAGGACAGTGTTATATCATATAACCAGGAGGACGAGGCTACAGGACAGTGTTAGATCATATAACCAGGAGGACGAGGCTACAGGACAGTGTTATGTCATATAACCAGGAGGACGAGACTACAGGACAGTGTTATGTCATATAACCAGGAGGACGAGGCTACAGGACAGTGTTATATCATATAACCAGGAGGACGAGACTACAGGACAGTGTTATGTCATATAACCAGGAGGACGAGGCTACAGGACAGTGTTATGTCATATAACCAGGAGGACGAGGCTACAGGACACTGTTATGTCATATAACCAGGAGGACGAGGCTACAGGATGGTGTTATGTCATATAACCAGGAGGACGAGGCTACAGGACGGTGTTATATCATATAACCAGGAGGACGAGGCTACAGGACGGTGTTATATCATATAACCAGGAGGACGAGGCTACAGGACAGTGTTATGTCATATAACCAGGAGGACGAGGCTACAGGACAGTGTTATATCATATAACCAGGAGGATGTGGCTACAGGACAGTGTTATATCATATAAACAGGAGGACAAGGCTACAGGACAGTGTTATATCATATAACCAGGAGGACGAGGCTACAGGACAGTGTTATATCATATAACCAGGAGGACGAGGCTACAGGACAGGGTTAGATCATATAACCAGGAGGACAAGGCTGCAGGACAGTGTTATGTCATATAACGAGGAGGACGAGGCTACAGGACAGTGTTATATCATATAACCAGGAGGACGAGGCTACAGGACAGTGTTATATGATATAACCAGGAGGACGATGCTACAGGACAGTGTTATGTCATATAACCAGGAGGACGAGGCTACAGGCCAGTGTTATATCATATAACCAGGAGGACGAGGCTACAGGACAGTGTTATGTCATATAACCAGGAGGACTAGGCTACAGGACAGTGTTATGTCATATAACCAGGAGGACGAGGCTACAGGACAGTGTTATATAATATAACCAGGAGGATGTGGCTACAGGACAGTGTTATATCATATAACCAGGAGGACGAGGCTATAGGACAGTGTTATGTCATATAACCAGGAGGACGAGGCTACAGGACAGTGTTATGTCATATAACCAGGTGGACGAGGCTACAGGACAGTGTTATATCATATAAACAGGAGGACGAGGCTACAGGACAGTGTTATATCATATAAACAGGAGGACGAGGCTACAGGACAGTGTTATATCATATAACCAGGAGGACGAGACTACAGGACAGTGTTATGTCATATAACCAGGAGGACGAGGCTACAGGACAGTGTTATGTCATATAACCAGGAGGACGAGGCTACAGGACAGTGTTATGTCATATAACCAGGAGGACGAGGCTACAGGATGGTGTTATGTCATATAACCAGGAGGACGAGGCTACAGGACGGTGTTATATCAAATAACCAGGAGGACGAGGCTACAGGACGGTGTTATATCATATAACCAGGAGGACGAGGCTACAGGACAGTGTTATGTCATATAACAAGGAGGACGAGGCTACAGGACAGTGTTATATCATATAACCAGGAGGATGTGGCTACAGGACAGTGTTATATCATATAAACAGGAGGACAAGGCTACAGGACAGTGTTATATCATATAACCAGGAGGACGAGGCTACAGGACAGTGTTATATCATATAACCAGGAGGACGAGGCTACAGGACAGGGTTAGATCATATAACCAGGAGGACAATGCTACAGGACAGTGTTATGTCATATAACGAGGAGGACGAGGCTACAGGACAGTGTTATATCATATAACCAGGAGGACGAGGCTACAGGACAGTGTTATATGATATAACCAGGAGGACGAGGCTACAGGACAGTGTTATATCATATAACCAGGAGGACGAGGCTACAGGACAGTGTTATATCATATAACCAGGAGGACGAGGCTACAGGACAGGGTTAGATCATATAACCAGGAGGACAATGCTACAGGACAGTGTTATGTCATATAACGAGGAGGACGAGGCTACAGGACAGTGTTATATCATATAACCAGGAGGACGAGGCTACAGGACAGTGTTATATGATATAACCAGGAGGACGAGGCTACAGGACAGTGTTATGTCATATAACCAGGAGGACGAGGCTACAGGCCAGTGTTATATCATATAACCAGGAGGACGAGGCTACAGGACAGTGTTATGTCATATAACCAGGAGGACTAGGCTACAGGACAGTGTTATGTCATATAACCAGGAGGACGAGGCTACAGGACAGTGTTATATCATATAACCAGGAGGATGTGGCTACAGGACAGTGTTATATCATATAACCAGGAGGACGAGGCTACAGGACAGTGTTAAGTCATATAACCAGGAGGACAAGGCTACAGGACAGCGTTATGTCATATAACCAGGAGGACGAGGCTATTGGACAGTGTTATTTCATTTTACCAGGAGGACGAGACTACAGGACAGTGTTATATCATATAACCAGGAGGACGAGGCTACAAGACAGTGTTATATCATATAACCAGGAGGACGAGGCTACAGGACAGGGTTAGATCATATAACCAGGAGGACAAGGCTACAGGACAGTGTTATGTCATATAACGAGGAGGACGAGGCTACAGGACAGTGTTCTATCATATAACCAGGAGGACGAGGCTACAGGACAGTGTTATATGATATAACCAGGAGGACGAGGCTACAGGACAGTGTTATGTCACATAACCAGGAGGACGAGGCTACAGGACAGTGTTAGATCATATAACCAGGAGGACGAGGCTACAGGACAGTGTTATATCATATAACCAGGAGGACGAGGCTACAGGACAGTGTTATGTCATATAACCAGGAGGACGAGGCTACAGGACAGTGTTATATCATATAACCAGGAGGATGTGGCTACAGGACAGTGTTATATCATATAACCAGGAGGACGAGGCTACAGGACAGTGTTAGATCATATAACCAGGAGGACGAGGCTACAGGACAGTGTTATGTCATATAACCAGGAGGACGAGACTACAGGACAGTGTTATGTCATATAACCAGGAGGACGAGGCTACAGGACAGTGTTATATCATATAACCAGGAGGACGAGACTACAGGACAGTGTTATGTCATATAACCAGGAGGACGAGGCTACAGGACAGTGTTATGTCATATAACCAGGAGGACGAGGCTACAGGATGGTGTTATGTCATATAACCAGGAGGACGAGGCTACAGGACGGTGTTATATCATATAACCAGGAGGACGAGGCTACAGGACGGTGTTATATCATATAACCAGGAGGACGAGGCTACAGGACAGTGTTATGTCATATAACCAGGAGGACGAGGCTACAGGACAGTGTTATATCATATAACCAGGAGGATGTGGCTACAGGACAGTGTTATATCATATAAACAGGAGGACAAGGCTACAGGACAGTGTTATATCATATAACCAGGAGGACGAGGCTACAGGACAGTGTTATATCATATAACCAGGAGGACGAGGCTACAGGACAGGGTTAGATCATATAACCAGGAGGACAAGGCTACAGGACAGTGTTATGTCATATAACGAGGAGGACGAGGCTACAGGACAGTGTTATATCATATAACCAGGAGGACGAGGCTACAGGACAGTGTTATATGATATAACCAGGAGGACGATGCTACAGGACAGTGTTATGTCATATAACCAGGAGGACGAGGCTACAGGCCAGTGTTATATCATATAACCAGGAGGACGAGGCTACAGGACAGTGTTATGTCATATAACCAGGAGGACTAGGCTACAGGACAGTGTTATGTCATATAACCAGGAGGACGAGGCTACAGGACAGTGTTATATCATATAACCAGGAGGATGTGGCTACAGGACAGTGTTATAACATATAACCAGGAGGACGAGGCTATAGGACAGTGTTATGTCATATAACCAGGAGGACGAGGCTACAGGACAGTGTTATGTCATATAACCAGGTGGACGAGGCTACAGGACAGTGTTATATCATATAAACAGGAGGACGAGGCTACAGGACAGTGTTATATCATATAAACAGGAGGACGAGGCTACAGGACAGTGTTATATCATATAACCAGGAGGACGAGACTACAGGACAGTGTTATGTCATATAACCAGGAGGACGAGGCTACAGGACAGTGTTATGTCATATAACCAGGAGGACGAGGCTACAGGACAGTGTTATGTCATATAACCAGGAGGACGAGGCTACAGGATGGTGTTATGTCATATAACCAGGAGGACGAGGCTACAGGACGGTGTTATATCATATAACCAGGAGGACGAGGCTACAGGACGGTGTTATATCATATAACCAGGAGGACGAGGCTACAGGACAGTGTTATGTCATATAACAAGGAGGACGAGGCTACAGGACAGTGTTATATCATATAACCAGGAGGATGTGGCTACAGGACAGTGTTATATCATATAAACAGGAGGACAAGGCTACAGGACAGTGTTATATCATATAACCAGGAGGACGAGGCTACAGGACAGTGTTATATCATATAACCAGGAGGACGAGGCTACAGGACAGGGTTAGATCATATAACCAGGAGGACAATGCTACAGGACAGTGTTATGTCATATAACGAGGAGGACGAGGCTACAGGACAGTGTTATATCATATAACCAGGAGGACGAGGCTACAGGACAGTGTTATATGATATAACCAGGAGGACGAGGCTACAGGACAGTGTTATGTCATATAACCAGGAGGACGAGGCTACAGGCCAGTGTTATATCATATAACCAGGAGGACGAGGCTACAGGACAGTGTTATGTCATATAACCAGGAGGACTAGGCTACAGGACAGTGTTATGTCATATAACCAGGAGGACGAGGCTACAGGACAGTGTTATATCATATAACCAGGAGGATGTGGCTACAGGACAGTGTTATATCATATAACCAGGAGGACGAGGCTACAGGACAGTGTTAAGTCATATAACCAGGAGGACGAGGCTACAGGACAGCGTTATGTCATATAACCAGGAGGACGAGGCTATTGGACAGTGTTATTTCATTTTACCAGGAGGACGAGACTACAGGACAGTGTTATATCATATAACCAGGAGGACGAGGCTACAAGACAGTGTTATATCTTATAACCAGGAGGACGAGGCTACAGGACAGGGTTAGATCATATAACCAGGAGGACAAGGCTACAGGACAGTGTTATGTCATATAACGAGGAGGACGAGGCTACAGGACAGTGTTATATCATATAACCAGGAGGACGAGGCTACAGGACAGTGTTATATGATATAACCAGGAGGACGAGGCTACAGGACAGTGTTATGTCACATAACAAGGAGGACGAGGCTACAGGACAGTGTTAGATCATATAACCAGGAGGACGAGGCTACAGGACAGTGTTATATCATATAACCAGGAGGACGAGGCTACAGGACAGTGTTATGTCATATAACCAGGAGGACGAGGCTACAGGACAGTGTTATATCATATAACCAGGAGGATGTGGCTACAGGACAGTGTTATATCATATAACCAGGAGGACGAGGCTACAGTACAGTGTTATGTCATATAACCAGTAGGACGAGGCTACAGGACAGTGTTATGTCATATGAGTAGGAGGACGAGGCTACAGGACAGTGTTATGTCATATAACCAGGAGGACGAGGCTACAGGACAGTGTTATGTCATATAACCAGGAGGACGAGGCTACAGGACAGTGTTATGTCATATACCCAGGAGGACGAGGCTACAGGACAGTGTTATGTCATATAACCAGGAGGACGAGGCTACAGGACAGTGTTATGTCATATAACCAGGTGGACGAGGCTACAGGACAGTTTTATATCATATAACCAGGAGGATGTGGCTACAGGACAGTGTTATATCATATAAACAGGAGGACGAGGCTACAGGGCAGTGTTATATCATATAACCAGGAGGACGAGGCTACAGGACAGTGTTATATCATATAACCAGGAGGACGAGGCTACAGGACAGTGTTATATCATATAACCAGGAGGACGAGGCTACAGGACAGTGTTATATCATATAACCAGGAGAACGAGGCTACAGGACAGTGTTATATCATATAACCAGGAGAACGAGGCTACAGGACAGTGTTATATCATATAACCAGGAGGACGAGGCTACAGGACAGTGTTATGTCATATAACCAGGAGGACAAGGCTACAGGACAGTGTTATGTCATATAACCAGGAGGACGAGACTACAGGACAGTGTTATATTATATAACCAGGAGGACGAGGCTACAGGACAGTGTTATGTCATATAACCAGGAGGACGAGGCTACAGGACAGTGTTATATCATATAACCAGGAGGATGTGGCTACAGGACAGTGTTATATCATATAAACAGGAGGACAAGGCTACAGGACAGTGTTATATCATATAACCAGGAGGACGAGGCTACAGGACAGTGTTATATCATATAACCAGGAGGATGTGGCTACAGGACAGTGTTATATCATATAACCAGGAGGACGAGGCTATAGGACAGTGTTATGTCATATAACCAGGAGGACGAGGCTACAGGACAGTGTTATGTCATATAACCAGGTGGACGAGGCTACAGGACAGTGTTATATCATATAAACAGGAGGACGAGGCTACAGGACAGTGTTATATCATATAAACAGGAGGACGAGGCTACAGGACAGTGTTATATCATATAACCAGGAGGACGAGACTACAGGACAGTGTTATGTCATATAACCAGGAGGACGAGGCTACAGGACAGTGTTATGTCATATAACCAGGAGGACGAGGCTACAGGACAGTGTTATGTCATATAACCAGGAGGACGAGGCTACAGGATGGTGTTATGTCATATAACCAGGAGAACGAGGCTACAGGACGGTGTTATATCATATAACCAGGAGGACGAGGCTACAGGACGGTGTTATATCATATAACCAGGAGGACGAGGCTACAGGACAGTGTTATGTCATATAACCAGGAGGACGAGGCTACAGGACAGTGTTATATCATATAACCAGGAGGATGTGGCTACAGGACAGTGTTATATCATATAAACAGGAGGACAAGGCTACAGGACAGTGTTATATCATATAACCAGGAGGACGAGGCTACAGGACAGTGTTATATCATATAACCAGGAGGACGAGGCTACAGGACAGGGTTAGATCATATAACCAGGAGGACAATGCTACAGGACAGTGTTATGTCATATAACGAGGAGGACGAGGCTACAGGACAGTGTTATATCATATAACCAGGAGGACGAGGCTACAGGACAGTGTTATATGATATAACCAGGAGGACGAGGCTACAGGACAGTGTTATGTCATATAACCAGGAGGACGAGGCTACAGGCCAGTGTTATATCATATAACCAGGAGGACGAGGCTACAGGCCAGTGTTATATCATATAACCAGGAGGACGAGGCTACAGGACAGTGTTATGTCATATAACCAGGAGGACTAGGCTACAGGACAGTGTTATGTCATATAACCAGGAGGACGAGGCTACAGGACAGTGTTATATCATATAACCAGGAGGATGTGGCTACAGGACAGTGTTATATCATATAACCAGGAGGACGAGGCTACAGGACAGTGTTATATCATATAAACAGGAGGACGAGGCTACAGGGCAGTGTTATATCATATAACCAGGAGGACGAGGCTACAGGACAGTGTTATATCATATAACCAGGAGGACGAGGCTACAGGACAGTGTTATATCATATAACCAGGAGGACGAGGCTACAGGACAGTGTTATATCATATAACCAGGAGAACGAGGCTACAGGACAGTGTTATATCATATAACCAGGAGAACGAGGCTACAGGACAGTGTTATATCATATAACCAGGAGGACGAGGCTACAGGACAGTGTTATGTCATATAACCAGGAGGACAAGGCTACAGGACAGTGTTATGTCATATAACCAGGAGGACGAGACTACAGGACAGTGTTATATTATATAACCAGGAGGACGAGGCTACAGGACAGTGTTATGTCATATAACCAGGAGGACGAGGCTACAGGACAGTGTTATATCATATAACCAGGAGGATGTGGCTACAGGACAGTGTTATATCATATAAACAGGAGGACAAGGCTACAGGACAGTGTTATATCATATAACCAGGAGGACGAGGCTACAGGACAGTGTTATATCATATAACCAGGAGGACGAGGCTATAGGACAGTGTTATGTCATATAACCAGGAGGACGAGGCTACAGGACAGTGTTATGTCATATAACCAGGTGGACGAGGCTACAGGACAGTGTTATATCATATAAACAGGAGGACGAGGCTACAGGACAGTGTTATATCATATAAACAGGAGGACGAGGCTACAGGACAGTGTTATATCATATAACCAGGAGGACGAGACTACAGGACAGTGTTATGTCATATAACCAGGAGGACGAGGCTACAGGACAGTGTTATGTCATATAACCAGGAGGACGAGGCTACAGGACAGTGTTATGTCATATAACCAGGAGGACGAGGCTACAGGATGGTGTTATGTCATATAACCAGGAGAACGAGGCTACAGGACGGTGTTATATCATATAACCAGGAGGACGAGGCTACAGGACGGTGTTATATCATATAACCAGGAGGACGAGGCTACAGGACAGTGTTATGTCATATAACCAGGAGGACGAGGCTACAGGACAGTGTTATATCATATAACCAGGAGGATGTGGCTACAGGACAGTGTTATATCATATAAACAGGAGGACAAGGCTACAGGACAGTGTTATATCATATAACCAGGAGGACGAGGCTACAGGACAGTGTTATATCATATAACCAGGAGGACGAGGCTACAGGACAGGGTTAGATCATATAACCAGGAGGACAATGCTACAGGACAGTGTTATGTCATATAACGAGGAGGACGAGGCTACAGGACAGTGTTATATCATATAACCAGGAGGACGAGGCTACAGGACAGTGTTATATGATATAACCAGGAGGACGAGGCTACAGGACAGTGTTATGTCATATAACCAGGAGGACGAGGCTACAGGCCAGTGTTATATCATATAACCAGGAGGACGAGGCTACAGGCCAGTGTTATATCATATAACCAGGAGGACGAGGCTACAGGACAGTGTTATGTCATATAACCAGGAGGACTAGGCTACAGGACAGTGTTATGTCATATAACCAGGAGGACGAGGCTACAGGACAGTGTTATATCATATAACCAGGAGGATGTGGCTACAGGACAGTGTTATATCATATAACCAGGAGGACGAGGCTATAGGACAGTGTTATGTCATATAACCAGGAGGACGAGGCTACAGGACAGTGTTATGTCATATAACCAGGTGGACGAGGCTACAGGACAGTGTTATATCATATAAACAGGAGGACGAGGCTACAGGACAGTGTTATATCATATAAACAGGAGGACGAGGCTACAGGACAGTGTTATATCATATAACCAGGAGGACGAGACTACAGGACAGTGTTATGTCATATAACCAGGAGGACGAGGCTACAGGACAGTGTTATGTCATATAACCAGGAGGACGAGGCTACAGGACAGTGTTATGTCATATAACCAGGAGGACGAGGCTACAGGATGGTGTTATGTCATATAACCAGGAGGACGAGGCTACAGGACGGTGTTATATCATATAACCAGGAGGACGAGGCTACAGGACGTTGTTATATCATATAACCAGGAGGACGAGGCTACAGGACAGTGTTATGTCATATAACAAGGAGGACGAGGCTACAGGACAGTGTTATATCATATAACCAGGAGGATGTGGCTACAGGACAGTGTTATATCATATAAACAGGAGGACAAGGCTACAGGACAGTGTTATATCATATAACCAGGAGGACGAGGCTACAGGACAGTGTTATATCATATAACCAGGAGGACGAGGCTACAGGACAGGGTTAGATCATATAACCAGGAGGACAATGCTACAGGACAGTGTTATGTCATATAACGAGGAGGACGAGGCTACAGGACAGTGTTATATCATATAACCAGGAGGACGAGGCTACAGGACAGTGTTATATGATATAACCAGGAGGACGAGGCTACAGGACAGTGTTATGTCATATAACAAGGAGGACGAGGCTACAGGCCAGTGTTATATCATATAACCAGGAGGACGAGGCTACAGGACAGTGTTATGTCATATAACCAGGAGGACTAGGCTACAGGACAGTGTTATGTCATATAACCAGGAGGACGAGGCTACAGGACAGTGTTATATCATATAACCAGGAGGATGTGGCTACAGGACAGTGTTATATCATATAACCAGGAGGACGAGGCTACAGGACAGTGTTAAGTCATATAACCAGGAGGACGAGGCTACAGGACAGCGTTATGTCATATAACCAGGAGGACGAGGCTATTGGACAGTGTTATTTCATTTTACCAGGAGGACGAGACTACAGGACAGTGTTATATCATATAACCAGGAGGACGAGGCTACAAGACAGTGTTATATCTTATAACCAGGAGGACAAGGCTACAGGACAGTGTTATGTCATATAACGAGGAGGACGAGGCTACAGGACAGTGTTATATCATATAACCAGGAGGACGAGGCTACAGGACAGTGTTATATGATATAACCAGGAGGACGAGGCTACAGGACAGTGTTATGTCACATAACCAGGAGGACGAGGCTACAGGACAGTGTTAGATCATATAACCAGGAGGACGAGGCTACAGGACAGTGTTATATCATATAACCAGGAGGACGAGGCTACAGGACAGTGTTATGTCATATAACCAGGAGGACGAGGCTACAGGACAGTGTTATATCATATAACCAGGAGGATGTGGCTACAGGACAGTGTTATATCATATAACCAGGAGGACGAGGCTACAGTACAGTGTTATGTCATATAACCAGTAGGACGAGGCTACAGGACAGTGTTATGTCATATGAGTAGGAGGACGAGGCTACAGGACAGTGTTATGTCATATAACCAGGAGGACGAGGCTACAGGACAGTGTTATGTCATATAACCAGGAGGACGAGGCTACAGGACAGTGTTATGTCATATACCCAGGAGGACGAGGCTACAGGACAGTGTTATGTCATATAACCAGGAGGACGAGGCTACAGGACAGTGTTATGTCATATAACCAGGAGGACGAGGCTACAGGACAGTGTTATATCATATAACCAGGAGGATGTGGCTACAGGACAGTGTTATATCATATAACCAGGAGGACGAGGCTACAGTACAGTGTTATGTCATATAACCAGTAGGACGAGGCTACAGGACAGTGTTATGTCATATGAGTAGGAGGACGAGGCTACAGGACAGTGTTATGTCATATAACCAGGAGGACGAGGCTACAGGACAGTGTTATGTCATATAACCAGGAGGACGAGGCTACAGGCCAGTGTTATATCATATAACCAGGAGGACGAGGCTACAGGACAGCGTTATGTCATATAACCAGGAGGACGAGGCTATTGGACAGTGTTATTTCATTTTACCAGGAGGACGAGACTACAGGACAGTGTTATATCATATAACCAGGAGGACGAGGCTACAAGACAGTGTTATATCTTATAACCAGGAGGACGAGGCTACAGGACAGGGTTAGATCATATAACCAGGAGGACAAGGCTACAGGACAGTGTTATGTCATATAACGAGGAGGACGAGGCTACAGGACAGTGTTATATCATATAACCAGGAGGACGAGGCTACAGGACAGTGTTATATGATATAACCAGGAGGACGAGGCTACAGGACAGTGTTATGTCACATAACAAGGAGGACGAGGCTACAGGACAGTGTTAGATCATATAACCAGGAGGACGAGGCTACAGGACAGTGTTATATCATATAACCAGGAGGACGAGGCTACAGTACAGTGTTATGTCATATAACCAGTAGGACGAGGCTACAGGACAGTGTTATGTCATATGAGTAGGAGGACGAGGCTACAGGACAGTGTTATGTCATATAACCAGGAGGACGAGGCTACAGGACAGTGTTATGTCATATAACCAGGAGGACGAGGCTACAGGACAGTGTTATGTCATATACCCAGGAGGACGAGGCTACAGGACAGTGTTATGTCATATAACCAGGAGGACGAGGCTACAGGACAGTGTTATGTCATATAACCAGGTGGACGAGGCTACAGGACAGTTTTATATCATATAACCAGGAGGATGTGGCTACAGGACAGTGTTATATCATATAAACAGGAGGACGAGGCTACAGGGCAGTGTTATATCATATAACCAGGAGGACGAGGCTACAGGACAGTGTTATATCATATAAGCAGGAGGACGAGGCTACAGGACAGTGTTATATCATATAACCAGGAGGACGAGGCTACAGGACAGTGTTATATCATATAACCAGGAGAACGAGGCTACAGGACAGTGTTATATCATATAACCAGGAGAACGAGGCTACAGGACAGTGTTATATCATATAACCAGGAGGACGAGGCTACAGGACAGTGTTATGTCATATAACCAGGAGGACAAGGCTACAGGACAGTGTTATGTCATATAACCAGGAGGACGAGACTACAGGACAGTGTTATATTATATAACCAGGAGGACGAGGCTACAGGACAGTGTTATGTCATATAACCAGGAGGACGAGGCTACAGGACAGTGTTATATCATATAACCAGGAGGATGTGGCTACAGGACAGTGTTATATCATATAAACAGGAGGACAAGGCTACAGGACAGTGTTATATCATATAACCAGGAGGACGAGGCTACAGGACAGTGTTATATCATATAACCAGGAGGATGTGGCTACAGGACAGTGTTATATCATATAACCAGGAGGACGAGGCTATAGGACAGTGTTATGTCATATAACCAGGAGGACGAGGCTACAGGACAGTGTTATGTCATATAACCAGGTGGACGAGGCTACAGGACAGTGTTATATCATATAAACAGGAGGACGAGGCTACAGGACAGTGTTATATCATATAAACAGGAGGACGAGGCTACAGGACAGTGTTATATCATATAACCAGGAGGACGAGACTACAGGACAGTGTTATGTCATATAACCAGGAGGACGAGGCTACAGGACAGTGTTATGTCATATAACCAGGAGGACGAGGCTACAGGACAGTGTTATGTCATATAACCAGGAGGACGAGGCTACAGGATGGTGTTATGTCATATAACCAGGAGAACGAGGCTACAGGACGGTGTTATATCATATAACCAGGAGGACGAGGCTACAGGACGGTGTTATATCATATAACCAGGAGGACGAGGCTACAGGACAGTGTTATGTCATATAACCAGGAGGACGAGGCTACAGGACAGTGTTATATCATATAACCAGGAGGATGTGGCTACAGGACAGTGTTATATCATATAAACAGGAGGACAAGGCTACAGGACAGTGTTATATCATATAACCAGGAGGACGAGGCTACAGGACAGTGTTATATCATATAACCAGGAGGACGAGGCTACAGGACAGGGTTAGATCATATAACCAGGAGGACAATGCTACAGGACAGTGTTATGTCATATAACGAGGAGGACGAGGTTACAGGACAGTGTTATATCATATAACCAGGAGGACGAGGCTACAGGACAGTGTTATATGATATAACCAGGAGGACGAGGCTACAGGACAGTGTTATATCATATAACCAGGAGGACGAGGCTACAGGACAGTGTTATGTCATATAACCAGGAGGACAAGGCTACAGGACAGTGTTATGTCATATAACCAGGAGGACGAGACTACAGGACAGTGTTATATTATATAACCAGGAGGACGAGGCTACAGGACAGTGTTATGTCATATAACCAGGAGGACGAGGCTACAGGACAGTGTTATATCATATAACCAGGAGGATGTGGCTACAGGACAGTGTTATATCATATAAACAGGAGGACAAGGCTACAGGACAGTGTTATATCATATAACCAGGAGGACGAGGCTACAGGACAGTGTTATATCATATAACCAGGAGGATGTGGCTACAGGACAGTGTTATATCATATAACCAGGAGGACGAGGCTATAGGACAGTGTTATGTCATATAACCAGGAGGACGAGGCTACAGGACAGTGTTATGTCATATAACCAGGTGGACGAGGCTACAGGACAGTGTTATATCATATAAACAGGAGGACGAGGCTACAGGACAGTGTTATATCATATAAACAGGAGGACGAGGCTACAGGACAGTGTTATATCATATAACCAGGAGGACGAGACTACAGGACAGTGTTATGTCATATAACCAGGAGGACGAGGCTACAGGACAGTGTTATGTCATATAACCAGGAGGACGAGGCTACAGGACAGTGTTATGTCATATAACCAGGAGGACGAGGCTACAGGATGGTGTTATGTCATATAACCAGGAGAACGAGGCTACAGGACGGTGTTATATCATATAACCAGGAGGACGAGGCTACAGGACGGTGTTATATCATATAACCAGGAGGACGAGGCTACAGGACAGTGTTATGTCATATAACCAGGAGGACGAGGCTACAGGACAGTGTTATATCATATAACCAGGAGGATGTGGCTACAGGACAGTGTTATATCATATAAACAGGAGGACAAGGCTACAGGACAGTGTTATATCATATAACCAGGAGGACGAGGCTACAGGACAGTGTTATATCATATAACCAGGAGGACGAGGCTACAGGACAGGGTTAGATCATATAACCAGGAGGACAATGCTACAGGACAGTGTTATGTCATATAACGAGGAGGACGAGGTTACAGGACAGTGTTATATCATATAACCAGGAGGACGAGGCTACAGGACAGTGTTATATGATATAACCAGGAGGACGAGGCTACAGGACAGTGTTATGTCATATAACCAGGAGGACGAGGCTACAGGCCAGTGTTATATCATATAACCAGGAGGACGAGGCTACAGGCCAGTGTTATATCATATAACCAGGAGGACGAGGCTACAGGACAGTGTTATGTCATATAACCAGGAGGACTAGGCTACAGGACAGTGTTATGTCATATAACCAGGAGGACGAGGCTACAGGACAGTGTTATATCATATAACCAGGAGGATGTGGCTACAGGACAGTGTTATATCATATAACCAGGAGGACGAGGCTATAGGACAGTGTTATGTCATATAACCAGGAGGACGAGGCTACAGGACAGTGTTATGTCATATAACCAGGTGGACGAGGCTACAGGACAGTGTTATATCATATAAACAGGAGGACGAGGCTACAGGACAGTGTTATATCATATAAACAGGAGGACGAGGCTACAGGACAGTGTTATATCATATAACCAGGAGGACGAGACTACAGGACAGTGTTATGTCATATAACCAGGAGGACGAGGCTACAGGACAGTGTTATGTCATATAACCAGGAGGACGAGGCTACAGGATGGTGTTATGTCATATAACCAGGAGGACGAGGCTACAGGACGGTGTTATATCATATAACCAGGAGGACGAGGCTACAGGACGTTGTTATATCATATAACCAGGAGGACGAGGCTACAGGACAGTGTTATGTCATATAACAAGGAGGACGAGGCTACAGGACAGTGTTATATCATATAACCAGGAGGATGTGGCTACAGGACAGTGTTATATCATATAAACAGGAGGACAAGGCTACAGGACAGTGTTATATGATATAACCAGGAGGACGAGGCTACAGGACAGTGTTATATCATATAACCAGGAGGACGAGGCTACAGGACAGGGTTAGATCATATAACCAGGAGGACAATGCTACAGGACAGTGTTATGTCATATAACGAGGAGGACGAGGCTACAGGACAGTGTTATATCATATAACCAGGAGGACGAGGCTACAGGACAGTGTTATATGATATAACCAGGAGGACGAGGCTACAGGACAGTGTTATGTCATATAACCAGGAGGACGAGGCTACAGGACAGTGTTATATCATATAACCAGGAGGATGTGGCTACAGGACAGTGTTATATCATATAAACAGGAGGACAAGGCTACAGGACAGTGTTATATCATATAACCAGGAGGACGAGGCTACAGGACAGTGTTATATCATATAACCAGGAGGACGAGGCTACAGGACAGGGTTAGATCATATAACCAGGAGGACAATGCTACAGGACAGTGTTATGTCATATAACGAGGAGGACGAGGTTACAGGACAGTGTTATATCATATAACCAGGAGGACGAGGCTACAGGACAGTGTTATATGATATAACCAGGAGGACGAGGCTACAGGACAGTGTTATATCATATAACCAGGAGGACGAGGCTACAGGACAGTGTTATGTCATATAACCAGGAGGACAAGGCTACAGGACAGTGTTATGTCATATAACCAGGAGGACGAGACTACAGGACAGTGTTATATTATATAACCAGGAGGACGAGGCTACAGGACAGTGTTATGTCATATAACCAGGAGGACGAGGCTACAGGACAGTGTTATATCATATAACCAGGAGGATGTGGCTACAGGACAGTGTTATATCATATAAACAGGAGGACAAGGCTACAGGACAGTGTTATATCATATAACCAGGAGGACGAGGCTACAGGACAGTGTTATATCATATAACCAGGAGGATGTGGCTACAGGACAGTGTTATATCATATAACCAGGAGGACGAGGCTATAGGACAGTGTTATGTCATATAACCAGGAGGACGAGGCTACAGGACAGTGTTATGTCATATAACCAGGTGGACGAGGCTACAGGACAGTGTTATATCATATAAACAGGAGGACGAGGCTACAGGACAGTGTTATATCATATAAACAGGAGGACGAGGCTACAGGACAGTGTTATATCATATAACCAGGAGGACGAGACTACAGGACAGTGTTATGTCATATAACCAGGAGGACGAGGCTACAGGACAGTGTTATGTCATATAACCAGGAGGACGAGGCTACAGGACAGTGTTATGTCATATAACCAGGAGGACGAGGCTACAGGATGGTGTTATGTCATATAACCAGGAGAACGAGGCTACAGGACGGTGTTATATCATATAACCAGGAGGACGAGGCTACAGGACGGTGTTATATCATATAACCAGGAGGACGAGGCTACAGGACAGTGTTATGTCATATAACCAGGAGGACGAGGCTACAGGACAGTGTTATATCATATAACCAGGAGGATGTGGCTACAGGACAGTGTTATATCATATAAACAGGAGGACAAGGCTACAGGACAGTGTTATATCATATAACCAGGAGGACGAGGCTACAGGACAGTGTTATATCATATAACCAGGAGGACGAGGCTACAGGACAGGGTTAGATCATATAACCAGGAGGACAATGCTACAGGACAGTGTTATGTCATATAACGAGGAGGACGAGGTTACAGGACAGTGTTATATCATATAACCAGGAGGACGAGGCTACAGGACAGTGTTATATGATATAACCAGGAGGACGAGGCTACAGGACAGTGTTATGTCATATAACCAGGAGGACGAGGCTACAGGCCAGTGTTATATCATATAACCAGGAGGACGAGGCTACAGGCCAGTGTTATATCATATAACCAGGAGGACGAGGCTACAGGACAGTGTTATGTCATATAACCAGGAGGACTAGGCTACAGGACAGTGTTATGTCATATAACCAGGAGGACGAGGCTACAGGACAGTGTTATATCATATAACCAGGAGGATGTGGCTACAGGACAGTGTTATATCATATAACCAGGAGGACGAGGCTATAGGACAGTGTTATGTCATATAACCAGGAGGACGAGGCTACAGGACAGTGTTATGTCATATAACCAGGTGGACGAGGCTACAGGACAGTGTTATATCATATAAACAGGAGGACGAGGCTACAGGACAGTGTTATATCATATAAACAGGAGGACGAGGCTACAGGACAGTGTTATATCATATAACCAGGAGGACGAGACTACAGGACAGTGTTATGTCATATAACCAGGAGGACGAGGCTACAGGACAGTGTTATGTCATATAACCAGGAGGACGAGGCTACAGGATGGTGTTATGTCATATAACCAGGAGGACGAGGCTACAGGACGGTGTTATATCATATAACCAGGAGGACGAGGCTACAGGACGTTGTTATATCATATAACCAGGAGGACGAGGCTACAGGACAGTGTTATGTCATATAACAAGGAGGACGAGGCTACAGGACAGTGTTATATCATATAACCAGGAGGATGTGGCTACAGGACAGTGTTATATCATATAAACAGGAGGACAAGGCTACAGGACAGTGTTATATGATATAACCAGGAGGACGAGGCTACAGGACAGTGTTATATCATATAACCAGGAGGACGAGGCTACAGGACAGGGTTAGATCATATAACCAGGAGGACAATGCTACAGGACAGTGTTATGTCATATAACGAGGAGGACGAGGCTACAGGACAGTGTTATATCATATAACCAGGAGGACGAGGCTACAGGACAGTGTTATATGATATAACCAGGAGGACGAGGCTACAGGACAGTGTTATGTCATATAACAAGGAGGACGAGGCTACAGGCCAGTGTTATATCATATAACCAGGAGGACGAGGCTACAGGACAGTGTTATGTCATATAACCAGGAGGACTAGGCTACAGGACAGTGTTATGTCATATAACCAGGAGGACGAGGCTACAGGACAGTGTTATATCATATAACCAGGAGGACGAGGCTACAGGACAGTGTTATGTCATATAACAAGGAGGACGAGGCTACAGGACAGTGTTATATCATATAACCAGGAGGATGTGGCTACAGGACAGTGTTATATCATATAAACAGGAGGACAAGGCTACAGGACAGTGTTATATGATATAACCAGGAGGACGAGGCTACAGGACAGTGTTATATCATATAACCAGGAGGACGAGGCTACAGGACAGGGTTAGATCATATAACCAGGAGGACAATGCTACAGGACAGTGTTATGTCATATAACGAGGAGGACGAGGCTACAGGACAGTGTTATATCATATAACCAGGAGGACGAGGCTACAGGACAGTGTTATATGATATAACCAGGAGGACGAGGCTACAGGACAGTGTTATGTCATATAACAAGGAGGACGAGGCTACAGGCCAGTGTTATATCATATAACCAGGAGGACGAGGCTACAGGACAGTGTTATGTCATATAACCAGGAGGACTAGGCTACAGGACAGTGTTATGTCATATAACCAGGAGGACGAGGCTACAGGACAGTGTTATATCATATAACCAGGAGGATGTGGCTACAGGACAGTGTTATATCATATAACCAGGAGGACGAGGCTACAGGACAGTGTTAAGTCATATAACCAGGAGGACGAGGCTACAGGACAGCGTTATGTCATATAACCAGGAGGACGAGGCTATTGGACAGTGTTATTTCATTTTACCAGGAGGACGAGACTACAGGACAGTGTTATATCATATAACCAGGAGGACGAGGCTACAAGACAGTGTTATATCTTATAACCAGGAGGACGAGGCTACAGGACAGTGTTAGATCATATAACCAGGAGGACAAGGCTACAGGACAGTGTTATGTCATATAACGAGGAGGACGAGGCTACAGGACAGTGTTATATCATATAACCAGGAGGACGAGGCTACAGGACAGTGTTATATGATATAACCAGGAGGACGAGGCTACAGGACAGTGTTATGTCACATAACCAGGAGGACGAGGCTACAGGACAGTGTTAGATCATATAACCAGGAGGACGAGGCTACAGGACAGTGTTATATCATATAACCAGGAGGACGAGGCTACAGGACAGTGTTATGTCATATAACCAGGAGGACGAGGCTACAGGACAGTGTTATATCATATAACCAGGAGGATGTGGCTACAGGACAGTGTTATATCATATAACCAGGAGGACGAGGCTACAGTGCAGTGTTATGTCATATAACCAGTAGGACGAGGCTACAGGACAGTGTTATGTCATATGAGTAGGAGGACGAGGCTACAGGACAGTGTTATGTCATATAACCAGGAGGACGAGGCTACAGGACAGTGTTATGTCATATAACCAGGAGGACGAGGCTACAGGACAGTGTTATGTCATATACCCAGGAGGACGAGGCTACAGGACAGTGTTATGTCATATAACCAGGAGGACGAGGCTACAGGACAGTGTTATGTCATATAACCAGGAGGACGAGGCTACAGGACAGTGTTATATCATATAACCAGGAGGATGTGGCTACAGGACAGTGTTATATCATATAACCAGGAGGACGAGGCTACAGTACAGTGTTATGTCATATAACCAGTAGGACGAGGCTACAGGACAGTGTTATGTCATATGAGTAGGAGGACGAGGCTACAGGACAGTGTTATGTCATATAACCAGGAGGACGAGGCTACAGGACAGTGTTATGTCATATAACCAGGAGGACGAGGCTACAGGACAGTGTTATATCATATAACCAGGAGGACGAGGCTACAGGACAGTGTTATATGATATAACCAGGAGGACGAGGCTACAGGACAGTGTTATGTCATATAACCAGGAGGACGAGGCTACAGGCCAGTGTTATATCATATAACCAGGAGGACGAGGCTACAGGACAGTGTTATGTCATATAACCAGGAGGACTAGGCTACAGGACAGTGTTATGTCATATAACCAGGAGGACGAGGCTACAGGACAGTGTTATATCATATAACCAGGAGGATGTGGCTACAGGACAGTGTTATATCATATAACCAGGAGGACGAGGCTACAGGACAGTGTTAAGTCATATAACCAGGAGGACAAGGCTACAGGACAGCGTTATGTCATATAACCAGGAGGACGAGGCTATTGGACAGTGTTATTTCATTTTACCAGGAGGACGAGACTACAGGACAGTGTTATATCATATAACCAGGAGGACGAGGCTACAAGACAGTGTTATATCATATAACCAGGAGGACGAGGCTACAGGACAGGGTTAGATCATATAACCAGGAGGACAAGGCTACAGGACAGTGTTATGTCATATAACGAGGAGGACGAGGCTACAGGACAGTGTTATATCATATAACCAGGAGGACGAGGCTACAGGACAGTGTTATATGATATAACCAGGAGGACGAGGCTACAGGACAGTGTTATGTCACATAACCAGGAGGACGAGGCTACAGGACAGTGTTAGATCATATAACCAGGAGGACGAGGCTACAGGACAGTGTTATATCATATAACCAGGAGGACGAGGCTACAGGACAGTGTTATGTCATATAACCAGGAGGACGAGGCTACAGGACAGTGTTATATCATATAACCAGGAGGATGTGGCTACAGGACAGTGTTATATCATACAACCAGGAGGACGAGGCTACAGGACAGTGTTAGATCATATAACCAGGAGGACGAGGCTACAGGACAGTGTTATGTCATATAACCAGGAGGACGAGACTACAGGACAGTGTTATGTCATATAACCAGGAGGACGAGGCTACAGGACAGTGTTATATCATATAACCAGGAGGACGAGACTACAGGACAGTGTTATGTCATATAACCAGGAGGACGAGGCTACAGGACAGTGTTATGTCATATAACCAGGAGGACGAGGCTACAGGACGGTGTTATGTCATATAACCAGGAGGACGAGGCTACAGGATGGTGTTATGTCATATAACCAGGAGGACGAGGCTACAGGACGGTGTTATATCATATAACCAGGAGGACGAGGCTACAGGACGGTGTTATATCATATAACCAGGAGGACGAGGCTACAGGACAGTGTTATGTCATATAACCAGGAGGACGAGGCTACAGGACAGTGTTATATCATATAACCAGGAGGATGTGGCTACAGGACAGTGTTATATCATATAAACAGGAGGACAAGGCTACAGGACAGTGTTATATCATATAACCAGGAGGACGAGGCTACAGGACAGTGTTATATCATATAACCAGGAGGACGAGGCTACAGGACAGGGTTAGATCATATAACCAGGAGGACAAGGCTACAGGACAGTGTTATGTCATATAACGAGGAGGACGAGGCTACAGGACAGTGTTATATCATATAACCAGGAGGACGAGGCTACAGGACAGTGTTATATGATATAACCAGGAGGACGATGCTACAGGACAGTGTTATGTCATATAACCAGGAGGACGAGGCTACAGGCCAGTGTTATATCATATAACCAGGAGGACGAGGCTACATGACAGTGTTATGTCATATAACCAGGAGGACTAGGCTACAGGACAGTGTTATGTCATATAACCAGGAGGACGAGGCTACAGGACAGTGTTATATCATATAACCAGGAGGATGTGGCTACCGGACAGTGTTATATCATATAACCAGGAGGACGAGGCTATAGGACAGTGTTATGTCATATAACCAGGAGGACGAGGCTACAGGACAGTGTTATGTCATATAACCAGGTGGACGAGGCTACAGGACAGTGTTATATCATATAAACAGGAGGACGAGGCTACAGGACAGTGTTATATCATATAAACAGGAGGACGAGGCTACAGGACAGTGTTATATCATATAACCAGGAGGACGAGACTACAGGACAGTGTTATGTCATATAACCAGGAGGACGAGGCTACAGGACAGTGTTATGTCATATAACCAGGAGGACGAGGCTACAGGACAGTGTTATGTCATATAACCAGGAGGACGAGGCTACAGGATGGTGTTATGTCATATAACCAGGAGGACGAGGCTACAGGACGGTGTTATATCATATAACCAGGAGGACGAGGCTACAGGACAGTGTTATGTCATATAACAAGGAGGACGAGGCTACAGGACAGTGTTATATCATATAACCAGGAGGATGTGGCTACAGGACAGTGTTATATCATATAAACAGGAGGACAAGGCTACAGGACAGTGTTATATCATATAACCAGGAGGACGAGGCTACAGGACAGTGTTATATCATATAACCAGGAGGACGAGGCTACAGGACAGGGTTAGATCATATAACCAGGAGGACAATGCTACAGGACAGTGTTATGTCATATAACGAGGAGGACGAGGCTACAGGACAGTGTTATATCATATAACCAGGAGGACGAGGCTACAGGACAGTGTTATATGATATAACCAGGAGGACGAGGCTACAGGACAGTGTTATGTCATATAACCAGGAGGACGAGGCTACAGGCCAGTGTTATATCATATAACCAGCAGGACGAGGCTACAGGACAGTGTTATGTCATATAACCAGGAGGACTAGGCTACAGGACAGTGTTATGTCATATAACCAGGAGGACGAGGCTACAGGACAGTGTTATATCATATAACCAGGAGGATGTGGCTACAGGACAGTGTTATATCATATAACCAGGAGGACGAGGCTACAGGACAGTGTTAAGTCATATAACCAGGAGGACGAGGCTACAGGACAGCGTTATGTCATATAACCAGGAGGACGAGGCTATTGGACAGTGTTATTTCATTTTACCAGGAGGACGAGACTACAGGACAGTGTTATATCATATAACCAGGAGGACGAGGCTACAAGACAGTGTTATATCTTATAACCAGGAGGACGAGGCTACAGGACAGGGTTAGATCATATAACCAGGAGGACAAGGCTACAGGACAGTGTTATGTCATATAACGAGGAGGACGAGGCTACAGGACAGTGTTATATCATATAACCAGGAGGACGAGGCTACAGGACAGTGTTATATGATATAACCAGGAGGACGAGGCTACAGGACAGTGTTATGTCACATAACAAGGAGGACGAGGCTACAGGACAGTGTTAGATCATATAACCAGGAGGACGAGGCTACAGGACAGTGTTATATCATATAACCAGGAGGACGAGGCTACAGGACAGTGTTATGTCATATAACCAGGAGGACGAGGCTACAGGACAGTGTTATATCATATAACCAGGAGGATGTGGCTACAGGACAGTGTTATATCATATAACCAGGAGGACGAGGCTACAGTACAGTGTTATGTCATATAACCAGTAGGACGAGGCTACAGGACAGTGTTATGTCATATGAGTAGGAGGACGAGGCTACAGGACAGTGTTATGTCATATAACCAGGAGGACGAGGCTACAGGACAGTGTTATGTCATATAACCAGGAGGACGAGGCTACAGGACAGTGTTATGTCATATACCCAGGAGGACGAGGCTACAGGACAGTGTTATGTCATATAACCAGGAGGACGAGGCTACAGGACAGTGTTATGTCATATAACCAGGTGGACGAGGCTACAGGACAGTTTTATATCATATAACCAGGAGGATGTGGCTACAGGACAGTGTTATATCATATAAACAGGAGGACGAGGCTACAGGGCAGTGTTATATCATATAACCAGGAGGACAAGGCTACAGGACAGTGTTATATCATATAACCAGGAGGACGAGGCTACAGGACAGTGTTATATCATATAACCAGGAGGACGAGGCTACAGGACAGTGTTATATCATATAACCAGGAGGACGAGACTACAGGACAGTGTTATGTCATATAACCAGGAGGACGAGGCTACAGGACAGTGTTATGTCATATAACCAGGAGGACGAGGCTACAGGACGGTGTTATGTCATATAACCAGGAGGACGAGGCTACAGGATGGTGTTATGTCATATAACCAGGAGGACGAGGCTACAGGACGGTGTTATATCATATAACCAGGAGGACGAGGCTACAGGACGGTGTTATATCATATAACCAGGAGGACGAGGCTACAGGACAGTGTTATGTCATATAACCAGGAGGACGAGGCTACAGGACAGTGTTATATCATATAACCAGGAGGATGTGGCTACAGGACAGTGTTATATCATATAAACAGGAGGACAAGGCTACAGGACAGTGTTATATCATATAACCAGGAGGACGAGGCTACAGGACAGTGTTATATCATATAACCAGGAGGACGAGGCTACAGGACAGGGTTAGATCATATAACCAGGAGGACAAGGCTACAGGACAGTGTTATGTCATATAACGAGGAGGACGAGGCTACAGGACAGTGTTATATCATATAACCAGGAGGACGAGGCTACAGGACAGTGTTATATGATATAACCAGGAGGACGATGCTACAGGACAGTGTTATGTCATATAACCAGGAGGACGAGGCTACAGGCCAGTGTTATATCATATAACCAGGAGGACGAGGCTACATGACAGTGTTATGTCATATAACCAGGAGGACTAGGCTACAGGACAGTGTTATGTCATATAACCAGGAGGACGAGGCTACAGGACAGTGTTATGTCATATAACCAGGAGGACGAGGCTACAGGACAGTGTTATATCATATAACCAGGAGGACGAGGCTATAGGACAGTGTTATGTCATATAACCAGGAGGACGAGGCTACAGGACAGTGTTATGTCATATAACCAGGTGGACGAGGCTACAGGACAGTGTTATATCATATAAACAGGAGGACGAGGCTACAGGACAGTGTTATATCATATAAACAGGAGGACGAGGCTACAGGACAGTGTTATATCATATAACCAGGAGGACGAGACTACAGGACAGTGTTATGTCATATAACCAGGAGGACGAGGCTACAGGACAGTGTTATGTCATATAACCAGGAGGACGAGGCTACAGGACAGTGTTATGTCATATAACCAGGAGGACGAGGCTACAGGATGGTGTTATGTCATATAACCAGGAGGACGAGGCTACAGGACGGTGTTATATCATATAACCAGGAGGACGAGGCTACAGGACAGTGTTATGTCATATAACAAGGAGGACGAGGCTACAGGACAGTGTTATATCATATAACCAGGAGGATGTGGCTACAGGACAGTGTTATATCATATAAACAGGAGGACAAGGCTACAGGACAGTGTTATATCATATAACCAGGAGGACGAGGCTACAGGACAGTGTTATATCATATAACCAGGAGGACGAGGCTACAGGACAGGGTTAGATCATATAACCAGGAGGACAATGCTACAGGACAGTGTTATGTCATATAACGAGGAGGACGAGGCTACAGGACAGTGTTATATCATATAACCAGGAGGACGAGGCTACAGGACAGTGTTATATGATATAACCAGGAGGACGAGGCTACAGGACAGTGTTATGTCATATAACCAGGAGGACGAGGCTACAGGCCAGTGTTATATCATATAACCAGGAGGACGAGGCTACAGGACAGTGTTATGTCATATAACCAGGAGGACTAGGCTACAGGACAGTGTTATGTCATATAACCAGGAGGACGAGGCTACAGGACAGTGTTATATCATATAACCAGGAGGATGTGGCTACAGGACAGTGTTATATCATATAACCAGGAGGACGAGGCTACAGGACAGTGTTAAGTCATATAACCAGGAGGACGAGGCTACAGGACAGCGTTATGTCATATAACCAGGAGGACGAGGCTATTGGACAGTGTTATTTCATTTTACCAGGAGGACGAGACTACAGGACAGTGTTATATCATATAACCAGGAGGACGAGGCTACAAGACAGTGTTATATCTTATAACCAGGAGGACGAGGCTACAGGACAGGGTTAGATCATATAACCAGGAGGACAAGGCTACAGGACAGTGTTATGTCATATAACGAGGAGGACGAGGCTACAGGACAGTGTTATATCATATAACCAGGAGGACGAGGCTACAGGACAGTGTTATATGATATAACCAGGAGGACGAGGCTACAGGACAGTGTTATGTCACATAACAAGGAGGACGAGGCTACAGGACAGTGTTAGATCATATAACCAGGAGGACGAGGCTACAGGACAGTGTTATATCATATAACCAGGAGGACGAGGCTACAGGACAGTGTTATGTCATATAACCAGGAGGACGAGGCTACAGGACAGTGTTATATCATATAACCAGGAGGATGTGGCTACAGGACAGTGTTATATCATATAACCAGGAGGACGAGGCTACAGTACAGTGTTATGTCATATAACCAGTAGGACGAGGCTACAGGACAGTGTTATGTCATATGAGTAGGAGGACGAGGCTACAGGACAGTGTTATGTCATATAACCAGGAGGACGAGGCTACAGGACAGTGTTATGTCATATAACCAGGAGGACGAGGCTACAGGACAGTGTTATGTCATATACCCAGGAGGACGAGGCTACAGGACAGTGTTATGTCATATAACCAGGAGGACGAGGCTACAGGACAGTGTTATGTCATATAACCAGGTGGACGAGGCTACAGGACAGTTTTATATCATATAACCAGGAGGATGTGGCTACAGGACAGTGTTATATCATATAAACAGGAGGACGAGGCTACAGGGCAGTGTTATATCATATAACCAGGAGGACGAGGCTACAGGACAGTGTTATATCATATAACCAGGAGGACGAGGCTACAGGACAGTGTTATATCATATAACCAGGAGGACGAGGCTACAGGACAGTGTTATATCATATAACCAGGAGAACGAGGCTACAGGACAGTGTTATATCATATAACCAGGAGAACGAGGCTACAGGACAGTGTTATATCATATAACCAGGAGGACGAGGCTACAGGACAGTGTTATGTCATATAACCAGGAGGACAAGGCTACAGGACAGTGTTATGTCATATAACCAGGAGGACGAGACTACAGGACAGTGTTATATTATATAACCAGGAGGACGAGGCTACAGGACAGTGTTATGTCATATAACCAGGAGGACGAGGCTACAGGACAGTGTTATATCATATAACCAGGAGGATGTGGCTACAGGACAGTGTTATATCATATAAACAGGAGGACAAGGCTACAGGACAGTGTTATATCATATAACCAGGAGGACGAGGCTACAGGACAGTGTTATATCATATAACCAGGAGGACGAGGCTACAGGACAGGGTTAGATCATATAACCAGGAGGACAAGGCTACAGGACAGTGTTATGTCATATAACGAGGAGGACGAGGCTACAGGACAGTGTTATATCATATAACCAGGAGGACGAGGCTACAGGACAGTGTTATATGATATAACCAGGAGGACGATGCTACAGGACAGTGTTATGTCATATAACCAGGAGGACGAGGCTACAGGCCAGTGTTATATCATATAACCAGGAGGACGAGGCTACAGGACAGTGTTATGTCATATAACCAGGAGGACTAGGCTACAGGACAGTGTTATGTCATATAACCAGGAGGACGAGGCTACAGGACAGTGTTATATCATATAACCAGGAGGATGTGGCTACAGGACAGTGTTATATCATATAACCAGGAGGACGAGGCTATAGGACAGTGTTATGTCATATAACCAGGAGGACGAGGCTACAGGACAGTGTTATGTCATATAACCAGGTGGACGAGGCTACAGGACAGTGTTATATCATATAAACAGGAGGACGAGGCTACAGGACAGTGTTATATCATATAAACAGGAGGACGAGGCTACAGGACAGTGTTATATCATATAACCAGGAGGACGAGACTACAGGACAGTGTTATGTCATATAACCAGGAGGACGAGGCTACAGGACAGTGTTATGTCATATAACCAGGAGGACGAGGCTACAGGACAGTGTTATGTCATATAACCAGGAGGACGAGGCTACAGGATGGTGTTATGTCATATAACCAGGAGAACGAGGCTACAGGACGGTGTTATATCATATAACCAGGAGGACGAGGCTACAGGACGGTGTTATATCATATAACCAAGAGGACGAGGCTACAGGACAGTGTTATGTCATATAACCAGGAGGACGAGGCTACAGGACAGTGTTATATCATATAACCAGGAGGATGTGGCTACAGGACAGTGTTATATCATATAAACAGGAGGACAAGGCTACAGGACAGTGTTATATCATATAACCAGGAGGACGAGGCTACAGGACAGTGTTATATCATATAACCAGGAGGACGAGGCTACAGGACAGGGTTAGATCATATAACCAGGAGGACAATGCTACAGGACAGTGTTATGTCATATAACGAGGAGGACGAGGCTACAGGACAGTGTTATATCATATAACCAGGAGGACGAGGCTACAGGACAGTGTTATATGATATAACCAGGAGGACGAGGCTACAGGACAGTGTTATGTCATATAACCAGGAGGACGAGGCTACAGGCCAGTGTTATATCATATAACCAGGAGGACGAGGCTACAGGCCAGTGTTATATCATATAACCAGGAGGACGAGGCTACAGGACAGTGTTATGTCATATAACCAGGAGGACTAGGCTACAGGACAGTGTTATGTCATATAACCAGGAGGACGAGGCTACAGGACAGTGTTATATCATATAACCAGGAGGATGTGGCTACAGGACAGTGTTATATCATATAACCAGGAGGACGAGGCTATAGGACAGTGTTATGTCATATAACCAGGAGGACGAGGCTACAGGACAGTGTTATGTCATATAACCAGGTGGACGAGGCTACAGGACAGTGTTATATCATATAAACAGGAGGACGAGGCTACAGGACAGTGTTATATCATATAAACAGGAGGACGAGGCTACAGGACAGTGTTATATCATATAACCAGGAGGACGAGACTACAGGACAGTGTTATGTCATATAACCAGGAGGACGAGGCTACAGGACAGTGTTATGTCATATAACCAGGAGGACGAGGCTACAGGACAGTGTTATGTCATATAACCAGGAGGACGAGGCTACAGGATGGTGTTATGTCATATAACCAGGAGGACGAGGCTACAGGACGGTGTTATATCATATAACCAGGAGGACGAGGCTACAGGACGTTGTTATATCATATAACCAGGAGGACGAGGCTACAGGACAGTGTTATGTCATATAACCAGGAGGATGTGGCTACAGGACAGTGTTATATCATATAAACAGGAGGACAAGGCTACAGGACAGTGTTATATCATATAACCAGGAGGACGAGGCTACAGGACAGTGTTATATCATATAACCAGGAGGACGAGGCTACAGGACAGGGTTAGATCATATAACCAGGAGGACAATGCTACAGGACAGTGTTATGTCATATAACGAGGAGGACGAGGCTACAGGACAGTGTTATATCATATAACCAGGAGGACGAGGCTACAGGACAGTGTTATATGATATAACCAGGAGGACGAGGCTACAGGACAGTGTTATGTCATATAACAAGGAGGACGAGGCTACAGGCCAGTGTTATATCATATAACCAGGAGGACGAGGCTACAGGACAGTGTTATGTCATATAACCAGGAGGACTAGGCTACAGGACAGTGTTATGTCATATAACCAGGAGGACGAGGCTACAGGACAGTGTTATATCATATAACCAGGAGGATGTGGCTACAGGACAGTGTTATATCATATAACCAGGAGGACGAGGCTACAGGACAGTGTTAAGTCATATAACCAGGAGGACGAGGCTACAGGACAGCGTTATGTCATATAACCAGGAGGACGAGGCTATTGGACAGTGTTATTTCATTTTACCAGGAGGACGAGACTACAGGACAGTGTTATATCATATAACCAGGAGGACGAGGCTACAAGACAGTGTTATATCTTATAACCAGGAGGACGAGGCTACAGGACAGTGTTAGATCATATAACCAGGAGGACGAGGCTACAGGACAGTGTTATGTCATATAACCAGGAGGACGAGGCTACAGGATGGTGTTATGTCATATAACCAGGAGGACGAGGCTACAGGACGGTGTTATATCATATAACCAGGAGGACGAGGCTACAGGACGGTGTTATATCATATAACCAGGAGGACAAGGCTACAGGACAGTGTTATGTCATATAACGAGGAGGACGAGGCTACAGGACAGTGTTATATCATATAACCAAGAGGACGAGGCTACAGGACAGTGTTATATGATATAACCAGGAGGACGATGCTACAGGACAGTGTTATGTCATATAACCAGGAGGACGAGGCTACAGGACAGTGTTATATGATATAACCAGGAGGACGAGGCTACAGGACAGTGTTATGTCACATAACCAGGAGGACGAGGCTACAGGACAGTGTTAGATAATATAACCAGGAGGACGAGGCTACAGGACAGTGTTATATCATATAACCAGGAGGACGAGGCTACAGGACAGTGTTATGTCATATAACCAGGAGGACGAGGCTACAGGACAGTGTTATATCATATAACCAGGAGGATGTGGCTACAGGACAGTGTTATATCATATAACCAGGAGGACGAGGCTACAGTACAGTGTTATGTCATATAACCAGTAGGACGAGGCTACAGGACAGTGTTATGTCATATGAGTAGGAGGACGAGGCTACAGGACAGTGTTATGTCATATAACCAGGAGGACGAGGCTACAGGACAGTGTTATGTCATATAACCAGGAGGACGAGGCTACAGGACAGTGTTATGTCATATACCCAGGAGGACGAGGCTACAGGACAGTGTTATGTCATATAACCAGGAGGACGAGGCTACAGGACAGTGTTATGTCATATAACCAGGAGGACGAGGCTACAGGACAGTGTTATATCATATAACCAGGAGGATGTGGCTACAGGACAGTGTTATATCATATAACCAGGAGGACGAGGCTACAGTACAGTGTTATGTCATATAACCAGTAGGACGAGGCTACAGGACAGTGTTATGTCATATGAGTAGGAGGACGAGGCTACAGGACAGTGTTATGTCATATAACCAGGAGGACGAGGCTACAGGACAGTGTTATGTCATATAACCAGGAGGACGAGGCTACAGGACAGTGTTATGTCATATACCCAGGAGGACGAGGCTACAGGACAGTGTTATGTCATATAACCAGGAGGACGAGGCTACAGGACAGTGTTATGTCATATAACCAGGTGGACGAGTCTACAGGACAGTTTTATATCATATAACCAGGAGGATGTGGCTACAGGACAGTGTTATATCATATAAACAGGAGGACGAGGCTACAGGGCAGTGTTATATCATATAACCAGGAGGACGAGGCTACAGGACAGTGTTATATCATATAACCAGGAGGACGAGGCTACAGGACAGTGTTATATCATATAACCAGGAGGACGAGGCTACAGGACAGTGTTATATCATATAACCAGGAGAACGAGGCTACAGGACAGTGTTATATCATATAACCAGGAGAACGAGGCTACAGGACAGTGTTGTATCATATAACCAGGAGGACGAGGCTACAGGACAGTGTTATGTCATATAACCAGGAGGACAAGGCTACAGGACAGTGTTATGTCATATAACCAGGAGGACGAGACTACAGGACAGTGTTATATTATATAACCAGGAGGACGAGGCTACAGGACAGTGTTATGTCATATAACCAGGAGGACGAGGCTACAGGACAGTGTTATATCATATAACCAGGAGGATGTGGCTACAGGACAGTGTTATATCATATAAACAGGAGGACAAGGCTACAGGACAGTGTTATATCATATAACCAGGAGGACGAGGCTACAGGACAGTGTTATATCATATAACCAGGAGGACGAGGCTACAGGACAGGGTTAGATCATATAACCAGGAGGACAAGGCTACAGGACAGTGTTATGTCATATAACGAGGAGGACGAGGCTACAGGACAGTGTTATATCATATAACCAAGAGGACGAGGCTACAGGACAGTGTTATATGATATAACCAGGAGGACGATGCTACAGGACAGTGTTATGTCATATAACCAGGAGGACGAGGCTACAGGACAGTGTTATATGATATAACCAGGAGGACGAGGCTACAGGACAGTGTTATGTCACATAACCAGGAGGACGAGGCTACAGGACAGTGTTAGATAATATAACCAGGAGGACGAGGCTACAGGACAGTGTTATATCATATAACCAGGAGGACGAGGCTACAGGACAGTGTTATGTCATATAACCAGGAGGACGAGGCTACAGGACAGTGTTATATCATATAACCAGGAGGATGTGGCTACAGGACAGTGTTATATCATATAACCAGGAGGACGAGGCTACAGTACAGTGTTATGTCATATAACCAGTAGGACGAGGCTACAGGACAGTGTTATGTCATATGAGTAGGAGGACGAGGCTACAGGACAGTGTTATGTCATATAACCAGGAGGACGAGGCTACAGGACAGTGTTATGTCATATAACCAGGAGGACGAGGCTACAGGACAGTGTTATGTCATATACCCAGGAGGACGAGGCTACAGGACAGTGTTATGTCATATAACCAGGAGGACGAGGCTACAGGACAGTGTTATGTCATATAACCAGGAGGACGAGGCTACAGGACAGTGTTATATCATATAACCAGGAGGATGTGGCTACAGGACAGTGTTATATCATATAACCAGGAGGACGAGTCTACAGTACAGTGTTATGTCATATAACCAGTAGGACGAGGCTACAGGACAGTGTTATGTCATATTAGTAGGAGGACGAGGCTACAGGACAGTGTTATGTCATATAACCAGGAGGACGAGGCTACAGGACAGTGTTATGTCATATAACCAGGAGGACGAGGCTACAGGACAGTGTTATGTCATATACCCAGGAGGACGAGGCTACAGGACAGTGTTATGTCATATAACCAGGAGGACGAGGCTACAGGACAGTGTTATGTCATATAACCAGGTGGACGAGTCTACAGGACAGTTTTATATCATATAACCAGGAGGATGTGGCTACAGGACAGTGTTATATCATATAAACAGGAGGACGAGGCTACAGGGCAGTGTTATATCATATAACCAGGAGGACGAGGCTACAGGACAGTGTTATATCATATAACCAGGAGGACGAGGCTACAGGACAGTGTTATATCATATAACCAGGAGGACGAGGCTACAGGACAGTGTTATATCATATAACCAGGAGAACGAGGCTACAGGACAGTGTTATATCATATAACCAGGAGAACGAGGCTACAGGACAGTGTTGTATCATATAACCAGGAGAACGAGGCTACAGGACAGTGTTATGTCATATAACCAGGAGGACAAGGCTACAGGACAGTGTTATGTCATATAACCAGGAGGACGAGACTACAGGACAGTGTTATATTATATAACCAGGAGGACGAGGCTACAGGACAGTGTTATGTCATATAACCAGGAGGACGAGGCTACAGGACAGTGTTATATCATATAACCAGGAGGATGTGGCTACAGGACAGTGTTATATCATATAAACAGGAGGACAAGGCTACAGGACAGTGTTATATCATATAACCAGGAGGACGAGGCTACAGGACAGTGTTATATCATATAACCAGGAGGACGAGGCTACAGGACAGGGTTAGATCATATAACCAGGAGGACAAGGCTACAGGACAGTGTTATGTCATATAACGAGGAGGACGAGGCTACAGGACAGTGTTATATCATATAACCAAGAGGACGAGGCTACAGGACAGTGTTATATGATATAACCAGGAGGACGATGCTACAGGACAGTGTTATGTCATATAACCAGGAGGACGAGGCTACAGGCCAGTGTTATATCATATAACCAGGAGGACGAGGCTACAGGACAGTGTTATGTCATATAACCAGGAGGACTAGGCTACAGGACAGTGTTATGTCATATAACCAGGAGGACGAGGCTACAGGACAGTGTTATATCATATAACCAGGAGGATGTGGCTACAGGACAGTGTTATATCATATAACCAGGAGGACGAGGCTATAGGACAGTGTTATGTCATATAACCAGGAGGACGAGGCTACAGGACAGTGTTATGTCATATAACCAGGTGGACGAGGCTACAGGACAGTGTTATATCATATAAACAGGAGGACGAGGCTACAGGACAGTGTTATATCATATAAACAGGAGGACGAGGCTACAGGACAGTGTTATATCATATAACCAGGAGGACGAGACTACAGGACAGTGTTATGTCATATAACCAGGAGGACGAGGCTACAGGACAGTGTTATGTCATATAACCAGGAGGACGAGGCTACAGGACAGTGTTATGTCATATAACCAGGAGGACGAGGCTACAGGATGGTGTTATGCCATATAACCAGGAGGACGAGGCTACAGGACGGTGTTATATCATATAACCAGGAGGACGAGGCTACAGGACGGTGTTATATCATATAACCAGGAGGACGAGGCTACAGGACAGTGTTATGTCATATAACCAGGAGGACGAGGCTACAGGACAGTGTTATATCATATAACCAGGAGGATGTGGCTACAGGACAGTGTTATATCATATAAACAGGAGGACAAGGCTACAGGACAGTGTTATATCATATAACCAGGATGACGAGGCTACAGGACAGTGTTGTATCATATAACCAGGAGGACGAGGCTACAGGACAGGGTTAGATCATATAACCAGGAGGACAATGCTACAGGACAGTGTTATGTCATATAACGAGGAGGACGAGGCTACAGGACAGTGTTATATCATATAACCAGGAGGACGAGGCTACAGGACAGTGTTATATGATATAACCAGGAGGACGAGGCTACAGGACAGTGTTATGTCATATAACCAGGAGGACGAGGCTACAGGCCAGTGTTATATCATATAACCAGGAGGACGAGGCTACAGGACAGTGTTAAGTCATATAACCAGGAGGACGAGGCTACAGGACAGTGTTATATCATATAACCAGGAGGATGTGGCTACAGGACAGTGTTATATCATATAACCAGGAGGACGAGGCTACAGGACAGTGTTAAGTCATATAACCAGGAGGACGAGGCTACAGGACAGCGTTATGTCATATAACCAGGAGGACGAGGCTATTGGACAGTGTTATTTCATTTTACCAGGAGGACGAGACTACAGGACAGTGTTATATCATATAACCAGGAGGACGAGGCTACAAGACAGTGTTATATCTTATAACCAGGAGGACGAGGCTACAGGACAGGGTTAGATCATATAACCAGGAGGACAAGGCTACAGGACAGTGTTATGTCATATAACGAGGAGGACGAGGCTACAGGACAGTGTTATATCATATAACCAGGAGGACGAGGCTACAGGACAGTGTTATATGATATAACCAGGAGGACGAGGCTACAGGACAGTGTTATGTCACATAACCAGGAGGACGAGGCTACAGGACAGTGTTAGATCATATAACCAGGAGGACGAGGCTACAGGACAGTGTTATATCATATAACCAGGAGGACGAGGCTACAGGACAGTGTTATGTCATATAACCAGTAGGACTAGGCTACAGGACAGTGTTATATCATATAACCAGGAGGATGTGGCTACAGGACAGTGTTATATCATATAACCAGGAGGACGAGGCTACAGTACAGTGTTATGTCATATAACCAGTAGGACGAGGCTACAGGACAGTGTTATGTCATATGAGTAGGAGGACGAGGCTACAGGACAGTGTTATGTCATATAACCAGGAGGACGAGGCTACAGGACAGTGTTATGTCATATAACCAGGAGGACGAGGCTACAGGACAGTGTTATGTCATATACCCAGGAGGACGAGGCTACAGGACAGTGTTATGTCATATAACCAGGAGGACGAGGCTACAGGACAGTGTTATGTCATATAACCAGGTGGACGAGGCTACAGGACAGTTTTATATCATATAACCAGGAGGATGTGGCTACAGGACAGTGTTATATCATATAAACAGGAGGACGAGGCTACAGGGCAGTGTTATATCATATAACCAGGAGGACGAGGCTACAGGACAGTGTTATATCATATAACCAGGAGGACGAGGCTACAGGACAGTGTTATATCATATAACCAGGAGGACGAGGCTACAGGACAGTGTTATATCATATAACCAGGAGAACGAGGCTACAGGACAGTGTTATATCATATAACCAGGAGAACGAGGCTACAGGACAGTGTTATATCATATAACCAGGAGGACGAGGCTACAGGACAGTGTTATGTCATATAACCAGGAGGACAAGGCTACAGGACAGTGTTATGTCATATAACCAGGAGGACGAGACTACAGGACAGTGTTATATTATATAACCAGGAGGACGAGGCTACAGGACAGTGTTATGTCATATAACCAGGAGGACGAGTCTACAGGACAGTGTTATGTCATATAACCAGGAGGACGAGGCTACAGGACAGTGTTATATCATATAACCAGGAGGACGAGACTACAGGACAGTGTTATGTCATATAACCAGGAGGACGAGGCTACAGGACAGTGTTATGTCATATAACCAGGAGGACGAGGCTACAGGACAGTGTTATGTCATATAACCAGGAGGACGAGGCTACAGGATGGTGTTATGTCATATAACCAGGAGGACGAGGCTACAGGACGGTATTATATCATATAACCAGGAGGACGAGGCTACAGGACGGTGTTATATCATATAACCAGGAGGACGAGGCTACAGGACAGTGTTATGTCATATAACCAGGAGGACGAGGCTACAGGACAGTGTTATGTCATATAACCAGGAGGACGAGGCTACAGGACAGTGTTATACCATATAACCAGGAGGATGTGGCTACAGGACAGTGTTATATCATATAAACAGGAGGACAAGGCTATAGGACAGTGTTATATCATATAACCAGGAGGATGAGGCTACAGGACAGTGTTATATCATATAACCAGGAGGACGAGGCTACAGGACAGGGTTAGATCATATAACCAGGGGGACAAGGCTACAGGACAGTGTTATGTCATATAACGAGGAGGACGAGGCTACAGGACAGTGTTATATCATATAACCAGGAGGACGAGGCTACAGGACAGTGTTATATGATATAACCAGGAGGACGAGGCTACAGGACAGTGTTATGTCATATAACCAGGAGGACGAGGCTACAGGACAGTGTTATATCATATAACCAGGAGGACGAGGCTACAGGACAGTGTTATGTCATAAAACCAGGAGGACGAGGCTACAGGACAGTGTTATATCATATAACCAGGAGGACGAGGCTACAGGACAGTGTTATGTCATAAAACCAGGAGGACTAGGCTACAGGACAGTGTTATGTCATATAACCAGGAGGACGAGGCTACAGGACAGTGTTATGTCATATAACCAGGAGGACGAGGCTACAGGACAGTGTTATATCATATAACCAGGAGGACGAGGCTACAGGACAGTGTTATGTCATAAAACCAGGAGGACGAGGCTACAGGACAGTGTTATATCATATAACCAGGAGGACGAGGCTACAGGACAGTGTTATGTCATAAAACCAGGAGGACTAGGCTACAGGACAGTGTTATGTCATATAACCAGGAGGACGAGGCTACAGGACAGTGTTATATCATATAACCAGGAGGATGTGGCTACAGGACAGTGTTATATCATATAAACAGGAGGACGAGGCTACAGGACAGTGTTATATCATATAACCAGGAGGACGATGCTACAGGACAGTGTTATATCATATACCCAGGAGGACAAGGCTACAGGACAGTGTTATGTTATATAACGAGGAGGTCGAGGCTACAGGACAGTGTTATATCATATAACCAGGAGGACGAGGCTACAGGACAGTGTTATATGATATAACCAGGAGGACGAGGCTACAGGACAGTGTTATGTCACATAACCAGGAGGACGAGGCTACAGGACAGTGTTATGTCATATAACCAGGAGGACGAGGCTACAGGACAGTGTTATGTCATATAACCAGGAGGACGAGGCTACAGGACAGTGTTATGTCACATAACCAGGAGGACGAGGCTACAGGATAGTGTTATGTCATATAACCAGGAGGACTAGGCTACAGGACAGTGTTATATCATGTAACCAGGAGGACGAGGCTACAGGACAGTGTTATGTCATATAACCAGGAGGACTAGGCTACAGGACAGTGTTATGTCATATAACCAGGAGGACGAGGCTACAGGACAGTGTTATATCATATAACCAGGAGGATGTGGCTACAGGACAGTGTTATATCATATAAACAGGAGGACGAGGCTACAGGACAGTGTTATATCATATAACCAGGAGGACGAGGCTACAGCACAGTGTTAGATCATATAACCAGGAGGACAAGGCTACAGGACAGTGTTATGTTATATAACGAGGAGGCCGAGGCTACAGGACAGTGTTATATCATATAACCAGGAGGACGAGGCTACAGGACAGTGTTTGATCATATAACCAGGAGGACAAGGCTACAGGACAGTGTTATGTTATATAACGAGGAGGCCGAGGCTACAGGACAGTGTTATATCATATAACCAGGAGGACGAGGCTACAGGACAGTGTTATATGATATAACCAGTAGGACGAGGCTACAGGACAGTGTTAAGTCACATAACCAGGAGGACGAGGCTACAGGACAGTGTTAGATCATATAACCAGGAGGACGAGGCTACAGGACAATGTTACGTCATATAACCAGGATTACGAGGCTACAGGACAGTATTATGTCATATAACCAGGAGGACAAGGCTACTGGACAGTGTTATGTCATATAACGAGGAGGACGAGGCTACAGGACAGTGTTATGTCATATAACGAGGAGGACGAGGCTACAGGACAGTGTTATAACATATAACCAGGAGGACGAGGCTACAGGACAGTGTTATATGATATAACCAGGAGGATGAGGCTACAGGACAGTGTTATGTCATATAACCAGGAGGACGAGGCTACAGGACAGTGTTAGATCATATAACCAGGAGGACGAGGCTACAGGACAGTGTTATATCATATAACCAGGAGGACGAGGCTACAGGACAGTGTTATGTCATATAACCAGGAGGACGAGGCTACAGGACAGTGTTATGTCATATAACCAGGTGGACAAGGCTACAGGACAGTGTTATATCATATAACCAGGAGGATGTGGCTACAGGACAGTGTTATATCATATAAACAGGAGGACGAGGCTACAGGACAGTGTTATATCATATAAACAGGAGGACGAGGCTACAGGACAGTGTTATGTCATATAACCAGGAGGACGAGGCTACAGGACAGTGTTATACCATATAACCAGGAGGATGTGGCTACAGGACAGTGTTATATCATATAAACAGGAGGACAAGGCTATAGGACAGTGTTATATCATATAACCAGGAGGATGAGGCTACAGGACAGTGTTATATCATATAACCAGGAGGACGAGGCTACAGGACAGGGTTAGATCATATAACCAGGGGGACAAGGCTACAGGACAGTGTTATGTCATATAACGAGGAGGACGAGGCTACAGGACAGTGTTATATCATATAACCAGGAGGACGAGGCTACAGGACAGTGTTATATGATATAACCAGGAGGACGAGGCTACAGGACAGTGTTATGTCATATAACCAGGAGGACGAGGCTACAGGACAGTGTTATATCATATAACCAGGAGGACGAGGCTACAGGACAGTGTTATGTCATAAAACCAGGAGGACGAGGCTACAGGACAGTGTTATATCATATAACCAGGAGGACGAGGCTACAGGACAGTGTTATGTCATAAAACCAAGGGGACTAGGCTACAGGACAGTGTTATGTCATATAACCAGGAGGACGAGGCTACAGGACAGTGTTATGTCATATAACCAGGAGGACGAGGCTACAGGACAGTGTTATATCATATAACCAGGAGGACGAGGCTACAGGACAGTGTTATGTCATAAAACCAGGAGGACGAGGCTACAGGACAGTGTTATATCATATAACCAGGAGGACGAGGCTACAGGACAGTGTTATGTCATAAAACCAGGAGGACTAGGCTACAGGACAGTGTTATGTCATATAACCAGGAGGACGAGGCTACAGGACAGTGTTATATCATATAACCAGGAGGATGTGGCTACAGGACAGTGTTATATCATATAAACAGGAGGACGAGGCTACAGGACAGTGTTATATCATATAACCAGGAGGACGATGCTACAGGACAGTGTTATATCATATACCCAGGAGGACAAGGCTACAGGACAGTGTTATATCATATAAACAGGAGGACGAGGCTACAGGACAGTGTTATATCATATAAACAGGAGGACGAGGCTACAGGACAGTGTTATATCATATAACCAGGAGGACGAGGCTACAGCACAGTGTTATATCACATAACCAGGAGGACATGGCTACAGGACAGTGTTAGATCATATAACCAGGAGGACAAGGCTACAGGACAGTGTTATGTTATATAACGAGGAGGTCGAGGCTACAGGACAGTGTTATATCATATAACCAGGAGGACGAGGCTACAGGACAGTGTTATATGATATAACCAGGAGGACGAGGCTACAGGACAGTGTTATGTCACATAACCAGGAGGACGAGGCTACAGGACAGTGTTATGTCATATAACCAGGAGGACGAGGCTACAGGACAGTGTTATGTCATATAACCAGGAGGACGAGGCTACAGGACAGTGTTATGTCACATAACCAGGAGGACGAGGCTACAGGATAGTGTTATGTCATATAACCAGGAAGACTAGGCTACAGGACAGTGTTATATCATATAACCAGGAGGACGAGGCTACAGGACAGTGTTATGTCATATAACCAGGAGGACTAGGCTACAGGACAGTGTTATGTCATATAACCAGGAGGACGAGGCTACAGGACAGTGTTATATCATATAACCAGGAGGATGTGGCTACAGGACAGTGTTATATCATATAAACAGGAGGACGAGGCTACAGGACAGTGTTATATCATATAACCAGGAGGACGAGGCTACAGCACAGTGTTAGATCATATAACCAGGAGGACAAGGCTACAGGACAGTGTTATGTTATATAACGAGGAGGCCGAGGCTACAGGACAGTGTTATATCATATAACCAGGAGGACGAGGCTACAGGACAGTGTTTGATCATATAACCAGGAGGACAAGGCTACAGGACAGTGTTATTTTATATAACGAGGAGGCCGAGGCTACAGGACAGTGTTATATCATATAACCAGGAGGACGAGGCTACAGGACAGTGTTATATGATATAACCAGTAGGACGAGGCTACAGGACAGTGTTATGTCACATAACCAGGAGGACGAGGCTACAGGACAGTGTTAGATCATATAACCAGGAGGACGAGGCTACAGGACAATGTTATGTCATATAACCAGGAGGACGAGGCTACAGGACAGTATTATGTCATATAACCAGGAGGACAAGGCTACTGGACAGTGTTATGTCATATAACGAGGAGGACGAGGCTACAGGACAGTGTTATGTCATATAACGAGGAGGACGAGGCTACAGGACAGTGTTATAACATATAACCAGGAGGACGAGGCTACAGGACAGTGTTATATGATATAACCAGGAGGATGAGGCTACAGGACAGTGTTATGTCATATAACCAGGAGGACGAGGCTACAGGACAGTGTTAGATCATATAACCAGGAGGACGAGGCTACAGGACAGTGTTATATCATATAACCAGGAGGACGAGGCTACAGGACAGTGTTATGTCATATAACCAGGAGGACGAGGCTACAGGACAGTGTTATGTCATATAACCAGGTGGACAAGGCTACAGGACAGTGTTATATCATATAACCAGGAGGATGTGGCTACAGGACAGTGTTATATCATATAAACAGGAGGACGAGGCTACAGGACAGTGTTATATCATATAACCAGGAGGACGAGGCTACAGGACAGTGTTATATCATATAACCAGGAGGACGAGGCTACAGGACAGTGTTATATCATATAACCAGGAGGATGTGGCTACGTCCTGGTTATAGACCATATATCTGTCTGCTATAGAAGACCATGTATCTGTCTGCTATAGAAGGCCATGTGTCTGTCTGCTATAGAAGGCCATATATCTGTCTGCTATAGAAGGCCATGTATCTGTCTGCTATAGAAGACCATGTATCTGTCTGCTATAAAATACCATATATCTGTCTGCTATAGAAGGCCATGTATTTGTCTGCTATAGAAGACCATGTATCTGTCTGCTATAGAAGACCATGTATCTGTCTGCTATAGAAGACCATGTATCTGTCTGCTATAGAAGACCATGTATCTGTCTGCTACAGAAGGCCATGTATCTGTCTGCTATAGAAGGCCATGTATCTGTCTGCTATAGAAGACCATGTATCTGTCTGCTATAGAAGACCATGTATCTGTC